>NC_137461.1:218284095-218884095 GCF_964235325.1 Thermobia domestica | reverse complement strand
AGATATGAGATAAAAAATTGTGAGTATGATCGGGTTTATTTCACACTTGTTGGAAAACTATTTGTGCTCCAAAAATTGCATTGCTCCGAAAATAACGATAGTTTTAGCAAAACTAACGTAAACTAAGGAAACTAACGATAAGAGTGGAAGAATGTTGAAATTTGTTTGTCGGTAGGTAAATGACAAGTTGGCCTGTTTATTTATTTTTCCAATAAAATGCCTACTTTTGCGGTAACACTATCGTAAACTAACGATAAACTAATTATATGAAGTGGTAAATTTTGAAAATTCTTTATGGGCGAGCCTGCCTCAAACTTGACGGAAAACTTTATTTTTGGAATAAAACGTACAGTTTGCGAAAGTAACGATAGCTTTAGCAAAACTAACGATATTAGGTGGAGGAATGTTGAAACTCGTTTGTGGGTAGGAAAGTGTGAAGTTGGCATGCACATTTATTTCTCGAATAAAAAAATGCATTTTTGCGAAATTAACAATAGCTTTAGAAAAAATAACATAAACTAATGATATGAGTTGGTAAATTATGAAAATTATTTATGGATGGAATACTTCGCAGTTGCCGGGAGAACTCCAATGAACGTTACTTTGATGAAGCTAACGATACGAGTGGAGGGATGTCGAAATTCGTTTGTGGGTGGGTATTTTTGCAAAACAAACATTAGCTTTAGAAAAACTAAGGGTAAACTAACAATATGAGGTAGTGAATTATATTATTTTTAAATGAGCAGGCTAACTTAATACTTGACGGGAAACTTTATTTCTCGAATAAAGCATGTATGTTTGCGAATATAATGATAGTCTTAGAAAAAACTACGTAAAGTAACGATACACTAAGGATGTAAATACGGTGTATGAAAAAGATAAATTCGTTAGGTGGGCGGACAAATTATCAGATATCTCAAGCTTCACTTATAAATGGACAGTTATTAGAAATGCGGAACATCAAAACTAACCTCTTTCGTAATAATAACGAAACAGGCATGCCACACACCAGGATTTATTTATATTTTCTTTATGAGAACTCGAAATTCTAACCAAAAAAGAATAAACAATACAATCTGATAGATTTCCAGAGCTTTCAACTTGGGTATCGCGCGGAAACACTAAGGGTGTTGTGATATTTTTTTGTTATAATTTGAGATAATTAAATGTTTGAAGGACTTCTAATAAAAGAATACTAAAGTTCTTTCTTTTAATTAAACACACTACCGCGTGATCGGCATGTTCATTTTTAACGTTATGCCAGTAACATTGAACGATAGCACTATTTGTCTTTGTTCGTGATGCTGGAAGTACAGTACACAAAAGTGATTCTGTGCAATAAGGAATACTTAAGAATGGATTTCTAGAAGCAGTTTACCGATGGAAGAAGTCCTATGAAGAAGTGTTTGATATGTAGAGCAATGATAATAAATAGGTGTCGTATAAAATTGTGCGTACTAAGAATTTGTCGCCAGAAAGAAAAATTTGGAAAGCACTGGTTTATATGCTTTTGTCCAACTCGAAATTCAAAACAAAGCAAAATAGGTAACTAAATAACATTATAAAATATTTCTAACATATTATGTGCATGTTAATTCGTAGGTATTTCTGTACTTCCAAAAATCCAAGTTAAACATACTTTATGGAATTTTGTACACATTTAGAGGTACGTCCTGCTAATAACGCTATAAGCAAAATTATATCATTCTTTCCACAGTATAGAATGGAATTGATTTTGTTCCATTTCTTGTTTCTGCCATCCAAATATATAGGGAGAAAGTTTTTCTTGTCATCTATCTGTTAAATCAGGTGTGACAGGAACGAGTCAGTGTTTCAAATGATCAAGGAGACAATTCAGGACAGTTTTCTTTCTCTGCCATATCCGACTTCAATCTCGGTCTCTCCCTCGCACGGAATATAGCCTGTGTTCGGACACATTTATTTTTTTCACTTTTTTTTTTTTTTTGAAAATGCTCGCGTCAGCATCTAAGAATCTCTTCCTTCTTCGGCTCCACTCCACTGCTGCCCTCTATTGGGATTGTCGTGTAAGCGAGGTCGCCATGACACTGATTGCTTCCGAGCCTCCTGTACGATTGTCATGCGACAAAAGAAGTGTGGAGGACAAATAAGACAGAGGCCAAGGGACAATCTGAAAGGATGGATTGAACTTGAATCCACCATTTCGCGGGGATATTAGAAGTGACGTCAGCATTTGTTGTCATTACATCGATCTCGCATTCTCTCCTGCTTGTTTTCTTCCCTTCTTTTCCAAATCTATTTCTCTCTCTAAAAATAGTGATGAAATTGAAACTTAAGCTATCAAAGTCTAAACGAGTTGTGAGGAGTAATTTCCAAGGTTTTTCCCTCGCAAAAACGTAATTACAAGTACTTGTTTAAACAGCGCCCTAACTTAGATTTCTTTCTGGGGGGAGGGGGCAAGCATTAATACGCGTATTTGGGCCCCATAGAAAAAGTTGTTTTTCTAATTCTTGGGCCCACCTCTTTTCCATATTTTTCTTACTCTTTACGGGCCTCCCGGAGCCTGTCGGCCCTCCCTCACGGCAAGGTCTGGGGGGTCGTTTCTTACGCTCCTGGGCCCGTTCCATATATGACAAATTAATTAAGCGGCAATATTGACAAACCTCAAAACCATACGAATAAATATTATTTCTAGGGTCCCTAATAGTAGATATTTCTTACTGAAAGTGGCCCACGACTCATTTTTGTTTTATTTACCTTTTGTGTACTGTTTTGTTTATGTAATGTGGTGAACCTTTTTGATGTTTCATTTATAATTTCATGTTCATATCGTATATGGAGTAAGAAAATTTTGTCTTAAAATGGGACCCCCTCAAACGGGGGAGCTTCCTTGGGGGGAAATTGCCCCCTGTCCCCCAAAAGTTAAGGTCATGTGTATAAAGTATTTAGAACATTCACACAAAAGCGGAAATGTTAACATGAATTGTTATTTTCTTCTGCTTAAAACTGGAAACTCAATCTACCTCAAACAAAATTAAGATATTGTATCCATTCGCCAATATGCGTTTACTTATGTATTTAATAGTATCATTACTCCAATGAGAAAGTGGTTGTATCCTCTCCTTCTGTCACATAATTAAAAGATTCTTTAAGTATATATATCATACAAAAAAGGAATTCGTTTTTCTTTGTTATTAGTCTGCGATCATAGAAGAAATAAGTTTGGTAAGATAAGACTTTAGTATATCTTTCAGCATTGAAACTACATAAAACTACATGTACCCATTGGCGGCGATTGAACCTTAAAAGTTGGGGTGGGGACAAGATATAATCTGAATATTTGTATATCAATGTCAGTTTTTCTGGTTATTTCTAACGCTTTGTTTGATTAAAGGTTGCATAACTAGTAGGATACTATCCTTTTTAGTTAAAATATCGTATATCATATTTCATATTTTATTAAGTAAATCGACATAAGCAACGCAAATAGATACTACTCTTAAAGAAGGAAAGTGTAAAAAGAGATTTGATTCCTTGCTCATGAACATCTTAAAATTCTCTCTGGAAAATTGTGTGATCAGATTATTTAATAACAAATTTGCAAAACAAATAAAAAAGGATAATATTAATCATAGTAATGAATAATGAGGCTTGTTTTGCAAGAGTTGTATTGAAACTAGGGGCTAATGAATGCCATTAAAAGTATGTTATTACTCTTAAAAAATGAAAGACAATAAATACTACAAGCGTATGCTACAACATTTAAAGAAATACGCAATTGCAATATTAGTTGCTTTGAATTGAAATTAAAACGTAATTCCTGTAGCTTTCTTAACTCCACGGAAAGACAAATAACCAATACGTACTCACGCAACAGAAAATATTATAAGGTACCATTTTTTAATGAACCAGTAATACATACAAAAATTTTGTATTTCCAAATGAAACTATATAAATTAAGGTGCCACTTCAAAATAGTGGGGAGCAACTGTTCCCTCTTTTCTCCCTAATCGCCGCCCCTACATGGACCTACACTGTAGCGTGGAATCCGAACTATATAAGGCCCAGTACGGAATCAAATCAAGCTCTTTAAGCTCAAGACGCATATGCTAACAATATAACCACGATGGGGGATCAGAAGTGAAATACTGGGGGGATAGGTGGAGAAAGAAAAATTGAAAGATTATATGTGTTCTGTCTCTATCCAAGTTTCTGTTGTTTTGATCAGTGTTTCACTCTACTCGTCACAATAGATTTCTTCATTAATCTTTCTAGTACATCGGTAATAATTTCCTCTAGTCTCTTCCGCAGTGGGTTGGTCCCTTCTGCATACTTACACTCATTTATGTTATTAATGGAGTAATTTATCGATGGAGAATGATCAAGAAAATAGCATAAAATGTTTTTAGACTATAAAGACATATTTAATTTTCCTTTTTATTTTTTGTATAATTGTTGACAAGCTGCATCATAAATCAATGAACCTGAGCAGGTCATTTCTCCAATAATGCAGTCCGTAGGCGTTCAAGCTACTGACAGCTTCACCGATTTTCTGGTTGCATGGCAAGTGTTTAAAATTGACATCCCAGTTTAAAATGACAAATTGATATCCCAGCGAAGCCCAACATGGCTTGCCGGGTTGGACATCCTATTTTTCCAAAGTTGCTGCGTCCTTCCGCCCGTTTTATGTACTGTACGGGAAACATTCTTCGTCTCTTGTCAGCATTCTGCTCAGAAATGGCTCACGTCTGTGACAAGTAAAGAAGGAACTGTAGATGTCTACTAGCTGCTGTTTCAGTTGAAGTGTTAAGACTTGAAATACCAATTTATCCAGTTCTGACTCGAACTCAAGGTACGATGAATGACCGCATAGTTGATATGCAATTTGCTGGCCAGTTCTTCATCATTTGCAATTGTATTTGCCTCCATTGTTGTTCACAGGGCATCATTGTTTCGTTTCACAGACTTCCTCGTTGTTTATCGGTGAGCCTGGTGTTTCCAATTCAAAACCTAAGGAAGCAACTCTGAAATTCATAGAATATGACATGGTCTTCAACACTGTCGTAATCAAATACAAGCCACAACTGTAGAATATGGAGTAGACCCTTCTCCATCGATAAAGAGCTCCCAATGAAACGTCCTAAATTACACTGGTATGGCAAATGTTGTTCACTTCACGGTTTGCTCATCAGGTGGCGTCATTGTAGTGGATATCAGAAGAAACAACATTACTAATGAGATGACCTTCTATGAAGTTGAAAGTGCAATGGCTTAGGCAAGTATTAGCACTATCATTTCTGCAACCTTCCAAAACCTGTCTTGACCCTGGTATTTAATGAAAATTTCTAGAATGTTCTCAAAGTTCAAGGACTTTATGTAAAGTTTCAGAAATTAATATAAGTCTGGCACAATCATAGTTTTACCATGATACTGAATCAAGGAGCCTAACCTCTCTTGTGTATGTTAATGTGCTAGCCAGGTCCAAGTGTAGCATACGCATTTGTGAGCACAGCACACATTCAACAATTAGAGGGTTGACGGAAGTTTTCATTTTCGGAGGGTGAACTTACTTTTTGAACGTCCTTCATCATACCTTTCATCTTCACCTTCATTTGCGCTTCGGCCCTAGGATTCATCATCACGATGGCGGACTCTGGCAACTTACATGGACATTCTAATCTCGGTCGACATACTGGTTTACCACAAACTCTTCACGCTAATCCAAGCACAACCGGCATACCGAGGACCATCCACTCGCACCCGGCATTTCTCATGGGGAAATGAGCCTTTGCCGTATACATCTAAAGATCGGCACCCATCTAACGACTCTATACAATCTGCGATACGTATACGGTCTCGTTCACCACTCGCTTCAATGGATATCAAGGTCGATCCACAACAGAATTTTACTATGGTGTCTCATAATCTCACTTCAACACAGCCTAATATCGAACTTATTTATCACTTCCTTCTCACTGACTACGACGCTAAATACACCAATCCAAAAATGATCTTTCGGCAAATAATGAAGTATGTTCCTCGGGTTCGGGATACTCTAGCTCAAATAGTTAAAACCAAAAATGGCTACATACTTAAATCGAAAGATCCAAATTTTGGAACAACTATACGCAATAAAGCTTCTTACGAAATCTTTGGTAAGAATGTTATTTTGTCGAAACTAACGGACAAACAGAAGCAATCTCCACCACCTACAAAATCACCCTATCTATCGGTTGTAAGCAAAAAAGTTTCGCCCGAACTAACAGATGCGGAAATTCAGGAGGAACTTAAACAAGAAGGAATTCCAGTTGATAAATGCATTCGCATGAGAAATAATAATGGACCCACATATCTAGTCCGCGTTTTATCACAGCGACATGATACTATTGATTACATTCTTCGATTTGGTGCACCTATCTATAAGCGAATACATCGTGTTGAACCGTCTGACAAGGAGAAGGCACACTTTGGTAAGTGAACTTCGGGGCCATTATTTGCGAGGTGGTAGTGCACATTTAAAGAGTTAATATTACAAAC
Source organism: Thermobia domestica (assembly GCF_964235325.1). Taxonomy (NCBI): domain Eukaryota; kingdom Metazoa; phylum Arthropoda; class Insecta; order Zygentoma; family Lepismatidae; genus Thermobia; species Thermobia domestica. Next base: position 218,877,579 of record NC_137461.1, on the reverse strand, counting down.
TGGGAGAGCGCAATGGACAAAAATAACGGAGAAAAACCGTCTTAAAGTTTTCTACTCGACATATACATCGTACGACACGCAAACTTATCAAGTGGCGGAATGGCAGAGTGAAAAGAATCAGTGAGCCAAGTGCAGAGGGTCCCGGGTTCGATTCTCATTCGAGTCAAACATTTTTCTTGTTTTCTGCTTCAACCAATAAAGTAGGCATTTGTAACTATAAGTAAAATATTAATTCACCATATGTTTATAATGAATAAAACAATAGAAATTTTCAATCACTTGTAAATTCTTTTGATGTTCTATGTTAACTAGGAACAAAATTCAATCTCTTCCGTAAATATTATTGTTACTGCTTACATTATAAAAAATGTTCTTGAAGCTTCGTGTTTACATCTGTTGACAGTGTGAGAATTACAAGGGGAATGAGGGGTAAATCTGCTTTGGTTACAGCAACATCCAGTATTAACAAATTGGATTTTTCCCCTCAACTCCTTTGCAAATCGCACACTGTCAAGAGATGGAGACACCAAGCATCAAGAACTTTACTACACAACGACTGTCGTCAAGGGCGCTGATCATGGGGGACCGGGGGCCCTCCCTCCAAGCTTATGTGGGCCCCTGTATTTTTATGAATATGTGTTTTCATATTTATTTTTATTATTACATGTATTGTTGTATGTATTTTTTATGAATGCCCCCCTCCAAATTTACAGAGAAATCTGCACCGTTGACTGTCGTAACCATAATACAACTCGTGATATCAGTATATTTACGGAATAGATTAAATTTTCTTGCTAGTTAGCATAGAACATTGAAAGATTTTACAAGTTATTTTAAAATTTCCATTGTTTTATTCATTATAAACATATGGTGAATTAATATTTTATTTATAGTTAAAAATGATTATTTTATTAGTTGAAGCAAAAAACGAAACAAGAATTGACTCGAACTGGAATCTAACTCTGGACTCTTTTCATATGAGTTGCACACTTTATTGACTCTACCACGCCGTCACTTGATAAATTTGGGCGCCGAACGGTATATGTGGCGAGTATAGAACTTTTGAAGACGGTTTTACTCCCTTATTTTTGCCCATTGCGCTCTCCCAGTTTGTAATATTAACTCTTTAAATGAGCACTACCTCCTCGCAGAAAATTGGCCTCGAAGTTCACTTACCAAAGTCTGCCTTCTCCTTGTAAGACTAACGGACCATTACCGATTCGCTGTAAAAAATGTCTAATATACGATGACCACACTACAGCCAACTAACGTAATCAACCGAAATGTGGCTATTGTTCGGGACTCTATGACACCAAAACTTCTCCTAATCTACAAGGGCCATCTAAATGCAACACATGTGGTAGTGGGCTTCATCCTAGGTACAGCTAGCGTTGCAAAGCTAAAGCAGCACCAACACCTGAACGTTCGGAATTAACTGTACTATTAAAAACTACAGACACTACAGTTCAACCTAATCAATCTATATTACCTCCACTCACAGTAGAAGATTTTCTCCGCTTCACGAGTTTAGTACTTCAAAACATCTTTCCATTCAAGAGAGTTCATATTAACCAACATATCATTTCTGCTGCAAAATCAATTTTTTACATAAATCTTCATGCCACATATTCCAACAATTAGGTTCATTTTCATGTTTTGCCATTGGAAACTGCATTATAAACTCATATATATATATATATATATATATATATATATATATATATATATCATTATGGAGATTAGTTTTCTCTGTTAATATACGATCATTTTTACAATACAGACGTTTGTTAGAAGCGCTGTTACTCGAGGAACTTACCAAAGTATTTGCTCTCAACGAGACCGCATTAAAACCAAACATATTAGCCTGCATTCCTAGATATCTATTGCTAGGTTACGATTATCGCGACTACAGGGCTCTTGGCCAAAGTGGAGCCACAATAGAACATTCTCCAAAATGTCCAATTAGGACATATACCCCAGAAGCTTTCGATAATATCCCAGAGGATCTACTTTTTTCCATATACTTCCCATCAATAACCATAAATTTCAGCACAATCTATATTAGATCACGCCAACCTTAACAGAATATTTCCGATATATAGCGAATGCCTTTTCCAATATCATTATCATGGCAGATATTAACATCCATAGTTGGAGTGCTAGAGAAAAAAGTGAATTAACTGACCAATGTCAGCTCTATATTAACGTTCTTCCTAAGCACACTAGACCTATAAGCCAATGTATACCAGGAGTTGTTATTACATCTCTGAATCTCATCAATAAATGCCAGCTTGAGATGCTCGATTCTATTTGGTAGTGACCATCATCCAGTAAAACTAACATTAACACATGGACTTCCAACTCGTCCTGTACTTGCGCCTCGCTCTGTCTTGAGATATGATAAGGCTCATTGACCTGAATTCCGACAAGAAATTGAGGATATTCTTCATAATGTAACACCACCTACCAATGACACTGACCTTGCTTCTTGTCTCAATACTATCAACGCAGCTCTCAGCTTCACATTCCGAAAGATCAAGTACATCCTTGTAAACCGAAATTGCCTCCAACCATTCTTGCACTTGCACAGATATCGCGACAACATCTTGGCGACTATTATCGAACAGGAAACCGTGAATCTCTCCAGCGCCACCGTCAGTGGCAACGCACCGTTAAGAACTATCTGGATGCATATAAACGTAGGAATTGGATTAAAACATGTAACAAGTTGTCTGAGGAGGCACATCTTTCTCGACATTGGAAGCGTTTCAATGAACTTGCTGGAAAGAATATCAGAACTACCTACCTTCTCATTGACCATGGTACACCTCTCTTTTCGGATCAAGATAAAGCGAACGCTTTTGATACTCAGTTAATTCAGTATTTACTCCCTCTGCCGCTTCTACACGTTCAGAATGGATAAACCTATCTAGCATCCCTGCTCTGCAGCCATCCACAGAGCATATCATTGATCCGGAGCATCATCTTACATCACCTATCACCACTGCTGAACTTCAAACCGCACTAACGAGGAAATAGAATATAGCACCAGGAATTGAGAACATCTCTTACCGTCATATTCAAGACGCTGCACAATCGCTGCTGGTCCTCCTTGTAGCAATGTACAGTTTCATCCTATAAACTGGTATCTATCCATTGGAATGGAAAGTATCAAAAGTTTGCATGTTTCATAAACCAAAAAGCCTATACATTATGTCAGCTCTTATAGACCAATCCAACTTACTTCAGTGTTCAATAAGCTACTAGAATGAATTCTCGTGTGTCGGCTTTATTCATAACTGGAAGCACGTAACATACTACCTATTCATCAAGCAGGCTTCAGACCACGTTTCTCAATAAATGACCAATTGCTTAGCCTTAGCACTATCATCACAAACCAGTATAACAAAGCATTTCCATCATGTCTTATACTCATGGATTTAGAAAAGGCTTTTGATAAGGTTTGGCATTATGGACTAATTCAGAAACTTCGGTCGCTCAACCTTTCCATGTGTTATTTGAGGCTCATTCACTCTTTTCTTACAAATCGTATTGCTTATGTCACTGTTGGTAATGTGCTTTCTTGGCCTGTATTTCCGTTTACTGGAGTTCCTAAGGGATTAGCACTTAACCCCTTATTGTATATACTTTATGCTTCCGACATACCTCCAACTCCGTACAATGTATTCACTTTTCAATATGCAGACGATACGGCTTTCCTCGCTCTTCTCAAAATTGTACTTCAACTTAATACTGCTCTTCAAACTACACTCAACAATTTCATACTTGGTGCAAGAAGTGGCATCTAACTATCAACGAAGAAAAAACACAAGAAGTAGTGTTCTTACCACCTAAAAGACGTTCCAGAGTTCACAGGAACCCAATTCTTCTCCGAGTCACTATCGATGGATATCTTACACCCACCCACCCATCCTACACCCACTGTCAACTACTTAAGCGTGATCTTCGATTTTAAGCTCACCTGAAACGCCTAGCTGAAGAGGCTAATAGATAAGGCTAAAAAATCGATTGAATCTCTTACGCCGACTCACTGGAATAACTTGGGGCTTAAAAGCGGATGTCTTGCTTCACACCTATAAGGCGTTCCTCCGCCCTATCCTCACTTATGGACATACTGCCTGGGGTAATGCTTCTGCTTCTTATTACGAAAAGCTCTGCATACTGAAAAGACACGTTATTCGTCTAGCTTATCGCCTTAAGCTACCATATCCCACTTGGATCACCTATGAATACATCTCTTCTCCAAAAATTACAGAACATCTTGCAGAACTCCGTATTAGATATATCACATCTCGCATACACGCAGGTCATCCGCTCTTTTTAGACATTCTTCACTCTGATGCTTTCAACGACTCCAGCTACTGGTACATACTTTGACCATTAAACATATTGATATCTCTATATATCAACAGCACACACGTGACTCCGGACGAACGAGAAATCTACGACATTTATTTCATTGCCGATCACATTCCTCATCTTTTTCCATTATTGCACAGAGATCGTCACCATTAACAAGGGCTTCCCCTTGTGTTTATTAGTCCCGAGTCGCCCAGGACAGAAGATATAACCCTTCATCTGTCCGATTAACACATTTATGTTCGTTACGTGCTAGTACTCCATCTCATTTATCATTTTCACTCCTTCATAATTTCATTGCTCACATGTTGCACCTTTTCTATATTTTTGATTCTCTTGCACTGATGATTAAATATGTCTGTTTTTTCTCTTTTGCATTTATTTCATCTTTTCTCCTGTTGCACTGTACAATTATTCAATCTTACAGTTATTGCTGTACTATGTATTACATATCAGCATAAATTAAAATAAATGTAAAACGATTATATAAAATTAAATGATGATGAGTTCACAACCCTCTTAATAGATGTTCCACTTCAGCAGTTAATAAAGAATATCTCTTAGCCTATCCCCTACCTTTTCTTGCACCTATTTTGTACATAAGAATCGCATGTCAAAGAGAGGGCGTAACCCTCTGAGAGGGAGGAGCATAAAATCTTTTTATCATAGACTTCAACTTTACAAGAGAACCATACTGTATCTCCCTCCATAACAAAAAAAAAGTTTTACCTTGGACAATATTATTAGTGTTTAACGAAACAAAATGTTCAAAAAAACAAACCAATCTATTGATATCATTCAAGTAAACACAATTATGATTGTCAGTATAAAACTTGATGCATATTGGTTAAGAAAATCGCGAAAGAGAAAACTTCTTTTATGTCTAAAGCTTGATGCTGTAGAAAAACCACGTTATCTGTTAGTTGAAACTGATGCTAAAGTACTTTAATTTACCTGGGTATATTGAAATAAAATATTATCAAAAGTTGAGACATGTACCAGGTTATCATAAATAAGTATCGCTGTTCAGAGACGAAACCACTCGAAAGAATGCAGCCAAACTTGGTAGGAGCATACTTGAGAACATGCAGAAGTAATTGATGTAGAAAACAAAATTAGTTCCAATTTTCGCTACCAGAGGTAATTTTGGCGCTGTACAACGCCATGTAAGTGCACCGTGGAAGAAAAAAGACACTAGTGATGCTAAATGATAAGAAAGACTGTAATTATCTCTCCAGGCGCATGTGTTTCAGTGATACGGGTTTGAGGGTCACTATGTGTAAGATGAGAATTGATGCGATGTTTGCTTCTTTTTTCTCCACACACTCTTTGCACTGCGTTCATGGAGTCCGGGTTTGATTTCCTGTAAAGACACATGTGAGTCGGATCCCAAGTTACCCTGTAGGTCCCGTCCTTAGAACGCCATCATTACTAGTCCATGCATTTTCCTTGCTCAAGGACTTCCATGTCATCATAATCTCTCATAACACATCGCTACACCACGGGGTTATTAATAAGCGTACAAATCAATGCCGCGCGTTGCATGGGGGCATAATTACGGCCTTTCTTTCATTGAATGATAATATAATTTGTCTTCCATACTACATTCACCGTACTTAACACTGAACAGAAACACAATAGGCTATCCTCTGGAGGCGAGATCTGACACTAATCTTTTCCTGGAATTTTGGAGAGAGTTTGCGTTTTAGGGACCACAGAAAAGACTAACATTTAACTTCGCATTTGTAAAATATTAAAGAATTTCAAAGAGACTTTTCAGTTCCAAAGGTCCTTCACCGTAAATCCGCCACTGACCACGGGATATTAATAACATTAGTAGTCAATACGACAAGACCCACAAGAGAGTTAATTACAGCCTTTCTTATCATTTAGCGTATTTTTTCTTCCACGCTACACTTACTTGGTGTTGTACAGCGCCATAGTTACCTCTGGTGGCGAAAATTGGAACTATTTTTCTACACCATTTCCTTCTGCATGTTCCCAAATACATCCCTACGAGGTTTGGTTATATTTTGTCAAGTGGTTATGTCAACAGAGTTCTCTGAACAGCGATACTTATTTTATGATAACCTCGTATATTAGTAAATACATCGAATCAAATTGAGAAAAACAACACATCTCAGGATACAGACTGATGATTAGGTTTAGAGAAAATCAAAAAAGAAACGAATTCTTATGGCACTAAAAAGTATGCCGTGGTTACCAATATTGTGTAGTTGATATATTTTTATTCTACTGAAACAGGTTATTAATTTAGTTATGTACTATATATGAACAATATATATTATTATCTGGCAAATTGTAACTATAGTAGTTTTGTTTATCCTAATAGTGAAGTAGCTACTAATTGTAAACATTAAAATATCTTGATAACGTTAGTTGCTCTTTCTATAATATCTCTTTTCTATTTCAGAACACCCTCATGTTGACAGAGACATCAAAGATGTGTTAAAATAGTATTGGAAGATGTCGATAGACAGCGTTCGTGAGTAGGGTCTGTGACGTGCAATGGGTGTGAAAGAGCACCGTAATTCGCGTGCTCTTTAAAGAACCATGAAGTATAGAAGTCTGAAACTGTATATCGTGTAGTGAACGCTGGTGACTGTAAATTTGCGGCTCACAGTGCTGTGTGTGCATTGTGCGTCGACTGGTTTCTCGACCAATGTGTCATTTTTAATCATAATGTAACAGAGAAAAAGTGATCCTGCCACTGAAAGAAACTAGATAAACTAAAAGAAAAATGTCGTATGATTTTAAGATTACATAGGAAAAGAAAAATTGATCCACTAGGAGGATAATCAATTGCAAGTAGCTCTAACAGGTGGATACCATTTAATATCCTAATTGCTGTTCGCTACTTGTTCCTTGGAGGATCTATCGAAGTTAAGAGATATCATGTAAAAGGAATCAAGAAAGAGATAAATGCTTACTACAAAAATCTTAAATTTCCCAAATTTATGAACTCAAATCGTAGAACCTAACTGAATGAAGATCTGAATGCGTACTGGGAATGTGTAAAACGAGGAAAATATGATTTCCTAAACGGATTTCAACATCACAAAATAAAATGGTTAATAACTATGCACTGAGTACACCAGGTCATCTAGTGTTCAGATCGAAAGCAAAGGACAGATTGTGTTCATAACTGAGGGACTGCGAGTTAAAACAAACGCTACTTCAACAACTTCAATATCAGCAAGATCAACTTTTGAAACATCAGAAACTGTGACCATACATTCAGAAGAGTAGCATTAATCCAGAAAAGGATCACGTATCCTACAAAGTGATAATTTATTTATTTCACATTTATACCATGAAAGATCTGTGTGCTACATTTTGGAATGTTACCTCTTCTCCTTCGTAATGTTGTATTTTAATGTTCAGAAGTATAAAAGAAGATGACGGTTCGATTATTGAAAATGTTTGATTCAAAAAATAATAAAAATATAGGATTTGTATTACTGTTGTATTTTTTTCTTTGCCACTTTTCACACAATTATTTCTACATACATTAGTGCTACTTGAATGACATCTAAAATTCTGAAAATCTATATAAACACAGAGAACGCTTATATATCTTTAACATGTTATAAGTTAGCTGACACAACTTAATTCCAATTATCACACAAATATGAATATCTTATTAAATTATGGAAAAAATGTGATAAATATTTCCCTTTCGACATTTTCAAATTTAATATCGCTCTTCTACCTCCATGAACTAAGTTTACCTTAGGGTTCAGGTTCACGAAATATTTATTTACTGAGAAAATCATATCCATATGTAGTCTATATGCTATAATTCCTCTTTCTCCTGGTGGTGGTATTCACACTTCGGTAGCAGATAGATGGATAGAGAGAAATTCTAAAGGTTAATAATTTATTAATCATCCTCATGAATGTATCGTGTAGTGCAGAACCTGTGTGGACTTGAAAGTTTTGAATATATAATTTTAGGCTTCCAAACTTTGCTATGCATACGCATCAGAAGTTCTATGAAACGATTTTGAAAGTCCTATGTTGACAGGTATCAGCAGAGCAGAAACAAAATGACTTTATGATATGTACTCAACGTTTTTGTAATAATCTTCAACTCGACATCTACGGTATTCCACATTATTCGAACTAAAAGTGGTGATAATATATATTTTACCAACTTCATCACTGATTGCCAAAATGAAAAGAAAAATGTAGTAATTTATATCGAGAAGCAATTTTTTGGTATGGATTCAATACCTCAATAATAGGCTCCATCTCTGATTTGTTTAGTCTATTGCAATAGTTTCCGTCTTCAGTATTGATTCACAGATATAAGATGGTAATTGCAGGGGACAAACGTCTTTTTCTTTTTATAGATTAGGGATTCCAAGAATAGTTTATAACAGACTTTATTATTCTACTGCAACTGAAAGTAGGGAAACTAGTACATGTTTTGATTTGAATGGTAATAATTGGAGTAGATACCAAATAACTGCTTTCAATATGGATTCCGCGTCCGAAGAACACGATTCATATATGAGTGTTCTAACCCAAAGTTGTAAATCTTATATTTCTATATCAGTATTGGCATCATATAATTTTGAAATCTGCCGTAGCTTTATGTGAAAGGAAAACAGTCATTTAAGTATCCATTGTCAACAAGGTGACCTGTTACGTCTAGTAGCTATTCTAATTATTATTATTATTATTACTGTGCAAATATAGTTTCTAAGAAAACACCAAAGAATTAATACTCCTTAATACTGCCATCAAGTAGAATATTTGAGCAAATAAAGAGATAAAACTGAATTGATTTGAGCTACAAAAATCCTGAGATAGCTGCAAAATGCCCTAATGTGATACGCATGCTAATGGTGGCAATTATTTCAGGTTTTCTTTTATGTCTAACATCAAATGTTTGTCCGTTCTACGCAACAAATAGACGATGAAGTGAAAAGACAGGAAAGAAATAACACACATTTCTGAGAAACAAGTGGAAAGCGAAGCAAAAAGACGAAAAGGAAAAGACAATCAGATTGGAAACGACGAGGTTTTACGAGGAGAGGAATAGGACTCGTTTGGGCTGTTGTGTTTCGTATGTGTGTGATACCGTCCAAACTCTGCTGACGTCAGTCAACTTTCTACCATTTTGTGAAATTCCCTACCACTTTCAACAATTTTATGTACCTCTTCTGAGAAATCTTTTTTTTTATCCCGCCTTGTTGTCAGTAAATTACTACATAGTTTCTGACGTTAAAATTAAAAGTGTTGTTAAAAAATACAATTAGGTCTCATTCCTCCAATAAGGCTGCCATAGTACATTATAAAACCTTTTTGGAACCTCCTTTTCCGTACACTCAAAGATTGAGAGTTCACTTTCGGTATTATGGCCATAGACTGAAAATGCTAGGAGCTCAAAAAGCATCGACCATTTCAAAATTAAGGTAAATATAGATCTTGATTCAAACAAACATTTATCGTGTTTACGTAAATTAATACAGAGATTCCTCATGGTTATATGGATCATTTGCGCACCTTCGTTGCGAGAGACCTGGGTTAAATTCCCGATGGAAGCTCATGTGTTTCAGACCATATACAATGTTGTAAATCCACATCTATTATTGCCTTTAAGCTGAAAGGGGCTCTGGACTAAGCAATGTGATGTTACGCGAAAGAAAAATCAAATACACATTGACAAAGTACTCATTTCACAATTTATAAAATATATAGTTTTGTGATAGTTTTGATATCCTTTTCCAATTTTCATCAGATTACCTTTTACAATTATTACTATAGGAATGAACATCCCCATGCATTTTTAGTACGCTACAAAATAATTCAGAACTAGCTGATTACGACTTCCGTTTGCTCATGCGATGATTCTAACTAGTCGAAATTTGCAACTGCAATCCAGTCTTCTACTCGTGGGCTTAAAACAATGACCGCAAGTTTTGTACGTTATATGTAGGTTTTTCACGGCAAACTGTTTGCGGTGCTCAGTAGGAAAACGGTTTAGCAAAACATACGATGCATGTTTTTCAAATATGTACGACGTTACTAATGAAACATAGAATAACAAAAGTAACATAATTTACGGCTTTTTAAAAAAGTAAATTGTTTGCCTATTTATTTGAATATACTTGAATACCTATTTGAATATACTTGACGAATTTGTAGTATACTAATTTGAAATAATATACAACCAAGTATTCAACATATATCATAACTCAGTAAATGCATTGAATTCCCGTAACCAAGTGTTATTTTCCTTATCAGCACAAAACAATCAGTGCCTATCACCATACGTACTCATTCAAGTTTTGTGGTTTTGTTAATGTATGTATGTACTCATTCAAGTTTTGTGGTTTTGTTAATGTAAGTATGTACTCATTCAAGTTTTGTAGTTTTAATGTAAGCCACGCGTATAAGCACACTAAGTCAGTTGTGATAGTAATTTTGTTTAGTACCTTTACGTAAATTGACTTGTTTGCATCCTGATCTAATAAACTAGTTAATATTCTCATGTTTGGGTCATCGTATTCGTTCTTTAAAAAGTCAACAATATAAAAGCACAGTAATTTGAGAGTAGAGTGCTAAGTTTTGGTATCCAAGTTCATCGTGGATACGTTCAGGGGGCGGAGCCCGAGTAAATTAACACATGAGGAAACCCCATGCAAAAATAACTTACATTCTTTACTGAGTTCAACACAAGGACTCACACACGTAAGGTGATGATCATATCAGTAAGCTTTCTGAGAATTTATCAGTGCTATTACCGAACTATTTTGAACATCAACAATAGTATTTCACCATAATATCTTGGCGCTTACGTCGTTTTCTATAGACCACGAAACATACTCGTAAATTGTTTGTATCAGTTCATAAGAACACTTACAGACCGAATAAAGTGCTCCGATCATGTGAATTAACATTTCAACCAACAAATAAACATATACAGTGGCATCACAGTAATGATAAAAAAACTAGTTACAATTAGCTGATTACTGAATAAAATAAAATGAAATCTCTACTTTTATATTCCCGAATATGTCATGTAGGCAAAGGGAGACGGGTGATTACTGCGAGTGAAGGAGTATAAAAGAAATGGTGGAATGGTCATATGGGAGTAAAAGCCAGACTCGCAGAAAACCCACGGACAGGATGTTGTCTATCACAAACTCATATGATCTAGGTTCGAAACAGAGACCCCTCGCACTAGAGGTGAGTGCTCCACTATTTATTCGCCGCGCCTTCTGATAATGAATGTTTGTCATATAACGAACAATGAACACAATATTCTGTTTCAGTGAGTGAAGTAATATAAGGGAAAGGAATATATACGGACGTAATTTAACAAAGTTTTGAACTCTTCAAACGTTTGCTTTTATGATATTTCTTTCCTTGTTGTACGTCCAAAAATATACAAAATGCAATACTTTCACGATATAATCCTTTAAAAGCGTACCATTATACACAAAAAATTAATCCCTCATAGTTAACGAGAGAAAGAATCCCCTAAATAAATATATATTCAAATGCTTAGAACACTATTTCGAGTAAGGTCATTGGAAAGAAAAGGTTGGAATTTCAAAGTACCAAAGTGTGTAATACATAGTGAATTTCTGTCGATATTTCTCTTGTTCAGGCTCGCGAAATTCATTCATAGCGATTCATAGCGATTGGAGATACAAGTCTGACGACTAAATAATATAAATCTAAAATAAAATTATGTAGGCCCATATATCAAATTGTATTATTATGGTGTCTGGTTATGAGAAACGGCGGTTAAATCAGAGGAAAAAATTTCGAGCTCTTCTCTTGTTTAATGATGCTCTTTCGGCAGCCTAACTATCTGTCTGCCTCTATTTGCTAGAGCTTTCTCCAGATTCAAACCACCGCGGTGACGTGTACTTTCGTATATTTAGGGATGTGTCCATTTTCATTATCTTCCATTTTACAAAAGTAAATACAAGTTCACTATGTCTGACCCCGGCCCATTTTCTCATAAACAGATGGGAATTGTAGATTTCTGTTAACGTGGAGTGCGTGTAATATGAATCCATCTGTTTGAAATGCTCGAAATAAATGGGTAGTGACTGGTATCAGTCGAGGTAACAATGGCTTCAAGCATGCATAGATCGTAAGTGAAAAATAGAGATTTGAACGTAGTGCATTGAAAGCGGATATATTTTGCAAACGTAGAAAAGCAGAAGATAGCTATTGGATAAGAAGCGAAGATTCTTTTTAAAAAACTTTTATGCTTTCGGTCGAAATAAGGTTGGACTGAAGGGGAAAAGTTTGAATGGGGAAGTATACTAAAGTTGATGATTGAAATTCATAATTGCTTCTGTAAGTGGTTCCTTCAAAAATAAAGTTATGTCAGTAAAATTGCGAACATTTCTTACATGTAATATTCTTATATACCCAGGTACCACATAATATTGACTTTAATTACATTCCATTAAGGTTATAACGCCAGTATAAAGTAGTGTACAACATTAGCGATATAACTGGATTCTGCTGTATATGCAGTTTCGTTATTAGGTGGCAAAGCATGCTATTATACAAATATTAGTATTCGTATCTAAATCAGGTTACATTCCTTATCCTATATTGAAATAATGAAATTTTAAAAATACAGTTTTAAATTGTAATTAAATCATCACAATAGTTTTGAAACAGCAAATTGCTTGCACAGTTTAACAACTGATAGCGAAATTAGTGACACCTATTTGCTTCAGACAGTGAAGCAACCGCACAGGTAGTGACTTCTAGTAATGCGTTTCTTTATTATTAGGATTAGCGTAACACACAGTCTAACAGTGACAAGTTTTCCATTTTTGTTAGAATTATGAAATAAATATATTACATCATTTAACTGAAATGACAAGATAATTAATAAATATAATTACAGATATTAGAAAAATGTTAAATCTACTACTACAACTAGTGAGGGAAAATTTTAGAGTAGCGTAAATAAAAAATACAAACATAAAATTGACATTTTTTTTGTTTATAACAAGAAAAGATAATACAAAACAAAATGGACCTAAACATTAGTCTCCGTATCCTATTTCGTGAGGGTGATTCATCTTTGTTTTACAAATGACTACAGTATCTCATTCTGCAGCTAATAAATGTGTCCTCCTCTTCGCTTAATGGAAATAGTATGGATGTGGAATGGGTGATTATTTTGAAGTCCATTAGTGAATGCCACATTTCAGAGGTATCATATATTTTCTGTGTGTTTTATACGACTTTCTGTTTACTGTTTGTTAATGCAGACATAAAAAGAAAGGTCAATAAAGTCACACATATATGAGTGTATTCACACGTATGATTTTGCTAATAAAGATTAAGTGGAAAGAAACATTAGAAACCATGTAAAACGTGTTTTCATAGTTATTATTGTTTTGTAAATGGTCTTGTTTCCTTAATTATTGGAGAAGTGCTGCCTAATGTTTAGTAACGAATAACAGTAACTTCATTTCGACTATTTCATTATCGTCATGCAATGTATTTCTACAAAGGTGAACACCCGATGGTTGTACATTCACAATCATATCTGAGCATAGAAATTTAAAATGTTGTGCATAACCTAGTCTATAGACGACTCCAGTCCTTAAAATAGGTGTTCCCAGTTGGTGAATCGCATAGTCTCATGGAGCACGTTGTGCATTTTTAGGCTTCCAGACAATCGTAGAAATCAATTTTGATGAAACAAAATATATAGGAACATGCAAAACGTGCATTTGGTTGATTAGACCGAAGCTTAGCATGTTTTTTTATAAAACAAGAGTTTCATTCCTATACTACTCTGTGGCAAAAATAATGTACTTTCAATTTTATGGAGCTTACACTTGTAGAATAGTTGCAGTATGTATGAAACTATAAGGTGAAGTTGTGAAACGTAGAAAAAGAAAGAGGTGCTGGTGAGAGAATATAATTATAAATTGTTAGAGCTGATAACGTGAATAAAGTCCTACTTTAGAGCCGTTAGGTCAGCGGTGATGAACGAATGCTATGTGTAATATATGTGTAGATGACGGTGATATATACGGCAATTTGGATTATATCGGTCTCTGGCATCAATGCTTTCGTATGTCTGGAATATGATCCAGTAGTGGGTAGGCATAGCGTCGTAGAGCTGAAACTTAGTCTAGGATCTCATGTAAAATTTGGTGAGCCAGTTCCTTGCGTGTTGTGATATAGAACATTGACGTAGACGGTAGAGGTTGGTACGGCAAAAAGAGTTGAAATTGCGTGGGAAGATATTTTAGCAGTGGGAGTATCGAAAGCAAGAGAGTAAGCCAAACATAAGGCGTGTTGTTCGAGAACCAATGTAGCGAGGCCTTTCAGCAGTGAGGCTATATGATACATGTACCTACAGTTTAACATGAGATCCGTACCACACTAGCATCCGCTGGGAATCAAACTTGGGCCTTACGTGGCAATGACGTGTACGCTAACCATATAGCCACGAGGGGACTCGCAGAACATATATTTATTTCAATTTCTAGAAGTTTCAATTTGTCTCTTAGATGTCAATCGCTGAAGGATACGTATTTACTGCCATCTAACGTCACGATGTGAAACTTGTAGCATTCTATAATTATATATCTTTGTTATAATAGTAGAAAATGGGATAATGGGATATTAATATCTACCGTTAAAGTCACTGTTACCTGTGACATTACCGAAATAACTGCTTTAACTACTTATTGGAGGAAATACAGCGCCAAAATTTTCTTTCATTCGTCCAAGACCGTGTGGAATAACTGAGAGATGGTTGAACGTACTAACATTCAGAATCTTATAAGCTAAACTAGCATGATCCATGAAGTCTAATATTCTCGGACGGAAGGAGTGAAAAAAACGTAAGTTCAAGAATAGCACAGGCTAAACAAACATTCAATCGGAAAAGAGGACTGCTAACATCAAGAAATGTGTCGTTGGACGTTCGTAAATGATTTATTATGACCCTGGTATGGAGCGTAGCGCTTTACCGATCAGGGACCTGGACATTGAGAAAAGCTGAAATATCCAAACTGGAAGCATTGGGAATGTGATATTGGCGCAGAATGTTGAGCATACCATGGACAGAAAGGAAAAGGAATCAAGATGTACTAAAAGAAGCTAAGGAAGGACGACAGCTCATGAAGATAATAGGAAACAGAAGAAAGAGCATGCTTGGCCATTTTATTCGGCACTTTGATTGGACCATCGTGCTGATAGAGGGAAAGTCAAAAGGAAAACCAGGAAGAGGAAAACCAAGAAAGAATATTTAGATCCAGTTACGAAGAAGAGACCTTAGCAAAGTATAAAACAGCTCTCCCAAGGGAGAGAGAGGTTTTAAAATTTCCATGTTGCCCACCAATCTATGGGGGAGGAGAACAAGAAGCATGATCCAAATAGGTATTAGAAGTTTTGTAGAAATATTATATCTATTTGCCTGTCTTTTGAGAAATATAAGAGCGAAAATGAAACGTTCATCCATAATTTCCTTTTCCTATAGTGACAGACAAATTTCTGATAATTTATATTAAGCGTCTCAAAAATTCTACCATTGTTAGCACTCTATTCCAACAAGAAGTGCTAGAAATCTCACATTTTCAGCTTCAATGTACATACATCAGAACAGAGTAAAGAATGGTAAATGATAGCTAAAAGTACTTTCTTTTTTGTGAATGAAAATCTCAATCTGATTTTAAATCATTAGGTTCTGTCAATTTTCAATAGATTATCAAAGTTGTTATTTGATGTTATTCTAGGTTTTATGAGAAATTAGGAGCACAACAACAGTGACATTTAACGATATATAGTGAATAATTAACGAAGATACGAGGAATATTAACATTGCGTTTTAAAGGCAAGTGTGGGTAACATTTCTCAACACAAGATTGATACAATCCCAAATTCTTCCTAATCGCATGTGTCTTTTTCAGTATTCTTCAACCATGGCTCAATATAATAAAATCACATAGCTCGAGGCTAGGAGTTCTGGCACGCCATTCATGTGGTCCCAATGCCCAAGAAAAGTGGTGCAGTTCTTCTTCCATCTACTACAAACACAGTTGTCATTCATATTGTATGATAATTTCCGAACATGCTAGGATACAATGTACAATGAAGTTTATAAACACTTTTTCACCATTACTGTACAAGGACTGAAAATTTTCACAAGTACGTATCCTCGGCGCGGGAGACTCAGATTCGATTTATTGAGAGAGCTTATAGGATTCGGATTACACCTTAAAGTATTGACCCACTTCTTACATAACCTCGCTTTTCAGAGATGCTAATCTCCAAAATATAAAATAAAATAAAAAAGAAGCTAACATAGGGTAGTCCTAAAATATCAGTTTCTGCGTCATCTTTGTAAGTTTGTTTCTTAGTCATGCTAGATCGACCGCTGGATTCTCCTTGTTTCAGATTGAATCTAGGATAACATAAAATAATAACTTTGAGAAGTTGTTAAAAATTGAGAAAACTACTGGTATCCACCCTGTAGATTCAAAAACTCAAGAATATATCCTTTATCTGCCCTTATGACTTCAATAACATGTACGATTTCGGAAGAGTGCTCTGATGTATGGTAATATGTTCTCTTGAGACCATCAATAAGTTGCAGAAACTGGCTTCTCGCTCACTACTACTCTTTTATTCTATGAGGATAAATTTTTGAACAGGAAATGGTAAATTTGAACTACTTCAAATATCTATAGATAAGATTGAACATATTTTTGGGATGCTAAATCGATAGCAAGAGAAACGATTGCAATGAGTATTTAAACCGTTTCCAACAACTTCCGGTTTTAGTAGAGCGTTACAGTTTGTGATGATATGGTCTCTTAAGACTTTGAATCGATTGCAGAAAACTGCTTATTGCTTTTTAATACCATTTTTGTTCTATGGCGATAAATGTGGAAATTAAGAATAGTTATTCCAACTACTTTTGGTTGAATAGAGGGTTAAAGGAGAAATAGGGCCTATTCTTGGGACGCTGCATTAATTACAGAAAGCACATCTTGGTATCTAATACCAATGTTCTCTATGAAAATCATAATTCAAACCGGAAGTGATAATAACTTACAACCGTTTCCGATTTAACGCATTGTTACTGATAGTCATGGATCTTGCTGCCAGGCGCTAAATAGTTTGAGAAAACAGCTTATCGCTATCTGTTACCGTTTTCATTCTATGGAATAGAAGTTGAAACCGGATATGGCTACTTTGAACCACTTGTGATTCGAATAATGGACTTACGAGGATATGACTCTTATTCTTCGCACATTGAACCAATTCCAAACAAAAACATCTCGATATATTTTATTGACTTTGTTCTGACATCTGCCGACAGACGGACGGACGAAAGCCGTTTTATGAGACTTCGTCACTAATAAATGGCAAAGTTTAAAAAGAGAACTATGGAAATTTGCTTAACACTTCTGGTTTTCATACTGGCCATCACAGGGAAAATTAGCAATAAATAGCAACAAATAAAATAGAATAAAATCTTACACCTTTACGTCCTAAGCTTATGCCGTGTAGGCTTAAAGAGACGATGATGAAAAATGAATGAAATGGTGAAATAACGATAGCGGAGGAAACGGGATAATTCCGAGAAAACCCATGCACACGGTATTTGTACACCATAAAACCCAATTCGCGCAATCTGGGTTCCAACCTGAACCCTACGCTCGAGAGTTAAACGCTCTAACACTTAGAATTAATTTCTGTTGGAAAACTTAAATTAATTGCAAACTAAAACTAGAACAAGGATATAAACAACCACATTTGTGGAAGTACAAAGGAGAATGACAATGTATTGCAGGACAGGAAAGATAGATGATAACTAATTAGAGGACAAGAAGGAAAAGTGACTCACATAGGAGACATCATGTATCATATTATCATATCTTGAGGCACAGGAATTATTATGGAAGGAAACTTTCAAGTAATTGCTAAAGAGACTCCGTTCACCCGAAAATGTATACATAAATGAAATGATGTCTTTCAGTTTTACGTCCCATAGTTATGTCGGCTAGGTTAAAGAAAACGGTGATTATGAGAAATGAATGCAATGGTTTAATGAATAAAGTGAGAAGGAACGAGAGACCCCGAGCAAACCCACGCACACAGTGTTTCCCAACACAAAGTCCACTTAGTGCGAGCTGGAATCGAACCTGGGACCCCATGCACCAGAGATGAATGATCTACGACTTGTTTTTTAAAAAGTTTTTACATGATTTTACTCCTTTTATGATTTTACAATTTTTCCAGAAAATCTTTAAGAACACGGACACAAACACAGAAACATTGAGAAAAATTAAAATTCTAAAGGTTCTTTCACTGAGAATCGAACTCAGGAACCACTCAGCCACTGCGGTCCTTAAAAATACGCACAGTTTAAGTCGGGTATGTTGAAGAAAACCAAATACGTATTAGGGTCCAGCAAAGGAATATAGCAATGGATATACATGATTGTTTCTACGATCAGGAACAAGACTGGTTATGTTTTGTAGGATAGACTATAATCGAGGAAAGGGATAATTTCGAAGGAAAAAGAACGTGGTTTGCGATACAACATTTCGGGAACTGGAACAGAAGGTTTCAGATTGAAAGCACCACAGAACACGAGGAGTAACGATGTTCTATAATACCAATATGGTTACACAACGTACAAAGTGGTACATTGATATGACGTATCTTTTGAAGGCGTTCAGTGGAGGAAACTAAATGACTGAGAATTTTATACCATGCAACTTTCATACAGGGTGTTACAGGTCAGGTAAAAACATTGCGCCGTATATAAATCCACTGGTATTGAGAAAATAAGTGAGTAATTCGTAGTTGAGAGGTATCTAGTACGGAATTCAGTAATTCCTGATAACGATGATGTACAGAAGAAAAGTTTCCAGATAAAGAAAAGGTGAATGTGTAAAATACCGAATGAAAATCTTGAGATATAAAAAACAGATATTAGACAATGTTAGTAAGTGCGGATTCACAGGTCGCAAATAAGAAGACCAAAAATACCCAAGCCATAATTACGTATGAAATGTAGAAGAACTCGGTCGATGATAAATGATGATAAAACAGTTTGTGCCATCTTGATGAACAATAAGTGAATGAATATAATCAAAAATGGTTACCGAATGAATGGTGCTATCAAGAATAGTAATAGAGATAAGAAGATAAACGATGGGCTCATAAAGCTTATTCTGAGGTAAAACAAAATCATGATATGTAGGAAGTGTAGTCTTACGTGAGTTGCAAAACAAGGTAGAACATTGAACAAACTCATGTACCGTTTCAAAAGCTTGTGACATAAGAGACTGGTTTACAGAGATAATTGTAAGATCATCTGCATGTGCAAAAGTATTAGGAGAACGGAAGGGGTTCTGAGACAATGGAGACAAGGTAGCTATAAAATGTAAATGATACAAAAATTGAGTCAAGACGAAGAGCAAACTAGTAAATAGAAAGGGTGCATCCTTGGTGTAATCCTCGACGAAGAGTAATAATAGATGATGAAGTCTATTAATTTGAAAACAATGGTGCTAAAGTGTGAAAGAACTGAATCAAAGTACAGAAGAAGAAAAAAGACACAGCTCGAACGCTTGAAATAAAAAGTAGTGGTCAATGCTATCGTAGGACTTTTCAAAATTAACTGTAAGAGCACCAGCGCTTATTTGTCAGATTTAAAAATAAGCAAACATATCAGGGAGAGCACATAAGGTAAAATGAATGTTAGAGTTGAATAAGCTGGAATTTGGTATATCTTATTAAAATAGGTTTTAGTAGTCGTGCAATTACTTTAGTAAATAATTTAATATCCACTGGAAGAAAAACAGTTTAAAAGTCTCGAAAAAACGGATGAAATGCAGTAGCAATAAAATAACCACAATGGGAATGTATTGTGGAAAACATTTGCCCCAGGTAAAAAGGCATTAAAATGGAAGTGAAAACAAGTCCTAAATAATGCCAATAGCGCAGGTAGAATCGATACGGTAATCCACCGATCCTAAATGAGCCTAAGTGATTAGCTATGCGCAATACTAGATGAATTTCGTATGGTGTAATTCGTTGTATTATATCCCTTGCCACGTTGACACTGAGGGGATGGAGAAGAACATTCAAAAAGGAGTTGCAGATAATGGATCTGTCGATTGAGATTGTGTAAACTGAATATAATGTCTTCCAAAAGACAGTAAAATCAGGGGCGTCATTTAGGTGGGGCAGAAGGGGCAATTGCTCCAACCCAAGAGTTTGAGGAATACATTTATTTTAATCGATTGTCTACTAATATAATAGTACAAAACATTAAGGTCTTCTTATGTTGGTGGTATTATTTACCCCCTCAAGCGAAGTCTAAAATGACGCCCCTGATTAAAATTTGTTTAGTATCCTGTAGCAAATTACCATTATCTGACGGTATATTTCCAATAAATGGGATAGTACTCTGGACTAATTTTATTGTATGTCAAAATTGCTCTGTTGGAAACCGATGAAACAAGTCTTCATTCAAGATTCTAAAATATGAAGAATTTCAAGGTGCTTTAAATGTTACTTAATTGTGTGGATATGATGCAGGTTAGAAACAATGGTAGAACCTACCATAACACCTCTAAGGCACTGTACAGAAACTCGCAGAGAGATAAGGAACTCTATCGAGCAACATAGGCTAGCCACTGAAAACATTTATCAATTTTGGTTTAATATAAACCATCGACATGCATTTTGGTAGTGGTATCGGGGCATAAGGATTCAATCTAGCATTTACGTATGTATGCGAAGGTGAAAGCATCGAACAGCTTTTTCGTGTGAGACATGAAAGGGACAAAATGGAATACTCGTGTTCGGAAAATATGTAACAATTGTATATAGTTCGTGAATATTTTATTTTATGTCGTCTGAACAAAATAAGTCATGTATGGAAGGCCTAATTGTTGCTGTAATAAGGGTGAGGACATGGAAATAGTAGCAAGAGGGGAAAGTGTCTATTAAATTTCGATATTTAAGTAATTCTAGTAAAGAATGACGCGGCCACATAAGCATAATGTTGTCCTTTTGATGTGGGATCATATCTATATCTCCCGCTACAGTGTACTTTTGTAAATGAATGGATAGGAAAGCAAGTAGAACTATCTCATAAAATATTCACGTACCTCATTATTTAAATAAAAGGAAGGACCAGTTATATTGGTTAAATAGAAGTATCCTATATAGCATCGTTTTAGCCGTCGTTCTGAACGAATACAAAACGATCAGCTTGAAGCCATTTTTCTCAATAATGTAGCTACACCTGTTTGGTCGGCCCATATTAACAATGGCCCTGTAGCCATGAATAAATTCAAAACTAGAAAACATATCCTCTTCCATAAAAACCGTTTCACAATCTCTAATATATATGAATTTTGGTAACAGGAGCTTATTTCGATCGGATTGTATCCGAAGTACGTTTACAGTTAAAACCCGATCAACCGATATAGGTGGCATTGCAAAAATACAAGATAAGAGACTGTAACAACAAAATAACGAAGAACAAGAAAACAATGCGTACTTACGGAAGTGAAATGCAGAAACAGCAAAAATAGAAAAGAAATTGGAACAGTTCTGTAATGCAAGTACAAGGTGTAAACAAAGAAACGATGTAGAATGCAATAAACTGATCCGAGAAAAACATTTTACGCATCATCCATTAAGAGAATGCACAAAACACAACTTTGTAGTAAACACTTGTATGAAATAGAAGCACTTCTAGGAACCGACCTGGACTATGGCAGTTCTGAATCAAATGTTAATCTTTTAGACCATAGCACTCGCTGAGTCGTACTTCGAACGTTAAACGAACTTCCTTTAGTAACGAAAGGTCACACGTCTTCGTGGATGTTTTTGCCACATTACTTCGTTTAGCAGAAGAAATGGGGTAATCTTTCTTTCCAGGTGATCAAATAGTTGTTCTATAGAACAAACAAAGTAACTGGCATTCTGACCTTGAGTAGAAGGAAATCACTTAATATTCCATCATGGGTTTGAGTAGCTGCGAGGGGGTTCAGTTGTTTCGTTCCTAAAGCGCCTCGAGTGCCGGCCTTAAAAGATTAAAGAGCTCCGTCGTGGCTAAACGGTTAGCGTATATGTCTTACTCGTGGGAAGCTAGAGTTCAATTCCCGACCGAATCTCATGTAGTTGGAATTCCACTTTAAGCTGTAGGTCTGCGTCTCATATAGCCTCGCTTCTAAAAGGAATGCTAAACACAAAATCAACTAAACTCAAAAAATTAACATTTTAACCACGATGGTTTTCTTTTTTCTGATTGATCATGATCTCTTTTCAATTATAAAGTCCGTTACAGAGTCCATAAACATTTAAAGGGATTTTGGTGAATGCTTAATGCTTATTATTTTTTATGTAGTTGTAGTACAGCGTTGAAACTATCCTGTGGGCTAATCCTATTAAAACTTTTCCATTTTTACCTCTGAACGATATGGTTTTCAACGGAACAAACCATTTCCATAGAATGTTCTTACATATAAAATAATTATAAAACTTCATTATTTAAAAAAAAAAAAAAAATCATATAATTCCTTCAGCGTCTGATAAGAAATTCTTACGGTACGCTGCAACCAGATCATCAACAAAGTCATGTGGGTTGCATAACATCAAGAAGTAGGATCCACTTGTAATCAGGTTTCTTCAAATGGTTTAACACTGGTAATATTTTGGTCTTTGACGATACAATGATTGCTTACACGCAGACTTTGCTCAACTTTTTTCCTGGATATAATTTGTTCCACATTTTCTGTGACTGGTCGATGGCTGCAAAGAACATCTTGGATATAAAAAATTTAACAACGAAAGAAAATGAACCATCTTTTGACTGTTGCTTTTGATAACTGCACATTCCTTTACCAATGGGGTGTTTATGTTTATTTCTGAATACTTTAAATGTCTACGCCGATTTAGAATCTTGCCGACTAGTCACGACTGTGGCATATGTGTTGTAATTTGGTTTCTTAATGCTAAACGCGTGAATGCGGCTGGAATTTATCGATAGATTAGAAAAGTGTATAAACAAAAGATTATGAGCGATAACAGATAGCGATGAAATCGTCAAGCATCTGTTGTCTTTCCTTTTTCAACTTTTTACACTAAGTCTTCAATGATGACAAAAGATCGTTCACTTCGTTCCTTGTCACGAATATTCGTTCAGTCACTTTAAAAGCCCTAAGCCATTTCCGTCTCCTTCCATCGTTGTAACATACATGTTCCCAGAAATTTTGCTGGTAAAAAATTATTATTATTATTATTATTATTATTATTATTATTATTATTGAAGATTGGAGAATTCAATGCTGCATCTGGAAGGGGTCAAGTCAGCGAGCGAACCCTTAAGGGATCTCATGGTACAATTTGTACCATACGGGGTGTTTCATGGTACATTGCGTTATAACTCTCCTATTTGAGCTTTTTCGTCCGGTTTTTTTTTCAAGTCCAGAGGCATTGCAGAAGACACTACAGATGGTTTCACACCTTCCTGTGTCGAGACATAGGAGGTGATGACGTCATAAGTCTAAAATTTATATTTTCGTGTAATTCTTTTTTTTTGGGGGGGGTTATGTAAAGTATTTTTGGCGTTCTCATTTTTGCACGTAGAAGATTGAAATTTTGCACAAACATGCAGTCCACCGAGTAGTATTTACCAGATTTTTTCTTCAGACTTCTGTGTTAAAACAGGGGGGATCCAGAGGGTCAAAAAGTTGAAAAAGGGATATTTTTACCCAAAAATCACGTTTTTCATTTTCCCGCCTTAGATACATGAGGGAGACAAGTGAATTGTACCGCCTGAAAGGCAGTTCTATT
Organism: Thermobia domestica; assembly: GCF_964235325.1. NCBI lineage: Eukaryota > Metazoa > Arthropoda > Insecta > Zygentoma > Lepismatidae > Thermobia > Thermobia domestica. The sequence goes on along the minus strand of NC_137461.1, from coordinate 218,853,333 downwards.
CTGAAGAGAATGATGTGCGACACATGGCCCTAGGGTAATTAGGGAAGTGTCAGGGGATTTTTATCAAAATATACTTCTGTATAGGGGAATTTTGGACATTTTCGGTACTATTTTTGTGCTGGCTTATTTTTGCACCTAGAAGATTGAAACTGTGCACAAACATTCAGTCCACCGAGTAGTATTAACCAGATTTACCAGATTTCTGCGTTAAAACAGGGGGTACAGAGGGGCTAAACGTTGAAAAAGGGAAATGTTTACCAAAAAATCCCTTTCACGGAATTTTCCCGCCTTAGATACATAATGGGGACAAGTGAATGGTACCGCCTGAAAGGCAGTTCTATTCTGAAGAGAATGATGGGCAAAACATGACCCTAGAGTAATTAGGAATGTCTCAGAGAATATTTTAAAATTTCCCTTTGTATACGGGAATATGGGACATTGTCGGTTTATTTATTTATTTATTTATTTATTTTTTGCACGTAGAAGATTGAAATTTTGCACAAACATTCAGCCCACCAAGTAGTATTTACCAGATTTTTTTCAGATCTCTGCGTTAAAACATGGGGCCCAGGGGGCTAAAAGTTGAAAAAAGGATATTTAGACCCCAAAAATCCCGTTTTTCCTCATTTTCCCGCCTTAGATACATGATGGAGAAACGTGAGTCATACCGCCTGAAAGGCAGTTCTATTCTGATGAGAATGATGGGCGAAACGTGACCATAGGGTAATTAGGGATGTCTCAGGAAATTTTTTACCTGAGATCATGGTATTTTACGGTAATTTGGGGCATGGTGGAAATTACTGATAAAATTTCTCTCGCCCTTGGTATTCAAGATAGAAACTTGAAATTTGGCACACACATTCAGTATACCAAGTACTATTTATCAGATTTTTTTAGATGGCTACGTTCACAAAGGGTCGCTCCAGGGGGGCCCAAAGTGCGAGAAAAAAATTTTCCCTCCGAAATTTTCCCTTTGACATAATTTTTCCCGCTCCTGGTATATGGTATGAGCATGCAAATGGTATCATTTGAAAGCCAGCTCCATTCTGAAGAGAATGAGGTATGATCCATGATCCTAGGATAAATAGTGACGATGCAGTAGCTGCTTGACTGAAAGTCTAAAAAATAGCCCAAAAACCCCGGATCTCTTAAGGGTTAAGGAAGGAAGCGTGAAGCATACCGAATCGTCGAAGAGGGCAGCAGATAAACAAGGATCGAAACGACTGGTATAGTAGAATCCTTTCAGAATAATAGTGCATTTCACAAAAAGAAAAGGAACGTTATTTTCATTGATAGAGGAGAAACGTTAATTACTCAACTCTCTATAATACTATATAAAAATTATCAACTATGTTTCTTTCCATTTTCTTACATCGTTTTGTTTTTAGAGCAGATAACTATAGGGTAAGAGGAATATTTGAGAGAATATGAAATAGCAAGTTATTATTTTGATACACCAACTAGTGATCTTGGATTAGGTATTGGAATCGTTACAAGGAATCGTTACAAGAGACTAAATATCGAAAGACACACGAACAAAAACACACATACAGAACCACACACACTGGAACCATACAATAACTAAATATAACGATAAAATCAAGAAGATACATTTTATTTAGTAAGAAACTAATGAAGATTTACGAGTTGATACACTTTCCTAACAAATGAAGACCACAGAGGAAAAGGAGATATGTCAAGAAATGGTCGAAAATGTGTTAACGCGGAATTATGTAGCTTGAAAGGTGTAGTTTTCATGGACTAAATCACATAGTAAGAAGAGAATTAGTAACTGAGAAATATAATTCTAAAGATTTCGCACACAAGGTAAGAAGGAGGTACGTCGGTGGAAAACAGAGCTATTTTGTAAAGTTATAAAGAACTGGCTTCCCTCCTTTTTCCCCTGTAATCTTCACATTAGATTATTTTACCGCTGCGGAAACCATATTAAGACTTTCGAGCAAAGTGTTTTTTTTTTATCGATTATTTTCCATAAATGACTTTTAATTTATGTACAACCTACGTACTGTCGATCACTTTATTACAGATCGTTAAATATGGACACATATACAAGAACTTCGTGGATATATTGTAAGCTTACGAGAGTTCGGTGCGAGAGATCTGGGTTATATTTTCTCGGTGATATTCATGTGGTTCGGATCCCACGTTGAAGTGTTGGTCTAAGACTTATACAGCCTTGTTCCTGCACAGAACGTGTAGCCCCAAATCAACAAACTCGCCTCTCCCAAAGAGGGTGAAAAAGGAAAAGAGTAGAAAGGAACAAAGATCAGAGGTGCCTTCCCAGGTGAACTGGCTCGCTGACCGTTTCCCCGTTTATAGGTCACTCCAAATGAAATTTAAAGTACGTGATAAGAACACTAAAAGTACAAAACCTAACATTTATTTTTCCAAAGACCCAGATTGAGCTTAGGAAAACAAGTGAGAAGATTTATTCATATTGTAAGGAAGACGTCATAAATATTGTATTTGATTTTGCGGAAACTTTCTATATTCATTTTAAGTGAACTTCTTTTCATTTTAACAATGCAGTTACATTGTATGTCATAACAAATCAAGCAAAATCAATGCAGAGTTTAGTAAATTTTCACATCATCACTTTTGCATTATTGGATGTTGGATGTAAGAAGGAACATTGAAGCACACAATGATGATTTACTATAAGTACCTGAAACCTTAAATCGAACATGCAATTCAGGTGTGATGTGCTATTAATCTATGATTCAACCGTCTTACCTATGTAATCTTTCTTTCAGACAAGAACATACTATAAAACTAATGTTTATGTTAGAAATTCTCAAGTGATCTTACCTGTACAATACTTTCTCTCTTTAATTAATGATATCTATGAAACACTCAGAGATTTATGTTTATCAGATTTTGTAGTAACTACAGGATGTACTACAGTGAAGATTCTATCTTGCAATACAGTTGAGCTAGTCTCCTATATATACTGGGTGTATAAAAAGTGCTATAGTAAAGATACGAAAAAAATGGAAAGGTAGGGAAATTGTTGGAAATTGGTAGTTTTCAATCTAAAATAATGGAAATCTTATATCACCAGCCGTTTGAATTCTAGACTGGTAAGATGACTTACGTTAAATGAAAAAGCAGCTCTGTCAGTTTAATAGGCTCTTCCTTGGCTTTCACCATAATAACAATGCAGCAATGTTAGGAACGGATTCAAAGCATTTTATGTTTCCTCACTCAAAAATGTGTACGTTCCGCGCGTTATTTTATGTGCCATTTATGTTCTGTTCCAACACATACTGAACTGAAAACGTCGATTTCTTAGTTAATATACGGAGCCTTATCAATATGAAGCCCAAACGACTGGTGCAATAGGAAACAAAATCAACAATTTTTGATTGGAAACCACCTAATTATTTATTCACAATGTTTCATTCAACACTAAGCCAATTAGTTGAAACTGTACAACATAAAGGCAAAACGAAAACAAAATAAAATAAACAAACAAACAAACAACAACAACAACAAAAGAAAAACAGATAAAATACAGAAAAAAGGATCATCTCTAAGTACACAAGGTTCTTATCAATTGAGCTCTGAAGATTCTCCCAGAGATAAAAATGTTACATTCTCTTGACAATATATTGTAATCGTGCGCTAATCTGTAAAATAAAAAGCGCCATACAATCGATAACCTAGAAGTCTCATAAGTTAACAAACTGAGAGAGCGACGTCACCTCTGAGGATCACGAAGGTCACTCTGCGACAGTAAAAATTCAGAGTGAATTTTGCCATTAATGATCTTATACAGTTTAAGTAAATTAGCTCCGTGGCGTCGTTTGTCAGGAAAACATAAGTTCATTAAAGACATTAGTTCTTGTTAAGAGTAATTACTTAACTGGAGAATTCTAAATCTAACAATGGCAAGAAAGAAGTTCAATACAGTGTCAATACGACAGAGATTAGTAGGTTCTGCCATATTTCATATAGGTAAACAATATTTATTTCCAACAATTATCCTCTCTTTCAATTTTTTCCTCGCATTTTTATCCACAACGGAGTTGCTTCATGACCATGGATTTTAATGCATCCAGTAATATATACAATATAAAAGTAAATGTGAGTTTGCGTTACTTCATTACTCAATGACTGTAAATTCAATTAAAATTATATTTAATACAATTATCAACCTTACATCTATCAAGTATCTTATGATATTATATTAAGAATTTTCGCTGTGGGATGACGGGAGAAGAAGTGACTTCTAAAAAATATAAAAACACTTGAAAATGACAGATATTAAACCAAATCTATAGGTTTCGGGATCACTGATATCCAGAGTGACGTTTCCAAATGTATATTCCCTATCGGCATGGAGTGAGAGTCTGGGTGAGAAGGGGTGACATGTTAAAACAATCGGAAACGACCGACCTAATCCACTGCTTTCGAGGTCGCTGAGATTGATAGTAACTCTTCGAAGATAAAATCCATTCTCATCAAAATGAGAATACGAGATAGTGCTGGAAATGGATGATGTATAAAAATAATACGAAATGATTTCACACCCAAATCCATAGTTTGTTTGAAGTTGGCGAGATGAATAATGGCACTTCCGTTACCGTTTAAATGCTAAAGTTGTGCACCCCTCGTAAGAAGGGACGAGAGCTGGGTGTGGAAATGAGATAAAATTATAAATATTTTCTATTACACTTTCTTAATGCTTATCCTAAGCAGGGAGGAGTTCAAACACGTTACATAAATCTATTATCTCAGTGAGAAGAAGAGGCATTTTACCTTTCGAGTTCTTGTGAGATGAACTTCACATGGCAGTCGGTGAACACAAGCCAACGAATACTGAACATCTCTGAAAGGCTCTTCAAAGCTGTTAAAATTGCAGAAGCTTAAATGTATCAAAGAAATTCTTCGGATTTGTAAAGCTCTTATCTTGGATATGCACTTCAATGAACGCAAATTTCTTCAATAAATTTGACTGAATGGAAACAGAACAGCGTATTTTTTATTTGATTATGTAAACAACTATGTTTATTTTCCAAAACAGGTCCCAGACCAAAACAAGATGAAAGTCTAATACAAAGCAAGATGGGTACTGACAATTCACATTGAATCGACTTAAACAGAACAAAATCTAATAAAAGTTTTTGGTTGATGCTAACAAAAACATCTGGTTCTTCAAAACATAAAGTTAGTTATTTGAGTGAACACAAATACAGCAAATTATCACTTTCTGTACACATTCCATACCCTGGGAATCGGCACATAATGGAAATGAGTTTATATAATACTTAGAACTCAATTATTACATCAGCGTGAGTTGGATATGTTTTAAACCCCTAACAAAAAATCTCGCAGTATCTTGGATTTTTAATCTCTTAACCAAAATTTTAAATTACAAGAATATACGGACAACCTGAAATATTGTGTAAATTCTGGTTTGAAACCCTCCTTTATACGTTTAGTTTTCTGTTATTTTTCTCGTTCATAGTTGTATGATGTCATATAATTCCAAGTTCCTATTCCAAGTTCGATTTCTTCTGTAGCCTAGCCTCACGTGGACAATGTTATATGTCATCAATTTAATTTTATCAGTAAAAGAAGGGACATTTTTAGCCTCAGCTTTAGAAACGACAGTAAGATAAGATATGTAATAATAATAGATAAACATTTCTTCTAGAACGAATTTCTAAGTCTAAGTAATTTTTGACGTTGGAGATCGTAAAGTAGACTTATCAATGATTACCAATTCCAAATAAACCTACAATGTTTACATAATATATACTTTAGCAAATATCACTTGCGACATCATAGTACACATTTGAAAAATTTAACACAAACAGATTTTGCGAATACAGATGTTTTTAGAAGCTGTATACAGTATAAATGAAATGTGTTCGTGGTCCTACACATTTTAGGTCCTACACTCTTGTGTGTACTTGCAGGGCTAATATAAGTGTGCAGGTACTTTTGATGAAAACGAAGTATTCTTAAGTTGTTGAAACAACTACCAGATAAGATAAATAACTTGTATAATCGGTCTTAATGAAAATAATTATTTGGCGCTGTTGGGTGGAGAATATTTTTTAAAAAGAAAGGTTTAAAAATAAGTATAAAGGAGAAGGATAGAAAAAGGAAAAGAAAAAACTAAAAGGGAATAAGGAAGCAGGCAGTGAAGAGGAAAATGCAGTATCAGAGAGAAAGTGGCAGATCAGGAACACAGAAAAGTAGCTTAATTTGACGCTTCGTTGGTCATTTATTTATGAGACGGATGTTAACGAGGCTAGTTATCTGGAAACAAATCGGGATAGAATGATGTTGCAGGAGAAGGAAAGAAAGAACAAGGGCCTGCAGACAACGTGAAAGAAAGACAGAGGAATTTTATTGCGTTTGCTGATAAATAGTTCCCGGTGAAATTACTCTCTCGAGATTTGTCAAAGTCTTACCCATACTTTTCCTGCAGTTTTAGATTAAGCGGAATGCCGTGTTTCTTTACTGTATCCTCAAACCACCAAAGCTTGAAACCATTCTCCCAAAACTCTTTCAAAAGAACTGGGAACAACTCATTGAAATTTTTCTTACTTTTCTCAACTGAATAACATTGTTTTGTAAAACGATAAAATAAAGGAACAACGTATGTTATTTATCTTAAACAACTTGCTTAGGATATATATCAACATTTTGGTAGCAGTTCTGAAATATAACGTATCACGAATTAGATATATATACTAAATACAATGAGTCAAGTTTTGCGTTAAATTCTGTTTACACAACTTAGTTTGTGCAATCTAGCGTATATTAAACACAACATAAGTATAACTACGGGCCAAAACTTCTATGGTTTTATAAGTCCCATAAAAGTTTGACTACAATTCTACCTAATGCGTTCGATGATAGTGTATCAGACTCGTTCTAGTTACACATTTACTATCGTATAGTTTTCATCATTATTAATTCCTAGCTTGATAAAATTGGTTATTGATACATTTAGCATCATCTTACTATTTGATATATCATTTTAATGCTGGTTACTTGTAATATTTTATCATGTAACTGGAAAATTATTTTCAAAATACTCCGCAAAAATCATTTTTATCTATCCCTAATAAAAATGATTGAATTGTCTCAGTCTGTGTGTCATATTAATCCTAATACTAAACAGTCATGCTGATAGATGTATCTACGTGCACTGCCGTTTAACTGCTTCAACCTAGAAGATGTCACTATCTGCATTATAGCTTACCTGTATAATGATGTTCTTGAATAACTGCATACATGTGGTATGTTTTTTGCGTGGCTGTTGGACAAATAAAAATAAATACGATATTGGCTCCGTCAACAAATATAAACACACTTTGAGATGTCGAAGAAATTTATTTCCAAACTATAATGTTAATATTTTGGATAAGGTGACGTTACTGTCAATTTAAAAAAAAATATATATATGTACTTTCTTCTCACGTTGAATGTTCCACATGGCAGTTAGAGTAAATGTTCAAAATGGCGGTCTTCAGCGTCGACAGATTTCTTTGTTCGTGTCACGACTACCTCTGTACTTCACATCATAGTATACAATAGGATTTCTAAGCCCACAATTTGAATTTCATCCTGAAGTGTCCAGGTAAGGAGACTAACGACGGTACACTTCATCTTTTACTTTGTCTCTTATGAGTAAAATATTGACCGGCGTAAGATCTGGAGAGCGTGTAGGTAGCTCAATTCATTCCCTGCGACCTATCCACTGAGGTGGTACATTTTGATGGAGATATGTTCGTACATCTTTATGATAATGAGATGGTGCACCATCTCACTGGTAATTAAATATGTCATTTCCGTACATTGCGTAAACTGCAAGAAAATATTATCTGCAATCGTCATTATGTATTTTTCTCCGGGTTACAATACCATCAAAACAGAAAGACAAAATAAGTCTCCTAAGAGATAACCACTCCACACATTTACACCAGGCAAATTCGAAGCGTTTTCAACAGTAATATGGAGATTGTTTCTATCCCAGTAGACACAACTATACCTACCGATAATTCCATAAAGTCTCATTTCTGACTACACATCTGACTACACAATGTTACTCATAAAACTAGATCCACGTATTCATCTCCTGAGCCCATTCATAAAATTATAACCTGCTACCTGGGTCGTCGTTACAATGAAATGAAACCTTTCAGTTTGCTAAAGAACACGGCGGTGATGAGAAATTGATGGAATGGTGAAATGAATAAAGTGGGAGGAAACAAGAGATCCCCGAGGAAACCCACGCACACGGTATTTGTCCACCACAAAGTTTACTTGGCGAGAACTTTGATAGAGCCGGGGACCCCCTGCACCAGAGGGGAACACTACCACTGAGGCACCGCAGAGCTCATTGTTACAAACTATTGTACCAGTCTTGGGTTGTAAACAACCAACTTACCTTTTCTCAGTATGCATAGCAGACTATAGCACTTACACCGCTCTGGCGTGATCATTCCTCTAATTTTTGTGGTGAACGCCGAAACCGTTCCTACAATTCAACCGAGGACTTAGCATTAGTAGTCGCGTGAAGTTGTCATTATCGGTCCATCACACACTGTTCCATGAACTTCTAATTATCTTGTAAAGTTCTAATTGTTACCTTTGAAGGTGAATAAATTACATACTCACGTCTCCACTACCTCTAAATTGTAGCAACCTAATCGTCGCATTTATATGTCTACACCTTTACTTTTGATAATTCCATCCTTCCGAAATTATTCTCTCAAAAGCTATCTGTGTTGATCCGTTCTGCATAAAAACTTTATATTCTTATCTTTTTAGCAAAGGTACATGAGCATATTCATTAGTGAATGGGTTTCATCACACCTAAATTAACATGTGATAACCATTCCTATTTCAAAATCACCAATAGTGAGTATTCACCGGCCACAGAGAAGACATTACATTCTGCGGTTCGCCCATATATTATGTGAATAAAAGTCATTGGAAAACAGAAAATGCGACCTTTTAACGGTTTGCAGTATTTGGCTGGTAAAGGTAACAAATAATAATGCTAAAAGCTACAGTATTGTTGACATTATGTACAGAATTTTAATGTGTTTGTGACAGGTCATTGTTCTCAAGTTAAGGGTTTCGATTACCACTGATCAGCGGTAATAGAGTTATTAATATTAGCATATTAACAGATTCTGTTCAGCACGCTATCAGAGACATTACTAACAACATACGGGATATATATATATATATATATATATATATATATATATATATATATATATATATATATATATATATATATATGGATTGTGTATGCATGACTTCCTTTACACTGACAAGGACCACCACTACAAGATTTCTCAAGTTCGAAATAGGGCCTCTTGAAAATTGGCTTTTTCGCGATTTTGAAAAACCCCAGCTCTGAAACTATTCACTTTTCCCCACATGTCCATAGAAACTTTTTCTCTTATTTCCATGCGAGGAATCACCTCTTACAGTTTGTCGGTATAGTTCATTAACACCATGTATATATATATATATAAAAGACCACCGTCTCAAGTCCCATTTCCGCTTTTCTTCTTCATAGTAGTAACACAGAGACTCTGATAACCGCAATACTGGACTTTTGGTGTTAAAATGACATGCAAAAGTGGGTCCCACCGGAACTACTGTTTCGTGTTAAAATAGCGTTGAATTGTCAAGCACATTTTTCCAGTGTATCCTGCTAAGCCTGATAAGAAATCGACTTTCTCTCTCTTCTTTCATGATGACAAGAAAAACAACGTCAATCTTTGATAATGGTGATTGTGTAAAGAGTAAGATTACTTAAATAAATAATGTTTTTATAGGTATAAAATAAACAGAGTAATTTCAATAATGCTTTTTCATTAAGAAATATTTGTAATGCGGAAATATATGAGTGGTTATAATAATATCCCTAAAGTACTACAGATATGTTAATACATTTTCTGTAAACAGTTATTTCGCGAGCGTATTCTAAGATTTGACTAAATTTGACCAAATAAATTTCACAGTTATTTTTTACATACATATTTGGGTTGCTGGTAAAGTTTCTGCAAACTACTACATACTGTGGCATCGGTGTTCTGATATTACAAAATTCCGGGGAATAGATCTTATATTCAAATTAAGTTTAATTGTCTGTTTACATATTTGATTATTTATCCAGTAGTTTGAAGAAGTACTTGAGAAACCGCTGTTCGAAATGCGTCAACAGTTGTTTCAACTGTTTCAGCTGATTCGTGGCATAAAAAAAACATTATATGCTACGTTATGTGAATACGTACAATGAGTTATTAATTTGACATTTGTCTCTGAAAAAATCAACAGTTGTTATTGAACATTTATTTGTGCTAAGAGGGAACTGGCGTCGTGGTGGTGAAAAATGACGCAACAATTTGGATCTGCTTTTCGCAAGCCATTGATGAGCTTTGCCAAACAAATTGTTGTCTATCACCCAGTATTTGCAGCACATCTATTTTCGAAAGCTATGGTTACCACATGTACGGTGTAACCAAAGAAATAAGCATATTTTGCTTCGCCGTAATCCTCACATGAGCATTTTGTTCATTTTGAGATATCCAAACAATGGATTAATTTTTAGGTTTGAGTCTAGATGAAAATATATGTTTTGCTTTCTTTGTTGATGTAGTACCTACACCAAATTTGGCTTACCTCAGTTGATTTTATTAGTATTTCCTTAAACTAATTGATACGATCTAGTTTTTGAGCTTCTGGCAAGCTGTGTGGGAAGTAATGAAAATTTTAGTACGTTGGCATAACTGTGAAAATCGTATATATTGATTTCATGTTAATATGCAAAGTCGCTTGAATCTTATGCTATGTCACATGCCGAACTCTCTACACAAATTTATTCACAGCTTCAACATTACTCACAACAAATGTAGATGGACGACATTCATGAAATTCACAACATTCACATCACTAAGAAATTTCAACCACGCTGAAATTTGGAAAACTAATTGTAGAAAGTCTTTTGAATAGTGTTTCATTCCCGGAGGCCAATTGTAGTTACTCGATGGAATGTTTGATGATAAACTATGTGGAAGTCTTAAGAAATCATTACCCTGAAATGTTTACGAGAACTTTCCTTTTCTCACACTAAACTAGTTCTTTAAACTGCTATGAGATTAAATAAACTATCAAAGATAACTTAAACAAAGAAAGCTTTATTCACCCGAATTTTATAATTGCAGAACACTACCGCTGCAGAACTTTTCCAGCAGCCCTCGTACAAAAGGTATCCTGTTTACTTCTTCTCCTGTACACTAGATGAACATGAGTGTTTCATTATATTACTGGTAATTTATGATTTTGTCTAATTTGCATTTCGATACTAATAATGACCAGAATTGGAATCAAAGAAAGGAGTTAACACTTGTATAGTGGCTGATAGAAAGCTCTCTTCTTTTTATATGAAAGAGGCAAAACAACGAATCTTCGTGCAGCTATATAATCATATGTATATTGTGTTTGCAAAAATCTTGTTAGTTTCCATCACATGAAAGTTTGTCAAACCGTTTAAGAGTCCACAGAGTTTGAGACTCCACAATTTTTAGAATGCGATTTTAAGTGTCCGTCATATTACATTTTTTACGATTATCACCCGTAATGTTACTACCAAGACAATGGTGAATCTGTTCACATTTCATTAATCAAATTCCATCAAATCATAATGAAATATACACAAACAAATATAAATTTAAATTCACTGTGGACGCTAATATATTAAATTTTACATGATATCACATGGATATCCTGTGTCACTCATGAGATTACGACAAATTAATCGTAACATTATCTTTAATCAATTGTGTCAAATACTTTATGTTCTACGTTGAGCAAATAAATTGAGCTATGTTGTTATCTTTAGCAATACGTCAAAAGTCGGGTGGTTCGGACATGTAAGTTTACATATCAGCAGCTCAAGCAAACATAATGTTAAGCACCATTGCCGATTAAATTGAATTATTAGGAGGATTGCGATGGAATTGAAACACAGAATAGTACGTAAATAGTTTAATCACAGAAATATATCTGCAAACAGTAGGGGAAATTGTTCGGTGTGTGTTATTGCATTGAATTGCATGGAAATGTTGAACCTTCTTTCCCTTCTTTCCCAAGTAATAATAATTGTCTTCAAAAACCCTCCGTACTGTGTATATTTGGGTGCCCAACACTTATGACATCAAAAAATTATCACTCAAAATTCTGGTCTATAAGAGAAGGTTTAGAAATGGTTATTAGTTAATTTGATATTGTTTTCTAATTTTTATCTGGCTTACTTTCTATATTTTTTAATATATTTCATTGGCTTGAGATTATTCCTAAATTTCAAAACAATGGGGAGAAGCTTAACAAACCAAAACAACATGAAGCTTCAACTATCTAAAACTATGTCTATTGTGCAGTATGTTTGTGAAACTGATCGCTTACTATCGGGGGAAAAACGTATACTCTAAGTATTTGAAAATTAAATTCCTGATGCAAACATTTGAAATCAAAACGGACCGGAATGGGGAATTACGGTAACTTCAAAACGAGGAACTGCATATTTTATACTGGTTACCTAACATTATTACGATCATAAAGCCTAGAAGACGCAGGTGGAAAAGTCATGTAGCCAAAATGGAAGAAATTAGGATCAATTTCAAAATTTTAAGTGAAAATCGTAGCCTTGTGATCAATGCTCCAACAAAGGAAGAAGTGACGGGAACTTGAAAAGTATAAATTCGTTTTCTTTTTTTTTTTTTAAAAAAAAGTAAAGATATAGGTAAGATCAATGTTATAAATACAGTATATATCTCTCCGTGTATTTTCATGGAAAACATAAAATGTAATTGAATAATAATAATAAAATATCTCTATTGTTAATATATATCGAAAAATAATTATAGTTCTTTTTTCCATTGAAACAAAAAGAAGTAATGTTTCGTAACACTGATTATATGTCTAACGTTCTGTACACAGTCCGCCTGTTCGGGCAGATTGATGCTGGGATTTTTGTCAAACACACAGGATTTTCGCTAAGGACAAGCTTTGCTTTGAAGGACGAGAGAGCGGCTTGTGCCTCGATATAATCACTCGTTAGTGATATGTCAAAAAGTCAAATTCAAAAATACTAAGTACATGACGAAAATTTTAAAATGAACATTGAATGGATTCAACATTTGTCCGATGAAGAATTTTTTTGGTCGTTTGGCATTTCATTTTTCTATGTGTTTATCAATTTTTTCTAAGAGAAGTCCCATTGAGGAAGTTACTAGATGAGTAACCGGTAAACCTAGCTCTGAATTTGTATTAAAAGAGAAAATTTCTATACTTCTTTTCCTATCATCTTTCTGGGATTTCACTTCATATATGTCTGTCAAACTGTGAATTTGAATCCATTCTTGTAGCCCGTAATATTTGACGTAATTAATTTGCATGTCCAATTTGCCAAGATTTTGTGTAATTTCGCAACACGTTTATGCGATCGCTTCAAAGAAGCATACACTTATATCCAAGAATTATATGGTACTTATATTTATTTAAATTTATTATAATTTATAAGTTCATTTTAATTTATTTTCTATTTAAATTTGAATTTAGTTTTTGCATATTAGTTGACAGACATATTATGGCATAACCCTTAACAAATCCAATGTGCGTGAGCTGGAATCGAACAAAATACCTTAAGCAAGTGACTATAAGCTTTATTCTACGAGAGTAATCCCAAAACCCTCATCTGCAAAGCATTGCAGACGCGGGGCAGCTGTTAACAATACCCTTGTGTTTGTTGTTTCCTTCAGTTCCAAACAAGTTCACGCGCACCTCACTGAGATGATCAGTCTTGGCTTATCAGTCATTTGTAATGCCTACCTCTTGGTGCTGTCATCCAGTGGAAACTTCGAGCAGTTTTTGGTTTCTCAACACAAGAGTCTTGATACCGATTAAAATTTGTCGTCAATTGACAAAAATGTATGTCAAGTTGTGTACGGGTATCGAAAACGTAAAAAAAAAAAAAAAAAAACTTTGAGTTTTACGTTCCACGGTTATGCCGGTTAGGCTAAAGGAGACGGTGATGATGAGTAACGAATGAAATGGTGGAATGAAGAAAGTGGGAGGAAACGGGAGAACCCCGAGAAAACCCACGCACACGGTGTTTGTCCACCACAAAGTTCACTTGGCTGGGGCTGGGATCGAACCCGGGACCCCAAGCACCAGAGGTGAACGCTCTACCACTGAGCCACCGCGGCCCCGGTATCGAAAACGTCTGCAAATGCTAAAGTGATTTGCAGTTGATGGCACTGAAATTCAAGACGAATTTCTTTGCCGCTATCCAGACGAAAATCCCAACTTTTTGTAGTCAATTCTCACAGGGAACTAACCTTGTGCATTTCACTTCACTTCTGAGATCAAGCAACAACAATGTGAGTGACAACATTCCTTTTCATCCAAGCGATGAGATGCAACGCTTCTTTAAACACATGGCGGAGAGTTAAGAACTGCCACAGTGCCTCGAAATATGCCTCAATCGAAATAAGTATTATGCAGAAAAAATTAGATAAATGCAATAGACTTAAAATTGTGTACACATTATTGAAAGAAACGTGCATTTGTAATTCTAAAAATAATTAGGAGACCTTATTTTCGGAACATATTTTGGCCACTTTGCAGATGTATTTGAGTACTAGTTGCCAAGGTGAAATGATCGAAACGCATCTTTATATGGAACATTTTCATCTTTTACATTCCTATTTAGTACATGGAAGTAATCATCCGTATTGAGAAGACAGTATCGTCCCATCGAGTAATCACTAGTATTGTTGTAGAATTTCCGAAGCACTCAAGTCAGACGTCAGAATACGTTTAAGACTACTTATTAGTATGATTTTGGTGAACAATAGTATTTCTACTAACTACGTTCTCCTAATTTATTTGTGACAATAAAACTTCTAATGTTGCTTGAGGATTTCCTCCTATTTAGCTGTTCCTCATGTTGTTTTCTGCTATTACTATACATAGTTATCTTTCTTCCTATTGGTTTTCCATTTTGTTATTTATTCTTTTAGCTTTTTCAAGACTTCTGCTTTAATTTTTATGTTTGATAATTTATTAACATAAGTTTTATATGTTGTTTTATGTTTTATCGTGCTTTTATTGGTTTTTCTCTCTTTCACAAGTTATATTTTTGATATTTTTCAAAATATTTGAAGTTCTTTTATGAGAAAAATGATATGGCAGTGGCATTTCCGTGGCGGGAACAAATAGTGCGTTGTTGACATCACCATTAAACTGCTAATCAATCATTCTTTTATTTCTCATTACAAACGAAAATCAGAGTACGTTAATACATACTGGGTAGGTATTAGATCTGAGGTATTCTTTTTTTATCTAGGTGAACCTTTCCAAAAAATAATCTTTTAATCGTGGGTTGTCTAAAGGCAAGGAAAAGTTCGATCGACCGTCACGAATATATATATTTATTTAATTCCCCTTTTTGCTCTTCTTCGCTTTCTAGAATGAAGGAAAAAATATATTCTCTCCAGTTTCAGTCAACTCTGTTAGTTCGTGTTCAAAAACATTCACCAAACACAGAGAACTGGAAAAAATGTTCAAAGTGGGAACAAAAAGAGAAAATAGGATGCGCACATGTTACGTTTTGTTTCAAATAGTCAAAATGAATGAAAATGAAGAAGCAGAAATACTTTCCTGCTTTTCTAAAGTGGAACACCAGGAAATGGGAAACTTTTTTTTTTTTTAACGTATTCCGCCTGGAGGTTATTTTGCTTCGTTCTCGTGGTTTCTCTCTCGCCATTTTGTTAATACCGTTTTTGTTTTACTTACTTTGGCATTTGTTCTGTAGAGTATTACCTTTTATGTACGTGTCCACTTCTTCCTGTCAGACTACTACAAATGTCGAAAGCTTTGAAATGTTATTTGAAATAACTTTAAAAAATAAAAAAAAAGTATTTAAAAAATACATGTTTGATCATGAAAAGACAAAAGTAGGCTTTTACTTTCAAGATTTCATGTAATATTTCAAATTTTTGTAAATCAATATTTAAAAACTTTGAAATAAGATGTAAGCACATAGCATGAAATAATAATTTCCTATTTATTATTACTAGTGTTTAAAGGAAAGAAATAAGGCGCCTGGTATCAAATGCAGCCAAATCCATTTTTTTAATACCGAAATTGAGTTATATTTTGCTTGTTATATGTTTGATCTAAAGGAATTCCATGGAAACAAAATTTTGTTAAAAAGCTTAATATTTCATACTAAAAAAAACTAGTTCAAATATGGAACTGTAGGCGTGTATATGGAGCTTCACCGCACGTTTTGAGAGATTGCTCGTAACTAAGCGAAATGGATGTAGCGGATTTTGATATTAGCCGCCTCGAATATGTCCAAAACCGAGGTCTATACCAGTCGATATATTCAATTGAGCCAAACAGAATGATATAGGTGAATACATGAATGTACACTCATGTCCAAAATGGTTTTCACTATATATAACTGTCTTCTTGTAAGATTATAATTTGATAATGATTTTGCAGGGTTCATTTAATACTGATACTATGTGTATAATTGGGAAATGTATATTTGTGATAAATTTCATAGGAAAAGAATTAAAAATACGAAAATTAGATTGAGTAAAACAAAATGTTGCTAAATGTACGAGAAAGTTTTATTTTCGTTGTATTGTTCTTATTTATTGCTCTTTTGACATGAAGTTTGCCACATGCATATCTTTACCGATTATACACATGCTAACATTATAAGAAATACCGGGCAAATTCGTTATCAAATTATATTCCTACAACATATTTATAGACATGTGACAATAATTTTGGACATGAGTGTACATCTTCATGTTTAGTTTCCAAGAAAGTGCAGAAATATAAATTGTTTAAACTTGAAACTTGACGCTTAACAATAACCACACTATGTATTAAGATGAAATTGACATTGGAATATATTGTTATCAAGCTTGTCAATATCATTCTTAGAATATGGTTACTGAGAAAGAGTTCAACATTTAGATCAATTTTTAAATTTTATTTTTTAAACTATAATGCTGTTGGATATTATTGCATAATAAATCAATGGACAGATCACTTCAAACTGAACAAAATACCATCTTTGAGGGTAAATTCTCATAGGCTGTTATCGCGTTAATAGAGGAAATCAATTTTATGCCATTTGTTATAATCAATGATTTCTAATTTTTACTCTGCCAGAACAGATCATTTGCTTTTTATTTGTATCTCATATACAAAAAGAGTACATTGTTAAGCAGCAGATTGTATATATTATTATTATTTTCTAGCAGTGATTAACACCGGACTTACACATACTGCTGACAATGATACATATACTGCTAACAGTGATCACATAATGCTAACGGTGACGCACTGCTACTACTAGTAGTAAACGAATAAGAAAATGGTAATATATTAATTATCTAATACGTTCGTAGCTTAAAATATAATTTGTGTTTTCTTTTTTAATTAAAGATTTATAACATGTAGAGATATGCCACCACCTTTGCTTCGCAAAAGTGTTTCTGTAGCGGAAAAGGTTACTAATACTCTCTTTTACTACTCGATACTTTCAGACACAGCAACATTGTTCAGTATTTTGTAGCAATGTTCTTCAACTCACCAGTATATCTCTGTAGTATGTGCAAATGAATTGACTTATTTAGATCAATATCATATAATCCTTTGGTAGGTTCATTGTTGAATATCCACAAGGGAACAAAATTAAATAGAGACATAGTTTAAAATATTTATTAGTAATACTTTAAAGCAAGGAATCGGACCCGAGTCTGGGGCCGCGGTGGCTCAGTGGTAGGGCGTTCACCTCTAGTGCTTGGGGTCCCGGGTTCGATCCCAGCACCCGCCAAGTGAACTTTATGGTGGACAAACACTGTGTGCGTTGGTTTTCTCGGGGTTCTCCCGTTTCCTCCCACTTCCTTCATTCCATCATTTCATTCATTACACATCATCACCGTCTCCTTTAACCTAACCGGCATAAGCGCAGAACGTAAAACTCAAAGATTTCACTTCATTTTCGGACGCGAGTCTCTCACGCTAAAGGCGTGTATGCTTACCGTTTGACGGAGCTCAGTAATTGTCGTATATGGTTATCTTAACAGGAGGAATCTGTACCAAAGGTTCAAGTGCATCACTTATTTTGAATGTTAATTGATTCAAACTTGGTTTCAAATGTTTCCTGCAGATATTTGCTTTTCTCACGAGAAGCAAGAAAATTATTCTATTGTACGTACTTATATGATGTTGAATACAATTGCATAATGATGCAAAAAGTTTTCTTCAAGAAAATGGTAGATTTTTCGCTAGCTATGATAGATTAATCTTGAGTTTTGCTTGGAATTTGGGACACGCTTAAAATTTGAAAAATTAAGTTTAGGCATACTTTACTATTCTACCATATTATTGAGTATACACGCCCATATTATTGCTTTGTTGCACACAAACCAGTGCAATCGGATAAATAATGGACAAGACTGAAGCTATTAATAATAGTAATAACTAGCTCTAGAACATCCCAGTGAGTGGGTTGCGAACTACTCATAATATTGACACTAATAGGACCCTCTTTAGCCATACTGAAAACACTTCTTTTAAAGTAATTACAGGCTTAGAGAAAAATTTTAATTGAGATTTTGTTTAATAATTATATACGAATTTTTTTGTAATAAAAGGGGAATGGCTAAAGACCCATGTAATTCATTAACTCTACCTACAGGATATTACAGTATATTTTAATTTCTCATGCGCCCAAGGCGTATATAGCTTCCGATGAGTCTTTTACACAGTTTAGGACACTATATACATTATCATTTATGTTTATTTAAAATTATTTAAATTATTTAAAATTCAAATAATTTAAAATAAATCTATACTTCTTCCAGCATTAAACAAGCAGTGTTAGGTTACAATTGTTATAACAAGATTACAATATTTCGAAATTCTTTAAGGTTACAGACATGAACTTTGGTAAGTAGACTTTTCATTTAAAACAACTAAAGACTTTCCTAAGCGATTTTTCATGTTTCCCTTATAAAGGGAAGAAAAGGGGAGAAAAAGGCTAGACTACAATTGTTGTAATCTTAAAATTCCTTACGGTTAGAGAAGTGAAATTTTGTATTTTGGCTCTTAATTTAAAAGAATTGAAGAAGTGTTTCAGTATTGTTTGGTATTTTGATTACAAGAGAAGAAAAAGGGCTGTTGCAGAAAAGGTCGGCTTTGCATTTGTTATAGTAAGATGATCATATCTTGAAATTCCTTAAAGTAGGAATATGCAATTTGAAATTTAGACTTTTCATTTAAGGTAATAAAAGATGTGATTCAGTAGATTTTAATGCTTCCCTTAAGAGAGAAGTAACAAAGCAGGAAAAAAAGGCGTGGAGGTTGCAATTGCTATAATAAAACGGACATAACTCGAAATCCCTTAAGATCAGAGACATGTTAGGCTTATGCAGCTTTATATATGATCTTATTCAAAACAAGTGCTCATATTCCACAGCATTTCCGGAAATTACGCCTTCAACGTAAGAAAAGGGACAATGTTTCATTTTTCCTTGTCCACCCACTGTTGATTTTGAAAATCAAATGAAATGAAATCATTAACTTTTACATCCCACGGTTATGCCGGTTAGGCTAAAGGAGACGGTGAAGATGAGAAATGAATGAAATGGTGGAATGAAGAAAGTGGGAGGAAACGGGAGAACCCCGAGAAAACCCACGAGCACGGTGTTCGTCCACCACAAAGTCCACACGGCGCGAGCTGGGATCGAACCAGGGACCCCAAGCACCGGAGGTGAACGCTCTACCACTGAGTCACCGCGCCCCCTTTACCGTTGATTTTGGGTGGCGTATTCGGGCACTAATGGCACGATTCGACAAACCCGCAATATGGTAGCAATGATGACTCCCCTATCAAAGTCACTAAGTTCTTGTATATGGGCAATTCTCAGTCAGACTTACTCCTCGCTTGATACACCATCACTGATAATGCTTTTGCATGGAAACAAATGACTGGCGTAGTGCAGGTTGCTCTGGATTCCTTATGCTAAATTTACATTTGATGATATATCATCAAGGGCAGAGATAAATTTCAGAAATCATCAAGTCTAAACTAATTTATCTCAACATATCTCTCTTGACTATGATACGATGCGATAAGTAGAACCTGTTCAACTTATCACATACAAGCCAGGTATAGCCCCCCGTAGAGAAACAAAGGAATAAATAGGTCGCAGCTTCCAACCCTTCTTGGCTGCCAGTTTCTTGGAAGGAAAGCAGAGACTATCTGGTTAAAAACAGGTTTTGTTAAGAATTTGCTTATACCTGTCGTCCAGTGGTCTGTTCTGTTGACAAAAAGGAAAGAAATATCTTTTCTCCAGTTTCTGTTCTTGAAGTGCGAGTAGTCTTCCAAACTACAACAAATTAACCGGTTCAATTTGGTTTGCTTTGATATCTGAAGTTTAACCTCGGCTAAAGCCAAGGTAGATCCATAGTTTAAAATGAGATAAAACGTACCAGCACCGGGAATTGAAACCTAAACCACATACATCAGAAGCGAGAGATCTTTGATTCAGACCCTTTTCTAAGTCATTATAACCGACCAGAGTTGGCCAACGCATCAGCCATGGTCTACTAGTCTACCGGTAATCGTGAGAGGTGGCCCACGGTGATCTGTGTCGCACTGTCTGCAACAATCAGGCATACTTATCTCGATGAACTGATTGCTAGTTTCTGATAAATGAACGTTTCTAAGAAAATACAAATGAATTAATTATGGTTTAAAAATACTTAATTAATCTTAAATTTATTGTTCATATTTACTTCTTTTTAACAGTCCTTCACGTCCTCATTATTAGTATATATTTTGATTAGTGATTTCAGAAATAAGAAGTAGTCCTAAAACCTAAGAAAGGTTAGCCACCCCTGTTGTACATCTATTCAATATTGTTTTATTTTCAGTTCTTACTCTGGTTTATCAATTAAGCATTTTAGTGTTTATCTCGTGTTATTATAATCAATTTCGAATTCCGAAATTGTATATAGATAGAGACTGTTTGTTTCTATCACGTACACTTTTTGCACAAAACTATAGTATATTACTTTCCTTAATTTAAGAGAAGAAAGTGTTGTTTCAAATGCTGTGAATAAATGGCGCCATGTAAACATGTACAAAATACATGCACTTTTACGTTACAAATCTTTAATTTTGAAACTGAATGTGAATAAAAATAATATAAACATTTATTTTTTTGTGTTGACATGCTGTTGTTAAACTACCTTGACTTTGGGTATTTATACGCCTATTTACTATAAATATCCATAGTAGTATTGAATATGTGTTGTTTTATGTGAGTTATCGCAGTGCGTGTAGTTATTTTGCGAGTGCTGTATTGTTCTGAGTGCTCTGTTGTTCTTTGATGGGCTGAAAAAATAAAAAGTACTTATTTGGGCAGTGTTTGGTGTAGTGATGGGCAAACCGATTCACCTCTGAGATCGCCACTCAATAGTTCACTCACTAAAATGAATCGATTCATTTGAACGACTCAGTGACTCACTTATATTTTTACAACGGTGGAGGGGGAAGTTAAAAACTGAAATTGTGTTATCAGAGTAAATGCATTACATAAAATGAATTTAAAAGGTATAACTCCAATTTTAGATTGCAAGCATACTGCTATTAACAAATTTAACTTTAAAAAATCACAATTAAACTAATGGAAATTACAATTAACAAATGTAACACACAAAAATGCAATTCAGATACAAAATACACATACAAATTAGATTAAATAAAATTACTATTAATAAGTGTGAAAATACATCACAAATGCAAAAAAGCTATATGCAAGTTACAGCCTAAACGAATCAAAATACGGAATGCGAAATATTACAACTGTAGACTCAATGTTATAGCAATACAATTTTAGAATTACTACAAAATTGTTACAACTTTAAATTCAATGCCAAAAATATTATAATTTTATTACAACATCGTGAGAAAACTGTTGGCGTAAATTATTCCTAAAAATGTTGGCGACCACATCCCCCTTAGAATACACATTTTAATCAAAGTAACGAGTTCATCCGTGGCTAAGCGGTTACCGTACGCGCCTTTGATCCGGCGGGGAGATCCGGCGTTCGATTCCAGGTGGGAGCTCATGTGGTTCGGGTTCCACGTTTTCAGTAGGTCCACGTCTCATATAGCCCCGCTGCTGAAAAAGAATATAATATTTTAGTTTAATGGCAAACGATTAAGCCCAGGCTAAGGAAAGTCTGAATTTTTTGAAAGTATGAATTTAAGCCACACACACACAAATACACACATGTGGCTAACCGGTTATCATTCGCGCCTTTGGGGTAGGAGACCCGGGTTCGATTACCTGTGGGAGATCTTGTGGTTCGGATCCCACGTTAATCAGTAGGTCTACGTATCATATATCATCGCTGCTGAACTGGACGTTAAACTCAAAATCAAGTCAACTCATATTATATAAAATTTACTGCTTCGTTACTATTTGGCCTAGATTCATGGTTCAAACGCCACTTTCTTTAATATAACGAGCCCTTTCCAACGATGTGACTCACATGTCTGTATCATACACCTGAACTGGAAGAATTGAAAAAAACGGATTTTTTTCTGAAAACATCACCCCCTCGGAATAGTTGCGCCCCTTAGGCTTGTGCCCGAGTACACGTTGGGATCTAAAAAAAAAGTTTAGAAACACTCAAAGGTGCACACAATCCGTATGCAAAGTTTCAATCTGGTATGTTGAAAATTAAAGTCTTGAAAAAGTTTCGAAATTTGCCTTAAGGAAAAAAGTCACTTCTCTCCGCCCCCACTTGGCGCCAGCAAGTTGACCTCTGGTTCCAAAATGTATCTGGGGTGTTCTCTTATAGATTCCTGACTTGACCAATAAAAAAAGTTGCCTAAATAACTGTTATAGAACCTAAATAAGCGGTCAGAGACAACACTTACTTACGCCATGGTATCTGAAGATACCAAAAATCCTAAAAGAGTTAACGAGAATTGGCATAGTTAAGGATATATATATATATATATATATATATATATATATATATATATATATATATATATATATGTCTGTGTGTGTGTGTGTGTGTTTATATAATTAGGGCAAAAACGTATATTTTATCTCTTAATTTAAATATATTCTATGGACACAAATAAAAAAAAAAAAAAAAAATGAATGAAAATCCCCAGCAATGAAACGACACTCGTCTTTCAGGTTACGATTGTCGAGTCCTTAAGTGTCTAAAAAGGTAACACCGTTTTATATTTATTTCTTTTTTTTAAAAAATAAATACAATTAGAGCATTGTCACGGACGTGATAATTGCAAAAGCCGCATAACCGTTCTTTTCCATTTCAAGCCCTTTATTTTACTACGGCGGGAACACAAGTTACCAAGAAACAGGAATTGTCCTTTCACGAGTGACAGGCAGGTATATATATCACGCAGTTATCTGGGGATGACAGAGCAAGCACCTTCCTCATACAAAGAATACGTATGGCAGTTCTAAGAGGCAATGTCTCCTCAATACAGGATACTATACCCAAGGGCAGAGAACTGGAAGAAGTATTCCTACTGTAAGAATATGTTTATTCCATTATGTTTTTATTTAATATTACCATTTTATGTTCATTCAAATATTTTCCATTTGTTTGTTTTTCTTTCATTTTGTTTTGCTCCTTTCATCAGTATAAAAGTTTTAGAATTTGCTAGATTTATTTATTGTGTTGTTAAGCTGAGACTAAAAATGTTGTGGACACAGAATATTTGTAAAATTTCATATTATGAAGAGTTTTACTACAATATGCAACAATTTATTTTATTATATATATATATATATATATATATATATATATATATATATATATATATATATATATATATGTGTGTGTGTGTGTGTGTGTGTGTGTACTATACATGTATGTATATATACACTATACATTGTGTGTAATATATTGTGTTCTTTGAAGAAATATGATTTCTTTTTGTTTATCTAAATGAAAAGATATTTAAGGTAAACAGTTGATATTTAAGTTATTCTCATGCTGAATGGTCTGTGAAGCATTGCTATTTCTAGTAAATTATAACTTTAAATTAAATGATTTTCAAAGAAAACTGTTGTTCATTCTCTTATCCTACATATATTTTGTAATTACAACAAGCATTTCGTTTTATATTGTGGTGTTACAGGAACATGTATGTTCACTCAGTACATTATACTTATTAAGAATATTAACAATTAATAATAAATATTGGGTCACTTTAATTTCAGATACTTAATACTGATTTTAAATATAGAATAAAATGAAAGGAAAAGTATTTTATGATCAAGTATCGGTAATTTTAAACGTCCAAATAGTATAGTAGATTTTATGAAATCTAAGATGTATCTTTTTTTTTAAGGAGTGCAAACGAAGAAAATTCGGGCGAAGAATGAAAAACAAAAGAGAGAAGTGAAGGAAAACAAATGCATTTAAACATTTTCAATGCTTTTAGTTCAACTTGTGTTATTTCTCTCCAAGGAGATCAGAAATGGCATTGTAATCTAATTTATATTGAGTTGTCGCTAGGAGGGACTTTTATTTTTCATTAAAAGAAGTCAAAAGAAGAGAAGAATACACAAGAACATAGAATAGAGGAAATAAAGAAAGATTTTTCTTTACTTTTGTTTTTTTTTTTTCAAAGAGGAGAGGGTGAAGAAAACATGGTTAAATAACACGTGCAAGATTGGTTCCATCAATTAATGGGTTTCTATGAAATTCTGCGTATCACAATAGTTTTTTCTGCTTAGTACAATATTACAAGTAGTATTATCTTCACTGTTAAGAATATGGGTGTCATAGTTAAGAATACGAGAGTATGCGCGTTACGTGTCACAGTTAGGAAAAGACGGGTAACAGTACTAACGATATTCTACTTTCAGTATATTTTTATATGTACAGTATAGCTATATATATAATCGGTTTCAAAACAACACCGACAAAGTTTGAGAGGTGATTCCTGACAACAAGATAAGACAAAAAGAATAGACCAACCTTGTGCACAAATGATTCCTTTGGAAGTTACAGACTGCCGGAAAACATGACAAAATTAAACTTCAAAGGTTCATAGTTCCAAAACTAGAGTACTCACCGCAATGGGTCAAGACTTCAATTAGGAAGTAGTATGTATCCTATCCAAATATCCACGTTTCAGTATCCTAAGGTACTCACGCAATAATTTTTACAGAGAAACTTTGGCTACGGACATATATTTTGAAGTACTCAGCAACTACTTCCATAAAAGTTGTTGCGGAAGTAGCGCAGGATTCTGAAACTTGGATATTTGGACAGGACACGTACTAGTTCCTAAGTGAAGTCTTCACCCGACTATGGTTGGTCCCATAGTATTAGAACTATGGAACTTTAAAGTTCATTTTTTCATGTTTTCTGCAGCCTATAACTCCGAAGGGAAGCATTTGTGTACCCAGGTTGCTCTATCCCTTTTTTCTTATCTTGGTGTCAGGAATCAGCTCACAAACGGTTTTTAATCGTGCTGTTTTGAAACACCCTATATATATATATATATATATATATATATATACTAGCAGCGTTCACCCCGCTTCGCTGCGGTCACCCCGGAACGCAATAAACTTTGTTACTTAGATAATTTTTACTTTTTCGCTTTCAAATTGCAGTAAATGTTAACATTATAGCGCCTGTCATTTATGTTAACCCGCCGAGTGACCCGCTTCGCTGCGGTCACCCCGGAACGCAATAAACTTTGTTACTTAGATAATTTTTACTTTTTCGCTTTCAAATTGCAGTAAATGTTAACATTAAAACGCCTGTCATTTATGTTAACCCGCCGAGTGACACGGTCATGCGGGTTGCATATAAATACGTTTATTTTTATACCTATGATGAACTAATAACAAAGGATTCGTACGTATGGACACTTGAATGGTCAATTATCTCAAGACACTGGTAATTAAAAATTAAAGTGATATGATAAAAACCATCTAGGGTCCAAATCCTAATAACCCCCCAAAAATAAAAGAAATTGGTTCAGCCGTATTAGCGTGATGAGGGAACAAAGGTTTTGTACGTTCTCTTTTATAATATAGATATATGTGTGTGTGTGTGTGTGTGTGTGTTAATTTTGCCCAGTAGATTAAGAATTATCAACTATCATTGGCAATTTACGACATACATAATACCTCAATATTTTTTTCAATGTTTTCGAAAACTAATTTTACCCTCAAGCATGTAATTTTGTCAGTTTGATGTATCCAATCGATTGATTTACTGTGAACTTTGCGCACTATTATAGTTAAACAAGGCCTTAAGAGTAAGTAAAAATGTTGAGTTATATCTCAATAAACACGTATAATGTTACCTTGCTCCGTTGTAATAATGATAAAGAAATTTTATGAAAAAATCAGTTTCATTTTCATTAAAATAGTCGGCATAATTTTCGTAGAGTTTCACCTCTTAAGTTTACTAGAAAATAGTTTTTCTTGATTTAATGGAACTTAGGAGTAAAACTTTAACCATTTCAAGCTCATAAGTATTGTAAAAATGGGATAACATACAGTTTTAGCTATTTAGACTAAATCTGAATACACGTAGGTAGATTCCAAAAATCGTCACCACAAGCTTATCACTTCAACAGTTAAATTATTATGCCCTGGAACAAGTAAGTTCTTGTGGCAAATAAAGTAGGTTTTAAAATAAATTATCATAAGCAATTCTTTCTATGATAAGTGTTCTTTTTTAACACTTTTTGTTGCTCTGGATGTTGTTAGCCGTTATAACATTTTTGTGTGGCGATAGTAGTGCTTCTTATATACGTCATAAATCCACGAGTAGTTGGTAAAAATTATACAAAGCCGGAGGATTCTTTTAAAACTAGTATAGAGCAATTTCTGTTTATATTTATTTAAGTTAAATCTCTTTAGGTAATTCCGAAAGTTCTAACATTCAGGACACTAAACAGGAATCATTTTAAACAATTCACTACAAATTTTAGAAAGTTCAAAGAAATCGTACAAATATACCCCTTGGATATGGAGAGTTTAACCTTCACTATTATCATCTTGTTCAGCAATATATACTGTTAAACACTAATCGTATTATCACTGTATAGCGAGCGGTGATAATAATTAGAAATAACGAAAGTAAAAGGCTAATAGTCACCACAAGAATGAAACGACATCACTAGGAGGTACTTTCAAAGAATATCGTCATTATCTTCAGCCTAGGCACACTTTGAAAAGGATTTAAACCATAGGAAAGAAATTATGAATACGTAAAAATGCTTAAAAAGAATTTTTAAAATAGGCCTATGCGATGCAAATATCTTCTTGTCACTAGAAATAAACATATGTTAATAGTAATTCACTTGTCACTGTTCACTGTTGTTTACTATTTTTTTTTTTTCATTACCTTCCAGACGGCGGAAATGAGTAGTAAAACACTGCTCCAAATGGCATTTATGTCACCTTTATCTGAATTGAGTGCCGCTCTCTTCTTTTGAATGTAATAAGCTTCTTTAATTTTCCGTTCTGTTGCTGTTTTTGCTTTTTGATCAAACTTGAATTAGCAATGTTGTGGTTTTCTCTTTGAGGCATTGCATAAATATAATATCAAGGTCTCCTGAATTCTTCCTAAATGTATAGAAAAATATATTACAAATTTTAAATCCTTTTTTCACTGATCGCCAACAATGTAGTGGCGTCTGTCACGTTAAATGTCTATGTGACCGAATATAAGGCCAAATAAAAAGGAATATATGTACCAGAATCGCTGAGCACATTCATACATCCAAATCTCGCAGCTTACAACAGTTATCTGGATTGGCATCACGTCTCTAAGAAAATAACCACAATATTGCTAATTCATGTTTGATCTAAAAAGCAAAAGCAGCAACAGAACGGAAAGAAGCTCATTACATTTATAAGGAGAAACCGACACTCAATTCAGATAAAGGTGACATAAATGCCGTTTGGAGCATTGTTTTTACTACTCATTTCCGCCGTCTGGGAAGTTATGAAAAAAGAAAAATAGTAAACAACAGTGAACAGTGACAAGTGAATTACTATTGACATATGTCTTTTTCTAGTGACAAAAAGATTTTTGCTTCGTATATTTTCAAAATTCTTTTTAAGCATTTTTATCTATCCATAATTTATTTCCTATGGTTTAAATCCTTTTCGAAGTGTGCCTAGGCTGAAGATGAAAACGATGTTTTTCGAAAGTACTACCTAGTGTTGTGGTGTGTTTCTTGTGGTGACTATTAGCCTTTTGCTTACGTTATTACTAATAGTATTGTTGAATTTTCTATTTAGGAATAACATATTTCTGGAATACTACAACGAACCAAGTAACTGTAATATATGAACTGGATAGAATAGTGATGAGTGAAAGAATATGAAAAACAAATATATTTATTTTTCTTAATTTTTGTACAGCCAAAAGTAAAAATATTCATTCGTCCTTAGACTTTTATTGCCTTCTACGAAATAAATCACCTAACTTAAAAATCCCCTTTCTTGAAAGAAAAATTGCTTATCCACTCTAGATTATTTTTCACAACGCTTTAACCGAAAGACAAACTTTAAATCTGCTCTCCCTAAATTAAATACAAATTAGATAGTTTCATATGCGTATTTCATTAGACGAGTTTATTTTTTATATTTTTAGGTCACTTCAAATGTGTTAGTGCTATGTTAGTATTGCCTTAGATTATGCTAGTACTATTATATGTGTTCGTAGCGAGAGTATATAGAACAAGATATAGCTTATAGTTGGTCAGGCAAGAAAATGAAGATGAGGAACTGTTACCACTACCAACTGCTACACTGTTACACTTAGTTACAAATACCGACTGCTATAATCATCCGTCTCCTTCAGGCAAAAGTGTATAATTCTGGGACGTGAAACTAAAAGATGATCACCGGATAAGTACTAGATTCTGGAGGAAATTTTCTGAATTTAGAATATCAGTATTAGCCGTTGTAATATTAAACCTGTTGCACTCTTTAATAAAGTGAGATTATTCAGTATTTCGTGTTTAATGTTCCAGAATTCAGCAAAAAATTGAGAGAGTTTTCGCATTTTATTTCAGATGAAAGTGTAATAATAATTTACTAAATATTTCGTCACCTAATTCTTTAAATATTTACAATAATTGTTGTAATTTGTGCACCATATTACACACCTAAGATTTTCCCACAAAGTTCAATTGATGAATACATAGTTATTCGAGTCACAGTTTTAAGATAGTTCATGCGTCATAAAGTACACTACTTCAATACTAAACGTATGCCACACCAATCTAATTGGATGGAAGACTAAACACGCCGTAGATTTTTCCTATACAGTTTTACTGCATTTTAGAACGTGTAGATCTAGTAGTCAAAATTTTTCAGAACTGTCAGTTTCTTACACATTTTAAATAATACTCGATAATGATAAAATTCATAGTCTCGTGTTGTTGTTCTATTTTTCACGTGTTCGCAGTCTACAGTGTTAATTATATACGCAGATTTATTAATTTACTCCCCGACAAACACCACCATTACGAAGACACTTGTTTGTAGGGTGGGGAGGATTGTATGCTACAGTGAAATTTAGAGCTATTTCGGTGTTAGTTCACTACCAGAAAGGCCACCCCTACCGAATTGGTCTAAATGGAGTAGCCAGACGAAGTGTGTTCTGGGAGAAGGCAGCAGTTCTCCAGTAGCCAAGTTGGCGAAAATCATAGTGATTGGTACGGCAACTTGGACATGTTTCAGGAGTAGCCAGAGTGACTTTAACGGCTGCGATACTACGGGGTGGAACGCAAAGGGAAACCACCACTCTATTTTCCCTAATTTGCTGGCAGCAAAAAGGGAACATACGTACAATGGTCTTTTGTAGATCAAAATATAGTTTCGGAGGTAAAATATCCCCCCATTCAGATCTCCGGGAGGGGGATTGCTTAGGAAGAAATATTGGATGAGAAAGTAATAATATTAGAAAGACAGACAGAGAAAGAAAGAAAAGCAAAAGCAAAAGGTTTAGGGTAGGGACGTGGAACGTCGTACTATGTTGCAGGACGAAAATTAGAAAATCTTAAAGAATAAATGACAAAATAATCTATATCTGGTAGGAGTTTGTGAAGTTAGATGGGAAGATAATTGGGTGTTGAACAGCGAAGAATATAGAATGTTTTATTAAGGTAATAAAAAGGGTGGTCATGATGGTGTAGGAATAATTCTTGGAAAGCGCTTAAAGGAGAAGGTAGTGAAAGTGGAATTTATTAATGATAGAGTTATGATGTTAAGACTTAAAGGAAAAGTGAAGGATCTAGTGGTGATTCAGACATACGACAACGTCGCATGCAACTGAAGAAATACACGAAAATTATGAGAAAATAGAAGAAATTATAGGAAGAGAGAATAGAGGTGCATGCGAAATTGGAATGGGAGATTTTAATGCAGGTGTGGGAGAAAAATTGGAAGGTAGTATCGTAGGCAAATATGGTTAAACGAAAGAAATCAAAGGGGAGAGGGAATTCTGGCGAAGAAGATATACATAGAAATTCCCAATAGAAGGCGGAAGACATCAGATAGATTATATCGTGATTCAGGACGGGTATCGGAACAGCTTGAAGGACGCGAAGACACTTCACGGGATAGACATTTTCTCTAATCATAATCTTGTGCTGGCCGAAGTAGATGTTAACCTGAAAAATGTAGACAGAAGAAAAACAGGTAACAAAGTGTTGAGTACTGAAAAGTTGAAAAACGAGGAAGTAAGAAATCTTTTGGTTGAAAAATTCGAAGAAACATATTTAAACGAGAAAAGGATAGACACAGGTAGTAACGGATGATGGGAACATATTAAACTTTGCATGCAGAAGTCTGCAGAAGAAGTAGTAGGTTACCACAAACACAAAACGGCTAAGAAACCATGGATTACGGAACAGATATTGCAGAAAATGAGGGAAAGGGAGACGTGGAAACAGGTTGGTACAGAAGAGAGCAGAACGATGTACAGAAAGTTAAACAATGAGATAAGAAGGGATGCGGACAGAACAAGAAAAGGGTTTTACAAAAGAAAATGTGAGGACATAGAATTAAAAAGAGTTGGAAAATATGAGGAACTGTGCAAGGAGGTAAAATTAATGGAATTTCAGAGGAAACAAGGGGCTATTATGATGGCAGTAGAAAATAAGAATGGTAAGGCAGTCAGCGAGAGAAGTGAGGTCATATGAAGGTGGAAAGAGTATGTTGAAGACTTACATGAGTGTAGGGACAGACCGTGTAGCCTAAACGTTGAAGTAGAAAATGAAGTAGGTGAGCATGATAAAGGGTTTGAGATTCTTCGGGATGAGTTTGAAAAGGTTATATCCAAGATTAAGAATAGAAAGACAACCGGGACAAATAATACACCAATTTAATCCTTAAAAATATGGGAGACAAGGGAAAGAAAGGATTGTTCCGACTCTGTAATGAAATATATGAAACAGGAAAGTGGCCGAAAGACTTCCGGAAGACGATCATGATACCGATGGTTAAGAATTCGAACCCAAAGAGATGTGGATATTATAGAACTGTTAGTCTCATATTTCATGCAGTTAAAATTCTTCTCCGAATACTGAACAGAAGTTTGTATGGAAGAACAAACGAAAAGGTTGAGGAGGAACAGTTTTGGGTTCATGACAGGTAAGGGGACAAGAGATGCAATTGGATTATCAAGGGTGATCGATGAAAGGTTTACAGAAAAAGGGAAACAGGTGTATGTTGTATTTATTGATCTAGAAAAGGCTTTTGACCTCGTGAATTGGGAATTGTTGTTGAAAGTTCTAAAGAAGATTGGGTTTGAATGGAAAGATCGAACACTCATAAGTAACTTATATATGAACCAACAAGTAAGTGCAAATGGAATGTGAGTTCGACAAGGATGTTATCTCTTGACAACATTATTTTATATATATTTAGAAGAGATAGTGCAAAAAAAAAAAAAAAAGCCTGCAAGATGAAGATGGCATTTCGATAGGAGGTAGAATGATTAGATGTATAAGATTTGCGGATGATATGGTGCTTGCTACAGAATCGGTAAAGAAATTCAATAGAAAGTTAGAAAACTTGAGGAAGGGTTTTGAAAAATATAGAATGAAAATACATGTTAGAAAGACGAAAGCTATGGTGATTGGAACGAAGCGGTATGTGTCAAATATAAAAGTGGGAGGGGAGAAAATAGAACAAGTGAATAGTTTTCAATATCTGGATAGTAGTCTTAGTAATGGCGTGAAGTGCTAACGTGAAATAAAAGCAAAAATAGGAATGGCGAAAGAAGCTTTTAGCGGGAAGGAAAGATTGTTTTGCGGAACCTTGAATGAAGAGTTGAGAAAAACTTATAAAATGCTTCGTGTGGAATGTTTTATTGTATGGAGCTGATATGTGGACGTTACGTAAAAGTGATAAGAAACGACTAGAAGCCTTCCAAATGTGGGTGTGAAGAAGAATGGAAAGAATTAGTTTGGTCGAGAAGAAGATGAATGAGAGGGTGTTAGAAATCGTGGGAAAGAAAAGAACACTTCTAGATATTATTGAGAAGAGGAAGAGAAATTGGTTGGCACATTGCCTGAGAAGAAACTGTATCAGAAGGGACGTACTAGAGGGTATGGTGGCAGGAAAGAGACGGTAAGGGCGGAGGAGGCTACAATTAATGGACGATATAAAAATAGAAAGATCATACGTGAGGACGAAGAGGTTAGCGGAAGACCGTGGAGCATGGAAACTTTTCAGCTGATACAAATGACTGCCAATAATGGCAGAATACCTATGATGATAATGCTAATTTACTGGAAATACCTTTAAAAAGTATAACTTACTAAATTAAGATACAGTTGAGTTATATTGCCTTCAAAACAGCTCTGATGCGACGTGGAATAATCAGTCATACAGAACGTGAATGGTAGAAAGTGGAATATTAAATAACTTCAAGTGAAATGTATCATTCAGTTTCATGAGAAAGAATGGAGACAGAAATCTGTGCCGCATTCGTGACTTAAAAGCGGACAAAACATTTCACTTATGTTCACGGTCGGGAAAGGAAGGTGTTGAAATCCATCTCAATATTCCTCGAAACACATCGCAACGACACTAGTCACATGAATTGGTGCATTATAATCTTGGAATATGGTCTTATTGCTCGGAAGCAATATCCAGATCATATATGCACATGATTCTTTAAAATGTTGACATAATGGGGTTATGACGCAACCTGTAAGCGTCAGCGCAGGACCTAATGTAAACCAGTATATTGCAGCTTACAGCACAAAGAGCTGAAGCAATGTTTTGATTGGACAAGTACACTACGGATCATACACTTTTTTGAGGGTACGCGACACATAAAGTAAGTCGTGATTTTAAATAAGATGAACAACGACTTGTCCGATTTCATCACATGTTACCAATCTTCAGCGGTTCATATTGCGTATCAGAGGCACTACTGGCATCATGCTTAAATGTTATGGTCTATTATCAGTGGTTTCGGCCTTGCATGCCGATCCCGTATGTTCATGTAATGTGACTCCTGGCGAAGTGTGGCTGTCGATATGGAATGTCAGAGTATTTGAATTCTTCCGTCACTTCCACAGCAGTGTCACGACTGTTCAGAGTGACAAGCCACTTAATGCTTTGTGGAAAGTGCCACAAAAGATTTTCTTTCTATTCTTCACCTTCACCGATAAGATTTTGTCATGAGTTTTGAAGTCAGTCATAACATTGAATATTGTAACTAGCGATGACACACACAACACAAAATACACTTGCTGCTTTCGTCACACTCACACACCTAATCGAGCCCCAACAATTAGTAATCCTTGAAAAGGAGAGGGGTAGTCCTTTTTAGTTGATCACCGTCTGCTCAACTTACTTCACATTGCTTTTCTACTGCTCCTCACATATTACAGAGATTTTCCTAAGCTATCAACAGCGTGGTGTTGCACTCACTTCCTGAGGGGGCACGTTGGCACAGTGGTAAATGTATACATCTGATGCATGGGCTCCGTGGTTTGATTTCCGGCTAAGTAATTTTGTAATGGACATAATGTCTGTTGGTTTTCTCTGGGTACTCCCGTTTCCTCCCACATAATCATTCCATCATTCCCTCCATCAACATTCAGTTGTCTTAATCATCGTCTCCCTTACTCTAAAGGACATAATCTTCGAACATTTAACTGAAAGACTTAATTTCATTTGTCTTGAGAGAGAAAAGAGAAAGAGATAAACAGATAAATAGATAGATATAGATATATAATCTTCAAATAGTTATATTGGTTTTGCAATATTGTTGCTTTAAAATTATTAGTTATTTCTTCATTTTTAATGTTAATATTATTATTTCTGCTTATCCCAGCTCTCTCTCTGGTGGTGTTTCGGTCGGGTTTAGGAAAAACAGTATATTCTATACGGCAATTTGTGCCCTGCTCATTTAGAAACTTTCTTATCAATCGGCTTGCTAATAGTAGTACTGGTTTATGCAGTTAAAGAATGAACATGTGTTTATTCGACTCAATTCTATATCGTTACTTCTCGTTTCTTTATTATTATTATTATTATTATTATTATTATTATTATTATTATTATTATTATTATTATTATTATTATTATTATTATTATTATTATTATTAAAATAGTAGTAGTAGTAGTAGTAGTAGTAGTATTTAGAGAAGAAGAAGAAAAAATTAGTTTGTTTCTTGGTTAGCTGCACCGTACAACGGAATGTCAGATGGGTTGTATATACAAATGTGAAAGAACGGTAAATCTATGTGTGTGTCCCAAATTACGTCCTAAATACTTGCTAATCACCGCCTATACTAGGCAGTGTTTTACTTTATTTCGCAGAAAGTTGCACTAAAGAGTGAGATCGAAGAGCTTAATATCATATGAAAGTAGAAGCACCTGAAGAAAGAAGTATAAGGAGAAAACACTGAAACATCGGGAAGTCTTGTCTTGTAGTTTTGAACAGGTGGTTTCCCTTTCCATTAATGCTTCCCAAGAGGCGAGAAGTATATTTCTAAATTCGAGACGGACGAGAAGTTTTAAAAGTCTCGTAGCAACAGTTGTTCACCCAACTTTAAATCAAACTTCGTGATTCATTACATATATATATATATATATATATATATATATATATATATATACCGTAAACTGATAAATTAATAAAACGAACAAAATGAGCAGTTAAAGATACGCAAGTTATTACACATATGGTTCAAGTGTAGTAGTGACGTGGAGATTCTAATAGCTTCTAGATGAAAGTGAAAAGAAACTCAGGGTATCAATTTTGTACATATATTTAAGAAATGAGATATGGAAAGGTTGTGCAGAAACAACAAGAAATGAAACTTACGATATGAGGCGTGAAAATTATATATATATATATATATATATATATATATATATATATATATATATATATATATATATATATATATATATATATATATATATTGTCTCGTCTCATCTCATCTCTTCTACTTTCGACGCGAGTTACCCAAAATTCAATTACTGGAACGGTTACTTGCATGAAATAAATTCCGATATATCATTTTAAGCAGTAACTCCTTTTCTCACAGCCTTGATGCTGAAAAGGAGCTTCCAAAAATAAAGTATTTATTATCTTTATCTAGAAGATCACCTTTCGGTACAAAATAGTTACTGAAAAGAACAACAGCAATGACCTAAAAAAAAGAATAGACCGAATATTATATCTTTCCAAAACAAAAGTCTGCTTTTCAAGTACAAATATCAAGATTTCGTATAAATGCGAGGAGGTCTAAACTGTGAAATCACAGGGTTAATATTATGTGCATAGAAATTAACGTTATGATGGAATGATTATTTCAGGAAAGGCATGAATCATCCGAAGAGCAAATCTTCGATCGTTGTCAATAACAGTTTAAGTATTTTTGCAGTACTATTTTAACCGCTTGAACATTACAATTCCTCCCCGTGAGAACTAACTTGCAATCACTACTTTATTTTAAAGTAAGGAGGATGAATCACTACCAAACTAACCAATTTCCTGAAAAATTTGTTGTTGACTAAATGTGAACATTTCAAAATCGGGACACTCAAAATAACACCAGAAAACGGTTAAAAACTTAATGAAACATTATTTTTGTACGAGTTTGATTTAAGTCAAAAATCAAGTTTTCTCTTACAATTTGCTCACGATAGTAATCCCTAGGTGCATAAGTGTAAGATTACAAGAATAAAGCAATAATGGGTCGATGGTTCAGGTGGTATTATATCGTATATCATGATTCCTTATTTTAATTTGAAAAATATAAATTGCTTCCTAGACAGTGATTTAAAGGGAACGGCAATTTAGGCAAAATAACTGAAACGTTTTTCTCCGCTAATAAAAGCTCTGTCAGCTAGTCTATTCATCTTCGCCTTTTGTGCACGGGGTTCCATGCTTATCCCTGATTGAACATCTTTGAGAATTTATCGCATTATGGTAGCTCGGATTCCACTTTAATCTGTAAGTTCACTTCTAATATAGTTTTGGTACTGAAAGAGACACTAGAAAAGTGTATGTAGTATCATATCTTATAACACAAAGGGTCTTTGATAGTGAAATCGACCTTTGATCCAAATTGGGTCGCTATTGACCCAAAAGGTTACCTCTGACCTAAAACTACCTCGAAAAATTTGACCCCCTCCCCTTACCGAATTATCGGATAATACATGCTCAATATTGAAAATTTTTAATTTTGGTGGGGGTGGTCAAAAAAGTTTAAAAGTTTCACCGATTGTAGATACTATCTATAGAGCGTCTCACCCTTAGATTGCAGTACAGGAGTAAATGGCAATGCTTTTCCTTATGCCCATGTCGCCAAACTTAGCCTGAATTTTAGAAATAGTTTTATTTACTAGATATTGATACATTTTTGTAGAACATTGTATTCTCTATCAGATAATGTGTTTTTCTCATATAAATAAGAATTTTCAAGTATTGAAATAAATTGAAATAGTGAAATCTTGCTAATAGCAAATTCTAACGTCGCGTTAAACATATCACGTCATAAGCTCGGAACTATACGGGACACAACGTTGAAACTTATACAGCTATTAACACCATATTTGGTGCCAATGGTGGAAAAGTTGGCATTCAAAAAAGCTTCTTGAATTTTAAAAGAAAAAAATAAAATGTAAGAGAAAGTGCATATACTATTGCAACGCAATATCTGAAAAGTTGACTAGTGAGAAACTTTTTTATTTTTCAACTTAGATGGGGGTGCAAAGCGATAAAAATATTAAGAAAGGATTGAAGCTATTTTTAAAACAAATTGCATGTCGATATCTTTTTTATTTAGGTTTTATGACTTTAAGTGTTAAAAGTCAACTTTCCAAAGCGCGCGCATCTGACCAGAAGAAAGGCAGTGACATATCTTGCCAATGTTATTTTCCTTATAATGTTTGTTTTATAGTTACTGATATAGAGTATTGTGCTATACGGATGAGTATTCACACTTGATGCTATGCGAGAACGAATCTACTGCTTAACGGAAGCATGATCGCAAAATCGAATCCTGGACCGCACCTACGAGAAACATTGCTTCAAGTCCTCTCAATCTTAGGTTCCACTTACTTCGCTCGTTTTTCTTGAGTTACACACACACACATATATATAAGTAAGACTGACATTCAGACATCGGGAGCGTATAGTTCGTATTTTCTCTCTTCCAAGAAAGACAAATTTCAGCCGCGGATGAATAGTAAGTACAGTAAACACTTGAATCAGAAAAGTAATTCAGTTAGCAATAACATTAATCACAAAAATGAAGTTGGTACTCAATCAAAACAAACTGTTTCTTGAGAAGATCAATATCTATGGAAAGGGAAAAAGCAGACCAATATCTGTTAATAATAAAACTCCTTACTCCTGGTATTAAGAAGTTATTTGTTTTTGTAATTGATTCATTTACAGTTCGCACGTGGTCCCTAATGTTATTTAGAATGCTAACAATTTTGGCAATAAAAGTTGGTTTCGTTTGTAATTCCACTTCTTAATTTACTTTGGTTACGCAGATGAAGATGAGAAAAACAGTAACTACAAATAACTTCATGAGTTCACAAAGCAGAATGAAAAGGCTCTTTGTTATTTTTCCCGATGTTTCTTTAGGAAGCATGAAAGAAACGAAATGAATTTTCGGAGGGTTTGATAATTCTGTTTGGATTTGTTTCCTCGTCCAACGATCTGTACCTTGTTGGCTGTCACTCTACGTGATTTAAAGTCACAACCTGTGTGTTTGTTAAGAACAGATGTAATAGGGTTTCTTTTCATTCTTCTTCTGTTACCAGACTGACATTGTGTGTTTCAGGTGTTAGAAGCGAGTATAGAAATCAGGGAGGTTTAGTGTCTATTCACCATTACATTTTGTCATCATCATCATCATCATCATAGGTGTTCTGCCATTTTTGGAAGGTCACTTGCTGCTACTGAGAAGCATCCATGATCCACGGTCTTACGTTAACCTCTTCGTCTTCACGTGTCATTTTTCTATTTTGATATCGTCCAGTAGTTGTAGTTTCCCTTGGCCCCTCCCTCTTTTACCTGTCATCATACCCTCTAGCACGATCCTCATGATACAGTTCCTTCCTAGCCAATGTCCCAATCAGTTTCTCTTCCTTTTCTTAATTATATCTAAAATTGTTCTTTTGACCCCCACCATTTCTAATACTTTCTTATTCGTTCATCGTTCGACCCAGCTAATTCTCTCCATTCTCTTCCACATTCACATTGCGAAAGCTTCCAGTCGTTTTAAATCATTTTTTGAATAATGACCATGTTTCTGACCCTTACAGTACAATTCTTCACACGAAACATTGTATGAGTCTTTTTCTCAACTCTTTATCCAAGGTCATACAAAACAGACTTTCTTTCCTCCTAAAGGCTTCTTTCGCTATTCCAATCCTTGCTTTTATTTCAGGTTTACATTTCGGGTTTATTCCACACATGCTCTTCGGGTTTTCAACTACAGACTGAATACATGGAAGGGATTTCACCTTTAAGCGGAAGCAGCGGAAGTGATTAAAAGGTATTTACCATGCGTTCTTTTCTTCTTTTTTTATTTTAAATTTACAAATCTTTTGTTAATTTTCACAATTGCATTTATAATTTCTATTATAGTGTTATGATCCATTTAGACATCCTGGTATTTGTTAAATATTATACTGTTGTTCCGCGGAGAAAATCAGATCTAAACCATCGGAAGTGGAGAGCAGCCGCCCTCAGAATATACTTTACAATGTAACTTTTGTTTGACAAACGAAATTAGTTTTGCGGATATTTTGCGTACACAGACAAATGAGCGTTTTCGTACGTCATATTTTCTTCTCACATATTACGATCACTCCTACTCCAACACTCTTATCCAGGTTTAGTGGCAGTATCTTACCACTTGCTATTTCTTAGCTTGCCGCACAATCGGTACAGGAAATTTCTGTGTGAAACAGTTTGGCCTGCCATTTATTTCAATCATATGTTTTCTATTCGTTTCATACTATATTCTCTCGATTTCGTATTGCTCCCATTAAAATTTTATTGCAACGATTTATATACCATCATAAAAGGAAACCCCCTACCTAACACACAATTATTAGACTGTTGTTTCGTACCCTCCAATTCGACGTTCCAAATGAATTCGCGCAAATGGAATGACAAAAGCGATGAAAATATATGAGTTTGCGAAAGGCTATATTTACAGTCAGGCACTCTTTCAGTCTTTCTTGTTCTTTCTTCAGAAGGAAACATACGACGGAAGAAATGTGGCAACAGCGCGCTCCATTTACTCTGTACTGCAATCTAAGAGTGAGACGCGCTATAAATGTGCGATGTTTTTCAAAACCATCGATGCGTATTTTCTTTATTTTTCTATGTGTTGAAAATTTCAAAATAGTAGAAAAAAAAATTTTGGGGGGGGGGGGGGCGACACGTCGCTGATGTTTTGGTTAAAATGTTTGTTATAACATTAGGTACAACATATATATTTTGGGGGGTCTGAAACTGATGGCAACATTGTCATAAAGAAATAAAACTGAAAACAAACGTGTTTTTGCTCAGTTTTCCCACCATTTTAGGGCTCTCAAGGTGAGGGTCCCTTTCAACAATCCTTTGCCAGAATAAACAATTTTTCTTTCTGTTGTGTCCCTTCCGCTTCTGTCGTTCTTCGGCTGCTTCGATTGTGTAATTTCGAAATAGAAATACCAAACATATCTCACGTCGGGTTCTCGTATCTATCAGTGCTTGCTTCACTGGCCGCACACAGTGACGCTCTCTACCGCTAGCACTTATTGTTGCGAGCTGTGTGTAACTTCGTTGTGCTAGAGTCGGTTGAAGAGGAAGCACTGTTACCGAGATATAATTAGTCTAACTGTTCCGAAATGGACACAATCGAAGCCGCCAAAGAACGACAGAAGCGGAAAGGACGCAATAGAAATGAAAATTGTAAACTTTGGTAAATGATTGTTTGCAGGGACCCTCGCCTTGAAGGCCCTAAAATGGTGGGAAAACTGTACGCGAAAACACGTTTGTTTTCAGTTTTATTTCTTTTTAACAATGTTGCCATCACTTTCTGACCCCCCTTCCCCCAAAATATATATTGTACCTAAGATTATAACAGACATTTTAACCAAAACATCAGTGACGTGACTCCACCAAGAATTTTTTCTACAATTTTTTGAAATTTTCAACAGGTAAAAAAAAATAAAGAAAATACGCATCGATGGTTTTGAAAAAAATTGCACATTTACATCTAGATAGTATCTACAATCTGTGAAACTCTCAAATTCTTTCTACCACCCCCACCAAAATTTAAAAATATTCAATTTTAAGCATGAATTATACGATAATTCGGTAAGGAGAGGGAGTAGGGTCAATATTTTTAGCTAGTTTTAGATCAAGGGTGACCTTTTGGGTCAATAGCGACCCAATTTGGATCAAGGGCCAATTTCACTATCTTACTAGGAAAGACCCGTTTACGTTATTACGGTGGTTTCATAGTTTTGAATTATTCTGTATATAGACTCTGCATATTATCATTGTTTTCGTTTTTCATCTTTAGAACTACAAAAAAGTATTGTTGTCTTGCTATTATTTTGTATAAATGCTACAACGTAAGTTCGAAATCCTAAACCGGTCACCAGGACTCCCTAGCCAACCCAGAAGAGTCGTTAGGAGGGAGCGGATCTACTACTATGTAATTAATGCAAGCTTGAAATATGCAGTTTTACATTAAATCAGAATAAAGTACTAATAAATTTTATATATATGCTTCCAATTGCCGAACTGAATTATTATTCTTCCAAATATTTGTTCCCAATTCAGTTTGCCAAAAGGCAGTAATAATCCTTGGTAGATTTCTTCTTGATATTTCGTCTCAAATGTCGACTTTGTTACATACATACAAACTTATACAATATCGTAATAGCAGATTGCCCGTTCTTCGCACGGGGAGAATACATTTTATTTTGGACATAAAGCTCAATGGGTTCTGAATTTGGATTTCAACAGCATCGGAAGTGTCTCTTTTCGTCTCAGCGACCCCGAAAACTATGGATTCGTTGCTAATATAGGTCATTTTCGATCATTCTTATATATATATAAAGTATAATGATGAAAGCTATTCCAGGCCCGAACCTCATATATGTTGAAAATTTGATCGAGACCGGTAGAGTGGTTCGAGAGTTATGAAGCCAGAAACATAGAAACTTTCAATTTTTATATTTTAGACTAGCCGTTGCCTTGCTGGGGACTCTGCCTCCAGAACCCGTGTTACTTCCGCCTACGGCCTCGCACACTGAAAAAAACGTTTCGTCAGATTGACCAAAAAATAGCTGCTAGTGACCACATCGTTTGGCCAATATAGCGCCAACCAAATGTTTGGTTACGATTTGTTTGGTTGCAGGAACCTAGTATTTGGTTACCAGTACCCAATATGCATTTGGTAATTTTGACCAAATAAGTAAGATTTGGTTGGGAATACCAAAAAGTTGGTTAAAATTATCCAGATTTGGCTCTTGGAACTAAATAATTTGGTTTTAAATACTAAACCTGCATTTAGTGAATTTGACCAAAACATTTGGTAGAAATTACCAAATACTGTTGGTATAGGTACTAAACTGAAAATAATACGTGGGTTATCGCAAAAGTCATGGGAAGTTTTTTCTAACAAATATGGTAACAAATCAAGAAATTCTTATACATGCAAATGGAAAGTTAGTGCATGTGTAAATGTTACATGTAGGTTGGATGAAAATACATACCCCATAATAACATTTTTTTAAGGTTTAAACAATTTTTTTAAGTAAAAACAAGAACACTTCAAAGCAAAACAAGTCATCAATCGTGTGCACTTCATGGTACGTTTCCACATATCTCAAACCATCTGCGTTAAATAATTCCCACCGGGAAAAGCCGTAATGGAACCTCCACAAAATGAAATGAAATCTTTCAGGTTTACGTCCCACGTTATGCCGTGGAAGCTAAAGGAGGCGGCAATGATGAGAAACGAATAACATGGTGGAATGAAGAAACTGGGAGGAAGCGGGATAACCCCAGGAAGTCCACGCACACGGGGTTTGTCTGCTACAAAGTTCATTTGACGTGAGCTGGGAGCAAACCAAGAACAGCATGAACCAGAGGTAAACGCTCTACCACAGTATCACTGTGCCTCCTCTCCACAAAATAATTCGTTTCACCTACTACGTTTTTGCACTTTATGTCAAAGGTGGCGGGTGTTTGATGGAAAGGAATGATTGTAAATAAAATGGTGGAATGTAAATGTGTGAGGAAACGGGAAAATCTCGAGAAAACTCACGGACACGATAATGTCCACCACAAGCTCTCGCGGGTGGAAGGAATTGTGATTTTTCAACTATTACTTCTGGTGGCCCTCTTGAATTTTACTTATACCAAGTGAGATATTTGCATATCACCCAGTGCAAATGTTTTAGGGGTCAGTAAGAAATAAATTAGGGAACTTATATTTCTTGAATAGCTATTTCTAGTGGTGTCTCAAACGAAACTTTCCACGCTTTTATTAATGCATTTCTCAGGAAATATCGATCTCACAGGTAAAAATTCCCATATTTGAATTCCATATGAGAAGTTCTTTTAAAATTATGCTTCATATTTCGGATTATATTTAGTATCTCCCCTAAATGCATCGACGGATCCTGAGACGGTATTGTGACTTAGAGTGAGATGTTTTTAACTACCTCGCTTATTCGAATACCCACCATCGCTAACGCCTCTGCGAGTGCTTTTTAGTGACCATCTTGCACAAGATGGTTCGTATTATATGCACCGTAGTTTTGATGCCATACGTTCACATTGCATTTATATTCCTGACTACATCACAGTTACAAATAGCGAATGGTAACCACTACTAAGTGAGCCAGAGTCAATACCAAGTGATCTGGGGAAGAAACTAAACAGTACTCCTTATTTCTTCCGTATATTTTGGATTTTGTGCATTTGTAAACTGTAAATGCACCAGTTTATTTTCCAAGCGTCTGGTGTTAGTGTCACTTTATTTACCCCTTTCCGGAAGTTTCTAGTGGGGGAATAGGAAATGCTCCAACCCCTAC
This sequence comes from Thermobia domestica, assembly GCF_964235325.1. Taxonomy (NCBI): domain Eukaryota; kingdom Metazoa; phylum Arthropoda; class Insecta; order Zygentoma; family Lepismatidae; genus Thermobia; species Thermobia domestica. Next base: position 218,809,591 of record NC_137461.1, on the reverse strand, counting down.
CCCTATAATTTTGCTCTCTGCCTTAGCGTCGTCAATAGAACTTGCCCACTTCATCTGTATATTAAGGCCTTTTGTTAGGCCAAATTTACTGCCACTAAAAAAATCAATACACATTACATTGCAGTAAAATAATATATACGGAGAAGTAAGTTTATCTCGATTTACACAATTAATTGCATACTTTCAATATTCATTCTGTGTTGCTAAAGAGTCAGTTTTACTTATCAGTTACATACTTTCAAGACACTAATAGCCCCCAAAAGTCAAATCGATAAACGTGACTTTGTAACTAAACACTTTAGTCAGGAAAACCAAATCTTTACCAAATTTCTTAAGACTTGACTGTCATAACCAAATTAATCAACCAAATGTTCACGACGAAACACGTTTGTTATAAATAACCAAATGTTGGTTAAACAAATAAAGTGACCAAATGCCATGGCCAAACAAATTTGGTATTCCTGACCAAGTCATTTTCTCAGTGCATGTCTTATCTACCAGCCTTTGCATCAAGAGTGAATTTCTTGTATTTGCGCTTTAATTAGATTTCCTGAATTTGACCTACCTGGGGTTCCGCCCCTAGGCTCCTGCGTTTACTCAGCCTACGGCCTCACACCTCTTTAACCAATAATTCTACCAAATTTCAAGTTTCTTTTCTCACTTCAACTATCTAAAAATATGATTTTTTTATTCCGAGAGAACGCCCATTTAAATAACTTGGCAATATTTCATACCCCTTTAGACCCTTAGAAACTAAAAATATTCACTTTCGGCAATGTTCCTGTGTGTTAGTCCCACAGACTACAATCATGTCAAATTTCACCATTCTAATCCTGTTGGAAGTACCTAAACATTTTGACGTGTAGAAGATGTCCCATATAAATAACATGGAAAAGGTTTTTCAGTTCCACATAAACCCACTCTAGAGTTGGATTTTTTTTTTTTGTTTTTGATGACTTACTTAGGTAACATTAAGGAAAACCTACAAACATACCGAATTTCAAGTTTCTGGAATTTCAAGTACCTAAATATGATATTATAGGGCCAAAAAAGGTACATATAAATGAAATGGAATATTTCTTCATCTCTCCTTTAAACTCCATATAAATTAAAATATTCACTTTTGGTAATTTTCCTATAGGTTAGTCCCAAAAAGCTACAATCATGTTAGATTTAGTCATTGCCGCCCTACAGCAAGTGCCCAATAGTATTGGGGTGTAATAGGTGTCCCATATAAATAACATGGGAAAGATTTTTCAATTACCCATAAATCAACTCTAAAGTTAGAAATATTTATTTCTGGCGATTTACTTGGTTAACGCTAACAAAAACGTACAAGTATACCGAATTTCAAGTTTTTATTCCAATTCCAAGTACCTAATACTAGAGATTATAAACCAAAAATACACCCATTTAAGTAGCATGGGGAATTTCTTCATCTCCCCTTTACATCCCTTAAAACAATTATGTCAAATTTTAACTTTCCACGTCGAACGGAAGTATCCCTTTAATTTATTTGTATAGTTTTATATACAATTCGGATTTGAAGTTACTTTTGATAGATGAATATAAGCATATAACTAATAAATGAGTGAAAATTAGTCCAAAAGGTAATTGGAGTATGTAGTCGAAAAAGTGTTAGTGAATACACTAAACTTTATCTCCACAATAATACTAACGCCTCTAAATTACATACACTGTGAATTAATTTCTGAAAATATTTTTAATTGAAAGAAAACGTTAATCTGGTCGAAAGATAGCAACACTGTAGTTTTCATTCTTTCTTTTTTTTCATTCCCCAAAAGAAGACCAAAAGAAAGAAAGCTAGATTAAATTGCAAGGTTAGCTTGCAGCAATTAGGTTCAGTCAAGTAGAAAATTTGATTTATGTGAACAAAGGTAAGCACAATGTCACTATCTTTCTTTAAAATTCTTACTCGTTTATTTCTTCCTCTGTCCCTGTCATGGAAAAGAAGTTTCTTGAATACACTACTTCAGAAGGAAGAGAAGAATAAAGGAAATCTTGTTAAGAACTCCGATGATGTTCGTCAGAGAAAACGTTTTTGTTTTAAGAATGGTTTTCTTTTATATCTAATATTTATATTCTAAGAAAGTATACTGACTTATTCTTTGTAATGGCTGAAAAATTGTTAAATTTTGCAAAATAGAAAGGAATTAGTTTTAACCTGTGCTGTTCTTAACCTGAATGAAACAGTTTTATTTTCTTGGAATCCGTTATCTGTTAAAAATAAACAAAATACAGTAAGCAGAAAAATCATTTCAACTACGACTCATGGATACAGATGATAACTCTATAAATAAGCATTTGTTCATAGTACTGCATATTACTGAAAAGAAAATCTCAGGAATCGATAACATGTTTTAAATAATAAGATCTGTAAAGATGGTAGTTATTGAAATTGGATTCAGTGTAATTTGAAAAATCTGAACGATGTATGAGGTAAACTAAGGATCCGTTTACGGTGCCTGGTGTTACTGGTAATGTCTTAGGTGATCATCTACAGCACATTAGGCGGGTTATAACTGAGGAGCGTGTTGAAGTCTTTCGTTGAAGATATCTCTATAAGTTTGAAAGACGGCAAATGTAGATGCGGCCAGCCCCCTCCCCCCAGTTTTTTCAGTGACAAAATGGTTTAAGCTATTATATACTGTATATACGATATATATATATATATATATATATATATATATATATATATATATATATATATATATATATATATTTGGAAGTTAATATATACCTAACATATTTCTGGTACTGGCTACCCCCAGTTTTAACCTTCTAGATCCGCCACGGTGTCTGACCACTATAAAGCTTAAAACATCGGTGAAGAAAACAGTGGACGCAAGAGAACCCTCTGTGACAAAGGTTGCGTAGCACTGAAGAAGATTGTTACCAAAGGCTTGCTGCAAAAATTGATGAAAATTTCTTCGGAACTCAGTAAGCATGTGGAACAGTCTACTGTAACAATAGTTCGACGTGAGTTGCGTAATCTGAACATCAGCGGTTAGGTTGCAATTTTCGAGCCTTTAATCACTGGCAACAATGTTTTAGCAAATAAAATTGTACCGAGAAGATGGGACTGATCACCCGTAACTGGAAAATAATATAGTGTAATGAGAACTCTTTATTTCACTTTACTTCACAACAACATTTCGGTTTGTGTATGGTAGATATTCAAAGAGACTTAACTTCCCAACTATCTTCTACCTATCTTAAAACATGATGGCGGAGTTTTGATGCTATGAGCTGCAATTTCCTAGTATTCCACGGGGTCCTTCCGCAAAGCTCATACGCAATACTGAAATCACTTTTGGGGCTGTGGTTCTGTAAGACATAGTTCTCCATCCTTGCTGATGGAACTGAGTGCTACGTCGCATGACGTATGGTTCACGTTAGTTTACAAGAAACCTAGAGTGCCATTCAGAGGCTAAGTCGGATTCCAGATCTTTACGAATGTTTTTAAAGTCTGGATCATGTTTCCTGCACTTTTCTAGAATGCATATGAAAGCCTTCTTGGAGATAAAGAAAATAACTACAATACAGGAAAGTACGGTAATTTTAGTATCAAATTTGATACGTTATTTATATTTTTAACCTAGAACGATTCATAAAGCGATAGAAGTAGAAAACATAGTTTAACTCTGAATACATTACAATTACAGCCGTTTAGTCACTTTCTTAATTGCTTCATAGCCAACTCAAGTGTCTCCAAAACGTACCGTCCTTAAAGCCAAAACCAGGTAGAAAGTCATGAAAAACAAAGCATTTTTATCAACAGGGTAAAAGAAAAAATATTGGAAAACATTTTGCTTGTATCTGATATAACATATGATTCATCCGATCTGTGTATTGCATAGGAGTTTGAAAAAAAAAAACGGTTTTTATTCCTAAAAGTGTTGGAAATTTCAAGAACCAAAGTAATGTCATATTTACTTGTAATGTCAGTAATAGCTTCAGGTAAAAGATACGAGTTGCCCATTGCCCAGTTGGTTATCTTTCGACACCCCAAGTACATCAGGAAGCCTGCATGAACAAGGAGCAGCTACGTCTACATCAAGAAGGCAGGTTGATACACAAATTAGTCAATGGCAAAAAGGATATGCAGTTTCGCCACAACCTCATAATGTCTCAAGTCAAAATAAATTTTCTGTTTCTTGTTCTGTAGAAAGCAAAAATCAACGTCATCAAGTGAAGGACACCCAAACAAAAAGGTTGACTAGCTTCGAAAGGAATTCATCTATAATAATGCTTAACAAGGAAAGTGTTTATAGGAGAGGAAAATACTTATGAGCAACAAAGTCACAAGGAAAAAAAAGGTCGTACCCTGCAACGAAATGTTTACTTTAGGCAAGGTCCCACAGGAGACACTTGGAATGGAGAGACACCAGAAGAGTGCTCTGGACTTTTAATCAACGACTTAATTGTTGACAAAGTAGTCGTTCTTACGTACAAATCAACAAATTTACAGTTCAAAGCAGAACTACCAGAGCCAAAACAATACAATTTTAAAAATTGATAAGGATGAAATGCTTTCTGTGCCTGGGCTACTAGCATTATCTGTAGTGTTGAGAAACAACCATCTTTCAATCTGTGATATGTATGGCGTGACATTCTATGAGCCAAAGTTAAAATCAGTATTGAACGCTGAACGTTTTACTTCCAGATCGATACCCTGAAATTCAATGACACATGAATTTGAGAAGAACGAAAGAAAAGTGATGCTTTCGCGGCGATTCGGCATGTATGGCACGAGTTTGCTACCAATTGTGTTGCTACTTACAAACCAATCTTTTTCGTTACAGTTGACTAAAAACTTATAGCATTTAGAGGTGAATGTCAATTTAGAATGTATATCTCTAATAAGCCAGGGAAATGTGGAATTACATTATTGATCCTTTTTGTGACGTAAGCACTCATTTCACGGTTAATGTCATATTTGGGTAAGTCCACGAACACAAACAGTTTACCATTAGCGGAAATATTTGTGAAAAAAATCACTAATTATACCTATCTACAAATCCCACAGAAATGTGATTATGGATATATGTTTTACCAGTGTCCGTTTAGCATATAAATTATTGATTCCGAACTTTGTATTGACTATGGTCTGCACCATTCGAGGTAACAAAAAAGAAATCAAAATTTAATTATAAAAGTAACCAAGAAAGTTCTGTCATTTTTTGGAGAGGTCTGTTTCAATTGGCCCTCACAACATAATAGAATGCAAATGGAGATGAGGTCAAGGTCAGTTGTTGGTGTGGATATATCCACCATACTACTTTGTTGTAGCAGTTCAGTTACACCGTGAACTTGCGTAAGGACAGAGGAAACATGAGACCTCTACAGACCGTCATAAGAGCGTGTATGTTGTACGAGTTCAAACTGAAGTTAAACGTCGCTGCAGTGGACCGGAAGATATCGCAGACCTTTGTTGAGGGTGTTGTGTCTACGCAGATAGTGCAGCAGTGATTTAACAAGTTTAAGGACTTTAACGAAACACTCGAAGCGATACTACATTCGGAAGACCAACACTTGTACAAAATGAAGATCTTCAGGCAGCAATTGAAACGAACAGTGCTCAGACAAGTGAGGAACTGGGACCAATTCAGTGTGAGTGGAGAAACCATTCGGCAGCACCTCCATCAATTTAAGAAGCACTACAAGTCGGGTCGATGGGAATCATATGATTTGATTCCGTGCAGAAGGCAACGCGAGCAGACACCTGTGTTTCTTTGCTGTCTTGTCTGAGGAAGGAGCCATTTCTGGCCAGGGCGTTGAAATATAATGGGGAATGGGTCATTTACAAAGATTTACGGCGTCCCATGAACCGGTTCCAAAACAGCCGAAACCAGCACTTCACCAGAAGAAGATCCTCCTATGTGCTCTGTGTTTGGTGGACTACTCGTGGCATCGTGCACCGGAAACTGTTACCAGTTGATCCGAGCACCAATGAGTACTGTCAGCAGTTGAGCCGTTCTCAAGAAAACACTCAAAATTCTGGATCCTGCACTTCTTAATCGCAAAGGGATCCTCCTGTTACATAACAATGCTAAGCCCCACGTGGCTAGGATGACGCGGAACACCATTCTACGATTTGGATGGGAAACATTAATGCACCTGCCATACTCCCCGGACATTGCACCATCTTATTATCATCCGGTCTATTCCTTGGATACTTACCTTAGAGGACGCCTGTTCAAATATCTGGTAGAGGTGCAAAATGCATTTGATTCCTTCTTCGCTTCACGGCCCTCCAAGTTCTACAGCGTTGAAATCCACGGCCTTTCAGATCATTGGAAGAAAATCTTTAACGCTGATGGGGGACTATTTTTGGTCTTCCAAGTACGTCTTAGGTGACATATCGATGTTCGAAAGTGGTAGGTGAAAACACAACTAACTTTCTTGGTTATCTTTGTACAAAATTATCGTACAAAAGAAGTGGGAACTTCTATTTTTAGTTTTGATAATGGTAAAGTATTTGTTTCGTATAGACCGAAAAAGAAAAAAGAAAGAAAGAATAGGTAGTATTATTGCTGTCCACTATATCAGAAAATAGAGCTCAATGAAATGACCAAGAAGCATAAAATCATTGACACCTCAATAGCACCAAAGGAGCAGTGAATTTTTTTTTAACGAATTTTACAAGAATTTATCATGTACCACGAAAATATAAAAGTGGTCCCTCTGTATATTTTACGGAATGCTAAACATAGTTTTCGGAAATATATACATAATACGTTGCCTGAACGAGCTATAGGTGAATGAACAACAGTTATCACGGAAAGCATTCATGGAAACTCTAATCTTTGCACTGACTGGAAACCAAATGAGAAAAACTTCTGGAAATTTCATATCTGAGGAGGTTCCTGAAGACAATTATTCCGGAAATCTTGGTATACAGGATGAGAAACTACCGGTTTCTGAGCCTGGTATAAGGTAAACCTGCTTCTACTGCCCTTTCTCAAATATGAATGAAACTCCTCGATTTAACGTCCCACGATTATGCCTGTTAGGCTAAGGAAGAGGTTGATTAAACTGAATGATGATGGAAGAGAAACTAGAAGGAAACGGGAGTACGCCGTCAAAACCCGAGAGTACGATGTTGTCCACCACAAATTTATTTGGTCGGGAATCGAATCAGGAATCCCACGCACCAGATTGATTTTGAATCTTTTTTTCTACAATAGGCTAAACATGATATAAGACATATCTTAAAATAAATAAATCAGCTCCTTAAATAAATTAATGAAGCTCGTAAAAAGTAAATAAAAAAAAATAAAGAAATTTCTATTTCAAGTTGTAACATTTACGAATGATTAGTGATAGCTCCACTATCCAGAGCTCCTAGGATAAGGCATATGATCAAGCATTTTCGAAAGTTCGCAATCTGAAGTGAAATAAACCGTTTCTTTCTTTCTTCTTCTTCTTCCTCTTCTTCTTCTTTTTTTTTTTTTTTACGATGACTGCCATTAAAGGATTAAAGGTATGGGCCACCACAGTAAACTTTCTTGCTCCAATTCCTTAATCTAAAACATGTTGTGATGCACTTATTAATGAAACATTTGCTTCTGAAATGCGAACAAAATTATAAGGCGTTTTGAGAAAGATTCACCGGAAGAAAACTCTTCCCAAAAGTATTCTATGTTCTGTAAATTTTTCGGTAAGAAATAACTTTTGCGATATATTTAGTGTTATTAATGAAGCATTTGTTGAAAAAATAATAACAAGATCTTAAGGATGGGATTTAAAAAAAAAACTATAATAATAATAATAATAATAATAATAATAATAATAATAATAATAATAATAATAATAATAATAATAATAATAATAATAATAATAATAACGAGAAAATTCACCTAAAGAATAAGCTACCCCTTGTAGATATTCTGATGGAATTGGTGTATGCAAAAATGTAAAACTAATAATTGCATACTTATTTATGAAATATTACCAAACTTGCATGTGTCGTTTCGGAGATACTCTGAAAAGAAACTAATATCAAAGAGTACACTACCTCTACCTATCAAAGAGTACATTTTCCTAAGGAACATTTTACACAATAATGAAGTGATATTTATCCCTGAAATGGAATATGATAATAGAATATTTATTTATGAAATATGATCAAAATGGCATGAGTCGGTTTTGAGAAAATCATCCGAAAGTAACCCACTCCACATCATAAACTACCCATCTGAGATCTTTTCAGCACAAATAACTTGTGGCATATTGCCATGTTATTAATGGAATATTTATTTGTGAAATATAAACAAAATCACGTGAGTCATTTTTGAGAAAATGATCAAAAATGAATACTTCAGGAATTAATATCCAATCTCTATTTTTCCCAGAGAAATGATTTACAGCACATGATTGTGTTGCTTTGGAAAATATATTTCTGAAATATAAACAAAATCGTTAGAGCTGTTTATCAGAAAATTGCATTCTTTTACTTTTACTTATAAATAACTACCCTTCTTTTAGGGGCAGTAACAAAATTAAAAAAAAAAAAAACAATCTGGAATATCAAATAAAAAATATGTTTCAAATTTGGTTGAGATACATTAAAAGATGTAGCATCTAGATGAGCTTACATGAGGACGAATGGAGACGAACAGATGGACAAATGGACAGATGTCGAAAAATATTTTGTCGGTGTCTGTAGGCCGCGAAACGTGTAAATCACTTGCAATATTTACTTAAGAGTGTACGTTAGAGCCAAAAGAACAAGTTAAGATTTTGTTTTATATATATGCCTTAATGTAATATATCACATAGTTGTGATATAAATTTCTTACATTCATACATGGATATTCTTTGTTACTAAAATTATGATTCTTTATAAATTTGTACTCAAGATTCGAACTTATGCCAAAGTGAATAGTAGCACGCTATCCACTTTACCAAGTAAACATAAAACTTACTTTTCTTTATACATTTATGTTACTCTTCTGTTGATGGTGTAACCTGTACGGCATTCAATCTCGCATCATACATGATTCTTTTATCTACTTTTCTTCACTTTTATATCCTTTTCTTGTCATATTTTATAATTGTTTTCTACTTGTTTACTGGCACTTCCATATTTACTTGTTTACTGGCAGAATATCTAGTTAGCCTATTTCGTTTAAACAATACGCATGTTGCTCCATAACAGAATGAATGTCCAAAAAATCTCTTGTAACCAGACTCAAGGAACGTAAGGATATAGGTTCAACTTTTTAGAGGCTTCGACGTGGCTAAGTGGCACCCTTCGCGTGGAAAACCTAGGTTTGATTCCTAGTGGAAGAACATGCGGTTCGGATCCAACGTTAGGATTTAGGCCCATGTGTCATATAGCCTCGCTGCTGAAAGGGACGCTAAATTTAAATCAAATCAACTTTTTGAAATTAGTTTCTGAAAGGCAGTATACATTTTTGTGAACAATTGTGTACAATACTGGTCTGGAAGCCATTCCACGACAAATAGGAGTTTCTGTAATCAAATGGTTGTCCCACGTTGCCTTAACATTAGGATATCCGGATATACGAGCTCAGCTCTTCCGATAGCCGATGAAATCATTTTGACATTCTGAAACAGAACGAAATTTACTCAAATATTCTATTTTCTTTTCATGTAACAAACAAATGTTTAGCATTTTTTCCTCTTTAGAGACACATATTATGAAAACATAATTGCATTTTCTTACAGAATATGTACCTGTGGATGTTACAGAATGATAAATGTTATTGCTTTAAAACCACTATTAAATTTATCAAAGTGCACTTCAAAATCTATGCACAAGAAGCATTGTTAGTTCCATTTCAGTTTTGTATTACATAATTATGTAGAACATTTCATAGAAGTATGCTTATTTGCGTGCTACATGTTCCACAAACTGACTCTTCACACACCTACAGTGTCTCAATGGTGTGTTTTTTCTTACATTTTTTCTTCACCTGACAATACTTTGTAATTTTCAACTCCGATGGTTATTCATTCCCCCAGTTACCTCTTCAACGGAATTTCCAGTGCCTCTTGACGGTACATTTTACTGTGCTAGTTCCTTTCACAAATCTTGAAGAAACCGGCGTCGAGTAAGTTCCCCCCTTGTCACCTCTCTGTAAATTACCCATACATTTATAACAGTAAGAGTGTTTAGGAAAGAGCGAACATGCCATCTCCTTGGTGCTTGTCCTAACGAAATGCTTCCGTGCTGTTTGGTCGACAATATCTACTCTCTACTCAGTATCGTTGTAACATTTGACTGTTTCAGGGGTCTTCTTATCGGTAACTGAAATGGTGACGTTCTTGTTCATGGCATACGCGCCGATTTTTTTGGAGGGGGGGAGCAGGACACTTTTGGCTCCCATATTTAAAGGTGGGGCTCCTCGAATCACGAATATAATTCAGTCGAGAAAGAATTAACAAAGAGGAACAGGAATTTTTGTCGTAAACTTCGTCGTGCCTGCCTTTAATTCAATATTAGGAACAGCCTTCTTATTCGATAGGAAACGGTGTTTAATAGAGAAGTGAAGCTTCAACCAACACTCTGGCAGCACTGATATGACAAGTGAAGATCAATGCAGCGGAGTAGCGGATCGGGATTGGAAGGGGGGGAGCAGAGGGCCTTCATCAAGCAAACGGCTGAATATGGTGATATATGTATTCATTGTTTGGACCCCCCAATATTTTCTTCAAGCCGGTGCCTATGGTTCATTTAACTAAGAATGATGGCATTTTTATTTGGTTTTCCTTGATACACAGCGTCATTTAATCATGCTTGTATTGAGTACAATTTGTATTTCGACTTTTATATCGTTTGGTATCCCTCTTCTACCTAGGTAATTTTATTTGGAAGTCCACAAGGCTTGTACTTTTTCCTTAGCGTATTTTTAAGTATGACAGAAATAAAATAGTTGCCTGTTGTTCCATTCCTCCCCTTGCTCACGAACGGTTTCATTTGATAAATCTTACGTTTTTCGTGACTCATCTTCGCCAACATACGAAAATCCATTTATGATGTAGTTATTATCTTCGTCAATAGCAAGAAATTGTTTTTGTCAGTATTTCTCTTGTTTGGCAGATATATATTCTGTAAATAGACGCTTCGCCTTACGTGGAGAAAGTTGCTCGTCAACAATGATGTAGGGACTGGGTCTAAAGCATGAAATGCAATATTTGATGAATATGATCAAACGTTCTGAGAATAGGGCAAATTTACCCGTTTTTAGACCTGTTAGATTTCTTATCAAAACGCAAGAAAGTTGAAACTTCACAAACATGATTTCTGGACATTGCCTGTACGCATTATGGTACTTTCTAATTTTGCGTCCATAATGAATACAAGGGTGTATTTCTTGCGTCTGATACACTAATTGTCCATCGACAAGTGCCAAACACTGACGGGACTACCTTGTCTGATATTTCTTTTTGCATAGCCTGTTGGACCTGGTATTTCTTTCAGAACATTCTGAATACACTGCCTACCTTGAGGTGCATTGTTTGTACTTACCAATTCCCACTTCGTACCATTAATAAAAATAAGCTTTTTGGCAATTTTTTTTCAAGAGATCGATTTTCGCCAGGTTTTTCACGTTGTTGCTTCGCTTTTGCTCCTCAACTCTACTATTCTCAACACATTCAACGTTTCCATTTATATATCAAGGTTTGTACTAATGTCTTTTGCGTTTGGAAGAAGGAATAAAATTCTCACTTGGAATGTCAGATGTTATGAATTATTACTTTGTTCAGACTGGGAATCACTATAAACATAATTTGATGAGTTATGGGACAATATGCCCATAAATTCTTCTTCAGATTCTACTTCATCACCGTACTCTGATATATTCCCTATGATACTACAAAGAAACGACAAGATTTCATGTTCAGAAATCTTACGCTGCGAATTTTTACTAATTGACAAATGAAATATTGTTTGCAGGTATTCCGAAACCACAGAACTTTCAACAGTTGCTAATAAAAGAATGAGATTACACTAGAGTGTACTGCTTTTACTCGACGTACAAAATGCATGAAAGCCCGCGCATTTTCTACACAATGTTACTAGTAAGTAATCATAATTGCCAGTACATGAGAAAACAAATTCCCTTCTGAAATGTATTTCTCCCTCCATTAAAAAAATCCCATCGAGTGAAATAAGATTTTAAAAAGCAGGAGTTTACATAATATAGTTGTCAAGAGGTTGAACAATATTTGTTTTTCGTAAAATGTAGATTTTATTCTACTTAAATACAATGAAAAATCATAATGACTCTAAGGTATCTAAGGTAAATCTTAAGAGCACAGTAATTAACATAATTTTTCTCAAACATTTTTCAATACAAAATGAATTAAGTCACATAGGTGATTTACTCTAAACATACCTTGACAGAGATACAAAGAAAATAAATTTTGAAAGGAGTCAAAGTGACTTCTTGGCATCAGAATAATGAGGTATACTGCCTTTTAATCTATTTATGTTTTTGTGATGACTATCGATAGTTGTTCCTTCAGTGCATGCTTATTATATTGCTATTTTACTCCGTTGCTAATTATTTGAAAATTGATATTTGACCACCTACAGACTTCTTCGCTGCTTCTATTCTCCTTCATGCTCAAGTTTTCACAAATCACTTCTGTATCTTAAAGACCTGAGGACTGTTTCCTATTTTCACGTTCAATAACATATTTTTGAATCATTTGGCGGCTCATACCTTCGACCTTGAATAGATTTCAAACAAAATTCCTGGTAAACTTTTATTATCTTCAAGCAAATTTAACAGGCTGGCTACGTAGACACAATGCCAATATTCACAAAAAAATGTGTATACATCTGATAGGCAATTAGTGACAAATAAACGTGTAGATTTGGATTAAACGTTAGACTTTGCAGAACTAAATCAAACTTGAGAATACTATGGTATGCCGTCAGTGGACTATATGTTAATTTTCATCTTAATTGATCAAATAAATCAATCAAGTGAACGCTATACATTATCAAATTTGGCTTTTGGTAACTTTCTTTTACTGAACTCAATGATAATTGATAGACAACCTAACCCAGCTATCAATAAAGTCTGATAATGTTGGTTCAAATTTGCCAACGCTGGTTTGATCATTGGCTACTACTAAGCGCAATCAACATTGAGAGCTCTTCTCTTTATTATCAACGATTTCCATGAAAATTATGGTCATAACTGAACAATAATTAAAGTTTTTAAGTTAATCATTATTTTGAGCTATAGGTTATATCGTTAACCATGCTTTGTATTGGGATTGGAATGTACTTCGGTATCCTTGAGGTTCACCTTAATAGGTGGTTTGGTTACTGTACAGCATTAATCTTAAGTGTACAAAAGTTGTGTTTGTTGGTTTCGTGAGAAGTATACATGAACATTTGCAGGTACCAATATCGTTTTTCTCAACTGAATAAGATCTTTCGATTAGTGAAAGTATCTTCTTATGATTTCTTTTAATGTACTCCAACAATACTGTAAAATTAGTTTTAAATCACACGCTTATACTGGCTAGGCTAAAGGAGACGGTGATGATGAGAAATGAATGAAATGATGGAATGAAGAAAGTGGGAGGAAACGGGAGAACATCGAGGAAGCCTACGCACACGGTGTTTGTCCACCACAAAGTTCACGTTGTACCCGGGACCCCCTGTACCAGAGGTGAACGCTATACCACTGAGCCACCGCGGACCCCAAAATTAGGTTTAATTTTAGTAGAAATAACGCATGCTTAAGACAATATCATTAACCTATCAAGTCAAGGAATTAATCTGATAGTAAACAAAATAAATAATATTCTAATAATAATTCCAAAATAATTGGTTATTGAACTAAAACTTCATTTATGTTCCTCTGAATTGATATTTAATAGAAATAAATATTCCATATATGTTATTTCTGTCATCTAATTCCAAATTAATAAGTTGTTTAGCTAATGTAAGACTTGGTCTATCGTCCTCCGAACTGATATTTAATAGAAATAAATATTCAACATATAGTATTTCTCTCATCTTACGTCATACCTTCTCCTTTTCAAAAAGTATATTTGTTGTAAGAAAAATAATAAAATTAACTTAAGAGGATTGAAGCTCTTGTGATACAAATAGATTTCTCCGGATACTTATTGGTATTTGTCTGTTTCTAGAGATCCACCTTCCTTATGTCTCATGTCAAAGAAGAAGCCTTTCCTTATATTTTCCTTTTTTTTTTTTTTTTTTTTTTTTACTTTAAGACTGAAAATTTCCCTTGGGAAAAGTTGATAATATGGCTTTTATGTTACAACCTACATTTTCCTTTTGTTTTTCCCCCTCTAAGAAAGACCTTTCTATCTGTAACGAAAATCATCATTAGTGCCATGGCAGCTACATCAAACAATTCTATGATCCATGGTAGTAGCAATTATTGCTATGTTATACTTAAGATCCTTTTCTCTTCTTCTTCACGAAGCATTATTTTGTTTCTTAGTAACTAAATGGACACTTGATTAAAATACTAAAATGTCAAATCAAAATCAAACCATGTATCTCCACTAATGAGGTAAAACAAATCATAATTTTCTTCCCCAGCTAAGAAGCAAAAATATTATCAGCAAATTACTATATTTCCCTTTATTAATACGTTTTCATGGAATCCTTATTGAGGCAAGGTGTCTCGATGATAGAAGGTCAATCTGTGATACAAAGTTTCATGATCAATTCTTGGCTATGTCAATTTGTAGTGGTTAACATTATATCTATGAGTTCTCTCGAGCTCCTCCTGGTTACTCCCACATGATCATTTTACAAATTCTTTCGTAATCATGATCGAGAGTCTTTTTCATTATATGCTTCCCGGGCTCGGTTACCGGTGGGGACAGTCGGTTGAAAGAGTGTAAAAATTTCTTAGTCCAGCCATTCTGAGTGAGGGTTTCCTGGGTTTTCCTCATTCATACTAGCGAATGCCAGTATGGTATCTAACATAATGGTTCCAGGACGTTTCCTCTCTAATTCCCCGGACAATGTGATCACCGAAGGATGTGACGAGCCTCGATGTAAAAAGCCCAGAAATCAATTTCCTATTTTTAATCCTAAATTTTTCATCCTATAAGGCATAACTAATTACCATAGAGGTGAAAGATACAATCTTAAAAATATCTGTGCATTGTTGATTTCTACATATTTCGTATTACATTTAAATAATTTTCTAATAAAATTGGCTTTGAAAATCTTTAACAGTTTTTCTAGTAAGTAAACAAACCCATTCCAACTTAGCTAACACATTTCTAAACGTAGTAAACTTCTACGCTGAGTAATCGATTACTATTATTAATGGGTTTGAAAAAGATATGTTGTAAAACTACGTTTGATGATAGTGAGAAAATTTGAAAAAACATAGGATGAGAAGAACTTAAATATCAACTGGCACGATGTTATCGAACATAATGTCACGAAACGTAACCAAACCAGAAACCATTTGCAGTTGAGATCGAAACAATATCGCCTTGCCGAGAATACTTGATCTTTAAACTGCTTTTCTTGCAATATTTACTTCTTTCTTTTAGAGAGAAAAAATGTTATATTAAAATAACTGAAGAAAGAATAGTTAAAATATTTTATCCATGATATATACACATATGTGGTCAAAAGTATCTGGACACTCCCAAAACATACGTTTTTCATATTAGATGCATTGTGGTGCCACCTACTGCCAGGTACTCATTATCAACAACCTCAGTAGATATTAGACATCGTGAGCAAGCAGAATGGGGCGCTCCGCGGAACTCACGGACTTCGAACGTGGTCAGGTGTTTGGGTGTATCTTGTGTCAGAAGTCTGTATGCGAGAGTTCCACACTCCTAAACATCCCTAGGTCCACTGTGTCTGATGTGATAGTGAAGTGGAAACGTGAAGGGACACGCACAGCACAAAAGCGTACAGGCCGGTCTTGTCTGTTGACTGACACAGACCGCCGAAAGTTGAAGAGGGTCGTAAAGTCTAATAAGCATATATCTATTCAGACCATCACACAGGAATTCCAAACTGCATCAGGATCCACTCCAAGTACTATGGCAGTTAGACGTAAGGTGAGAAAACTTGGATTTTATGGTCGAGCGGCTGCTCATAAGCCACACATCACGCAGATAAATGCCAAACGACGCCTCGCTTGGTGTGAAGAGCGTAAACATTGGACGATTGAACAGTGGAAAAACGTTCTGTTGAGTGACGAATCACGGTACACAATGTGGGGATCCGATGACAGGGTGTAAGTATGGCGTATGCCCGGGTAACGTCATCTGTCAGCATGTGTAGTGCCAACAGAAAAATTCGGAGGTGGTGGTGAAAGGTGTGTTCATGTTTTTCTTGGAGGGGGCTTTCACTCCTTTTTGTTTTTCGTGCCACTCTCACAGCGCAGGCCTACATTGATGTTTTAAGCACCTTCTTGCTTCCCACTGTCGAAGAGCAATTTGGGGATGGCGATTTCATCTTTCAACACGATCGAGTACCTGTTCATACTGCACGGCCTGTGGTTACACGACCATAACGTTCCTGTAATGTACTGGCCTGCACAGAGTCCTGATTTGAATCCTATAGAGCACCTTTGGGATGTTTTGTAACTCCGACTTTGAGCCAGGCCTCACCGACCTACATCGATACCTCTCCTCAATTCAGCACTCCGTGAATAATGGACTGTCATTCCCCAAGAAACCTTCCAGCACCTGATTGAAAGTATACCTGCGAGTATACTGTAAGTAAAGTATACTGTAGTGCTTCCTTCCCATGTTTCACCTTGCTTTATTTGATTGAAAATATATCATGTTTCTGTGAGAATAACTTGATACTTTTATTTTCACAAATTTTAAATATGTTTCCAGCTAACCATAAGAAGAATGGGTTGAAATTTAAGATTAACATAGATGAAAATAACATCTTGGAAACATGCCATTTATTACACGTTTATCTCAGTAAGGAAGCTTCACAATATACCCGCCTTTGAATATAATATTTACGAACCCTGAATTACATAAATTTATTCTTATAAATCTATTAACGTATAATATTAATTTCCAACTTGAAATACTTTAATTAATAGTTTGAACTCTGATAATCAAATAATTGAATCAATCATTGTAGACAGAGTATCAATTCATAATTTTGTCATAACACAAATTTATATTTATCGAGTAATTTGTTTGTCCATTTTGAAAAATCACTTTTCAAATTCAATCAAATCATTTGAGATCAGTTCTGCTTACAAGAATATTCTTTACTTTTCTCTGTTTACTCAGTATGAGCTTCAAAATAGTACCCTAACATACTAAAAAGCTACCAGTAACATCTTTGCCACTACTACTACGTTATGTTTGGAAAGCATTACATGCACCTTTTGATGTCCGTGCTCAGCGATGGTGTCAATACGATTACATTTGACCTCAATCATAGTTCTCAGGAAGATAGGGTGGAGAGAAATCTGGCAAGTACGATAGGTAAGGAAGTACCCAATTTACTTCTGGCAAGAAAGTCAGGCTGCCAGCATTGTTCTCGTGCTACACGCCAAATTGGTAGCAATATTGTGGATTATTCAGCGATGATTCTCATGCACAAATCAATGAGTAGTTGCGATACTTTTAGAGGTTGGTCTCGTAGAAGGTCGCCATTACTTCGTTTTGTTTCTACTGAAGCTACCCTGGAAACGTGTGTATCACTCGATCATTTCACCATAAGCTTTCAAAATTATACCAAACGGTTCTCTGGTAGATTTAAGAGTTTCACGTTCGATCTTTGTTCCAACACAATGTGGATTATAAAATCGAACTCGTGTTACTATATTTGGTCAGAGTAACACCAGTTGAAGAGCACCCGATGTACAATCTATTTTATTTTTCTTGTTCCTTTCGAGTGCGCATGCAGCTCTGTGCTTCCATCTGTTAGCGACTTACAGCACTACTTTCGATACTTTTTAATGCTAGCTCGCCTATTTCATATAACAATTACAAATGTAAACAAAAATGTAATGTTGACGAAAATTGCATCTGAGGTGGAAAATAAGCATTGACTGGCCTGACTGCAACATGGAAGGTAACCTTTTGTCAGAACATCTTACTTTGAATATGTAACCTCTCACGAAAGGAACACCAGACACCGGAAGAATGTAAATATAAGACACCCTAACTAGACTATTTCGAAATTGGCATAATCGTAACTTCTAGGGAATACTGTCTTTGAAATAATCAGATTTATTCTTAATTTCATTTCTCGTGTATTATTTTATTACTCAAATAATATTGAAGTTTTTGTACTGAAATAAACATGTAATAACTGACATATTCTAGTATAATTTCATCTATGTTTATTTTAAATTTGAATCTATTCTGCTTACGGTTGATAAGAAACGTACTTAAAAGTTTGGAGATTTTTAAATGAAATAAAACAAGATACAACAAAACAAAAAGAAATAAAAGAAGATATATATATATATCTGGTGCTGCGTGGATGAACTTTTACCTCGTTACCTTGGTTTAAGCGGAACAAAATTTAACCTTCTTTTTAACCTTCTCCAACGGTATGACCAAGATAAGACTTTGTATTCATTTGGTAACACATTAAATACATTACACTTCTGCACTTTATAGCTCGCTGGTTAAAAGCCAAAAGGTTAGTAAACGTTACAGTTTGTGACTAAATAGTCATACTTCACACTATTACAGAATTAGGTTTGTTCATTCATCTTCATCACCACCTCCAAACCCAACACAGTATCGCCAATTATGCTCTGACCAGAACCGCAACCTCAACCAAGATACTAGGAAAAATTCCGTGCTTGGATGTTGAAGCTATGAAGTAATCTAAGCAATCCCGACTTCTCTAATATTGAATCAATGAAAAGGAACGAACGAATGTCATAAGTCTAAATCACACTAAGTAAAACAATCATCAATTAGGTAAGACGGCACAGACATAAGCTGCATTTTTCTCGTCTTCAGTTCACACAAGCAACTAACGTGTACTTCATATCATGCAACATGCATAATATCTTGAGAATAATTAATACAGCAATTGAATTTATCAGTTGCAAAAAGAAAAAAAAAGTATTTTGAAAGATAGATGATTGATTTCAAGGCTAATTCAAATGCCAAACTATGATAAGGAAGTTAGGGAAAGAGTGTTCGTCTAATTTAATGGTTAATTGACCTTTTGAATTTAGAAACCTTTATGACACTCTCATGACATTTTATAACAAGTAAGAAACAATCACTCTTTTAATACGTTGCATTTATTTAAAAGATGAACAACTATAAATGAAAAAAATGGGGACGGGGATACGTTTTAGTCCGAATTAAATAGAGTAAATTATTGCATTAACAATTTATATAATATCTGAAAGTAATTTCGTAATTTTCCACAGCCAGATACTTAAATATTCGCTTACTGACAATACTGTTTTTGCCATTTCGTAAGTTGTTGCAGGAGCCAAGTTTCATGCCAATTTCGTTGGTTTTAGTCTATTTACAAAGAGCGTAGATTACTATATTTGGTATTACTACACCTCTTTGTTTTTATTCTTCTAGCATTTTCTAGCCTTAAATTAATTACTTCCTCTTAAACAATAAGAAACTCAATATGTTATTACTTATCATTAATATATATTGGGTGTTAAGAAACTCTACCGACAAACTTTTGGAGGCGATTCCTTATGCGAAATGAAAGAAAAAAAGTTCTAATAAACATGGGTCGAAAAACGTCTCCTTTCAGAGTTATGAACTACCGAAAATTCGAAATATCACGTTTCAAAACATCCTGGCTTAGAAATTATAGAGCATATCCCAAGCGGTTTAAGGAATTACACAGGAACTGATATACGCTCTATCTAAATATCTATGTTTCAGAATTCACCGGTACCACCGAAACGAACGCACCATTAGTACTTAAAGGAGTATCCCTATACTTCAACTTCCTTTTCACAGTTCCTTTCACCGATAACGGAAGATGGTAAAACATGGATATTTAGATAGAGAACATATTAGTTCCTGTGTAATTAATTAAACCGCTTGGGATAGGTCCTATAGTTTCTAAATTAGGGAGTTTTGAAAAATGATTTTTCGAGTTTTTAATAGATCATAACTCTGAAAGGAGGCATTTTCGGCCCATGTTTATTAGAACTTTTTTTCTTTCATTTCGTACAAGGAATCGTCTCCTAAAGTTTGTCGGTGGAGTTATTTACCACCCTGTATTTGTGTTACTATTCGGTTCAAAATCTCTTGTCGTCGCGAATTTTGTCGAGGAATTTCGAGCTTAAAATATACAAAACGATAATCATGCCTGTTGTTTTGTATGGCTGCGAAATATGGTCACTGACCCTGAGGGAAGAACATAGACTGAAAGTATTTGAGAACAAGATCCTGAGACGAATATTCGGACCCAAGAGGAACGGGAATGGGGAATGGGGAAACTTCATAACGAGGAACTACATAATTTATATGGTTTACCCAACATTGTTAGGGTCGACAAGTCTAGGAGGCTTAGGTGGGCAGGTCATGTAGCTGGAATGGAAGAAAGTAGAAACGCTTTCAAAGTCTTAACTGAAAGACCAATCGGAAAACGACCATTAGGAAGACCTAGGCGCAGATGGG
The DNA here is from genome assembly GCF_964235325.1 of Thermobia domestica. NCBI lineage: Eukaryota > Metazoa > Arthropoda > Insecta > Zygentoma > Lepismatidae > Thermobia > Thermobia domestica. Next base: position 218,788,960 of record NC_137461.1, on the reverse strand, counting down.
AAGACAATATTAAGATGGATCTCGCAGAGATTGGAATACAAAGTAGAAACTGGATGCAGTTAGCTAAGGATAGAAGTCAGTGGAGAGCTTTTGTGAACGCGGAATATATATTACTTTCTGTATTGAAGTCGCTGTAAGAATGAAAAACTTTTTGTTTCAAGAGCAGTTAGAACCATGACTTGTTGTATCAGTATCATGTATATTTTTCTTTTCTTTTTTCCTTATTTGTCATTCATACACACTTACACTTACACTTACACTTACACCCATTCAAGTATTTTCGTTTTCTTCCTTTTCTCTTTTTCTCCTTTCCACTACCAGGTGACAAGAAGGTAGGCACTACCTTTGAGTGACTTGTCCAAAGATGTGTAAAAAATACAAGTATATTTTTTGAAACCATTAACTTTTAACTGGAAAATTTTTGAATAAGCACAGACCAGTCACAGAACAGCACAAATATTCGTTAGACATTAGTCAACAAGTTAACAATGCGAGCCAAGCAGAAATTCTTGGCTGGTGGTCTAGTCACGGATGCTTGCTCACCTGAAAACGTAGATTACTATTTGAAGTACTTGTTCGGAAGTTGAGATTCCAATCTACCCGTTATGATATAAAACGTATAAAAATGTCGTGAGTTAATCGTTATCTAAATCTACAAACAATATAGGCATTTTCCACTTTAAAGAGAAAAATATGTATGATAGGTCGCCTATATTTCAGAGTTGCTCTACATTTAATTTCTAAAATGTTTGATCTAATACACAATTCATCAAACTATAACTAAGTAATCCGAAATCGATTAAACTGAGAGTAATGGTTACTATTGTTAGATTTCAAGAGTAAGACCGATAAACGAATCTATTAATCAATGACGTCACAGTGACGTCAAAAGTGTCAAAGGGGTTAAAAACAGCACAAACATAAGCAAACTTCAATAATTATTACTTACAATAGTAATCAACAGTTAGCAATCATGAACAACACTCTAGTACGGTACCAAAACGTTGTTTGCAAGACAAACTAGTTGTTAACAAAGAAGCCAATGAATTAAAAAAGGATTCAACATAGCTCATTTGTAATATTCAACATAGCAAGTATTTGTAATATTTGTAATGGTAGCAAAGCAGCTGTATAGATTCTCGCAGCATATCTTCTTACAACAGCATTTAGCAAATTAATTTTGCTACCAACCCCAGAATTTACATGAAGAAAGTCCTAGAGTGGTTTTAAACATTGCATACTAACTGTGGACTGGTGCTCTGAGAATATGTTAAATCAGCGTGCCTTGTGCAGGAGGGCTTGAGTCAATCGTTCTGCTTTTCTTTGCAAGTAAATACTTTCTTGTTTCATTATCTATATCAGTATCTATATCAGACGACTTATCGTATAATAGCATAAAATACTTCATACTTAACAAAAGTGTTTCAAGAAAAATATTGTACGAAACAGCACAGAAGAACGATGCCAGTATTTTGTGTGGAGCTAGTACTGTAAGTGAACAAAAGAAACAATAAAACATACAGACGTTTAATCTTATCAAGCCATTCGCTGTTGTCAGTATTAAATTATCTGTATATTGTTCCAAGGTACAGCTTATAGCATAACAGGATATTCCTGGAAAAACCGTTCCTAATGATTTACCTTGAATTCTGTACTAGTCAATCCTCTTACTGTTCAAATCCTTTCAGTATACTTCAATTTTATGTTAACTTACCAGGACTTTAAACAGCGATTGATGATTTTATCTTTACTTTTCTTCAAACGTATAATGTATTATTTTCAGAATGTTTCTCTATATTTTTCTTGAACGAAATAAAGTAATAAAAGAGAAAGACTATTCAAGAGGTTGTGCTATCAAATATCATATAAGTAAACACGAAGGAAAGTTATCAGAAATAGGCACGCCACTTAGACGAGGTCAGGGTAAGAGCAATTTCCTTCCTGTATTGTATATATATATATATATATACAGAGTGGTAAGAAACTAATTAAACAAACTTCAGGAGCTGATTCCTGACACCGAAACAAGCAAAAAAAAAAAAAAGTCCTGTAGAACTTTGATCAGTGAGGGATAGGTTTAGCAATATAAGGTGCCAAAAGCGAAGGAAAATGAACTTCGGAGGACTGTAATTCAAAAACAACGCAACGTAGGGAGTGTGGTTTAGAACATGACACTGGATGTCATACCTGCTCGATTGAAAAAATGTATGCTTCAAACCTCCACAAGATATATGTGAGGGATTAGCCAAACGATCGTAGGGATCTCCTATAACCTGGCAAGTAATCTCAAATACACGTCTAGACTAGGGATGGCCACAAAGTTCCGGTTCCAGAACCGGATCTTAGGAACTGGTTCCAGACCTGGATCCGAAAGCCCCCAAAGACTTAAATGAGGCACATAGTTCACCTTCAAAAATGCAAGCAGGACCATTGCGTGTGCCTTTCTCGCCCAGACCCGCTTGTGCCCCCAGAAAAAAATGTTGGTCCACCAGTGGGTGTTTAGCCAAATGAGTTGGCCAGTTTGTCTGTTTAACCAATGAGTTTGCCAGTTACCCAGTTCATTTAGCCAAATGAGACAAGCGGCCGCCGCCTGGGCGCCTGCCTTTCGCTTCCACCATTTCATCTAGCACACTGTTCACAGCCTGCCAGCAGCTCGGGTTTAGCGTAGGGATGGTCACAAAGTTTCGGTTCTTGGAGATCCGATTTTAGAACCGGTTCCAGACCTGGATCTGAAGAACCGGTTCTAGACCTGGGTCGGAAGAACCGGTTTCAGACCTGGATCCGAAAAACCGGTTCCGGGACCGGATCTTGTAGAACCGGATCCGTTCAGGCCCGAAAACCGGTTCCACCAGGGACCGGTTCTGGTCATCCCTAGTCTAGACTTATCAAAGCACATCCACACGGCACGGTACTTTCACCGCTTTTATATAATCTGTACACAGCAGATCACCCGACCTTACCACATTGCTTTTTCCGCAACGTACGCCGACGATACTGCCTTTTTCACGAATAGTAGCTCACTTGTACAGTGTTACATCTACATGTAACGTCAACTCACAGGTTTTTAGGAGTGAGCAAGACGTTAGAGGATAAAATCAATGCAGACAAAAGCTGTGCTGTCATTCATACTAGGAGACGCATCCACGCTCCTCGAAATTTAACCTATGAGAAAGCACGAATCCCTCACGCTACGCATGTCAAATACTTGGGTGTGATTTTACATAGTGGTCTAACAATCGCCTCACACATCAGAGACATAAAACAGGGAGCATTATGAAAAATCTCAGCGTTGTGCCCCATCTTGTGCTGTATTTTCCTTTCTCACGCGGTCAGAGTTTACATCTTCAAGATAAGAGTCCTATCTACAATCTCTTATGCATGTCCTGCCTGGCAACATGCTTCACACAGTCATATACAAACTCTCGAAAGTGTGCAAACTCGAGCTGGTCGTATAATCACTGGCCACGACAAATATAAACGAAACAGCAGATCCTGGGAGATTTAGAGCTGTCCACTGTCAGAGACGTTCTACGGCATCTCCAGACATATAAATCTATTATAGCTAACATCGGCACCGAATGCAATCTGGGGAACGTCCATCGAACACCACACATTTAACATCTTTCCAGAACTGGTAATGAAGTCACATTCTGCTATTCTGCGACAGTTGCAGATGTAGACCTATACATAACAAAACAATAGTAATATCCAACAAACCACCAGCACAACTTGATATATTCTTTATACCACATTACTCATGGAGCAGGGGCTCCGGCCCGATACTCAGTACATAACAACAAAATTACCTTGACCGTGACCGTGACTGTGACCGTGTTGTTACGGAGATCACTATTACCATACTATAAAAACGAAATACAACACGAGGACTCGATAATATAACGTATCACCAGATCCGAGAAAGTCCTTCTATAGTACTACTTCTTCTTGCAAACATTTTCACTTTCATTCTGCGTACTGAATACTTCCTTATGTCTTGGAAGACTTCAAAAATACTAATGTTTCCGAAACCACACAAACAACCTCACGAACTACCTTCTTACACTCCGACTCAACTCACAACAACATTAAGCAAGATTCTTGAGTGCATTCTTGTTAAACACCTTCACAGTTATCTCTCACACAGAAACCTCCTACCTCTCATTGAAGCAGGTTTCCGCCCTTCCTTTCCTGTAAATGACCAAGTCTTACGCCTCAAAGTCTAATCAGCTCACACTATAATTCAGTACACCCATCATGCTTCGTCCTCTTCGATTTGGAAAAAGCATTTGATAAAGTGTTGCATCTTGGACTTATTTACAAACTTATCAGGCTTCAACTACCTACCGCATGAATACGCCTCATGTTTAAGATCGCATGTTTATGTAGGCATCCGAAATTGTCTATCTCTGTTTGGATCTTCTTACTCTCAGGAGCCCCTCATGGTTCTGCTCTCTCGCCTCTACTGTACATTCTGTTCGTAGCTGACTTGACACGTCTTCCAAATTTCGTTTATGCCCTGACCTTTAGCAAAGAGTTAAATGAAATAATTCATTTTATATGCCATTCTTTAAAAAAAGTAATAAAGGAAATATTTATTTTCTAACTTCCGTAAAGTCCAAGTCACTGAACCATACAGTTTAATGCTCCACATATAGCACCTCACCAACTTCTTCCTAAGTCCAATATTAAGCCTGTTGCTTAAGAGTGATCTTTTCTTGTTGAATTCTTTTTTGCCTATGGCAATTCTTGACCTGATCTCTTTGTTGCAGTAAGCGTCTCTCGTCAAAATACTTCCTACATACTTGAAATTATCGACCTCTTCAGGTTCTCTTTGTTCTTCTCTGATCCTTAAGGGCGCGTTTCCACGGAATATTCTCTTTATTTTCGACTTTTTGATGGTGATTTACATTCCATATACTTTCACAGTGTCAACTATGAGGGTTGTTTCGAATTTAATCCTTCCTATTTTTTGTGTTGACTTTGTATTCGTGCTAGATGTCATTGGTGTAGTGCTAAAACTTGAACCTTCCTCTTTTATTTGCAGCTGGTCGCGTTGTTCTGCAGTAGTTGGTGCCAGCATAGGAGTGTTCCAAACTGGAGTTGATATGGACGTGTGTGATTGAATTCCTCACTTTTGAAGGAATTGCGCCGATTGAAATCCATGGGCGCTTGGTATTTGTTTATGGATGCGATACAATAGACATGAGCAACGTGAGACGGTGGGTATGCATTTTTAAGGTGGTGAAAAGGGTGTTCATGACAAACAACAGCCCGGTCGATCCTGCACAACTGTTATCCCCTGCAATGAAGAGCGTCTTGATCAATTCATCCGTGTTGATAGTCGAATAACGATCAGAGAATTGTATACGAAACAGAATGTCGGCTGTAATGTAATGGAAAAAATGCTGGGACATCAAAGATGTAAAGAACTGGTTAACCTGAGATGGTTCCGATTTTTACAAGCTCGCCATGTAGGCTCTGGTTCATCGTTGGCAAAGTGCATAACGAATGGTGGGAACTATGTGGAAAATGACAGTCTGTAGCTGAAATATTGCTCTGTTTAGCTGCGTTGTTGTTATTTATGTACATCTATTAGTTTCCATGAAAAAGATAGGAGACATTACTTTCGGAACCACCCTCGTATTTAGTCAATCATCTTCTTTAGTCCTCTTTCGGTTCTAGTTATTATAAGCGTATCATCAGCATACCTGATCTTACTGACAACCCTATTATCTTGAAATCCTTAATTCCCCTTAATGCTTTCTTCATTAAGCGTTCACTGTAAATGTTGAATAATTGGAACGACATACTACATCTTTGTCTGACTCCTCTTCCAATCTCCACACTATGAAACATTACTTTTGGTCCACAAGAGACAAGAACTCAGATAAACATGAACACAATACGAGAACGAAGTCACATCTCGAAGTTTCTCTTAATACCACTTCGTTTTCGAAAACGATTGCATACAAATGTGTACAACTTTTTAACTCATTGCCTAATCAAATTAAGTCTCTTACCAACCATGAAAGTTTCAAAAAGTCCGTACCTACTCTGTTGCTAAATCACTGCTTTTACAGTATGGAGGAATACTTGCAAACTGATCTGGTTCTGCTGAGTCTTAAATGTAGTTTTTGTGCAATTTATATTTTTCTGTTTCGTAAAAAGACTGTATTTTTCGTTAGGTTACATTTTCTATCATCTAGGAAATATTATAACAGTGGTTATGTTTTTAGTTTAATGTAATATATATTTGTATAATCACATCATTGACATATTTTATACCATATGGCAATCAGCTAATGTAAATGGTCATTGAACATAATAAAATTCAATTCAATTTAATTCAATTCAATTGGTTTCTCCTTCATCCAATCGCAGCTCCACTCGTTGTTCTACGCTATTTAAGAGTATGCTGCAGACTTCCAGTACCTATTTGCTATTGAAATGAAATGAAATGAAATCTTTGAGATTTACGTCCCACGATTATGCACTCTAGGCTAAAGGAGATGGTAATGACGAGAAATGAATGAAATGGTGGAATATAGAAAATGGGAGGAAATGGGAGAACCCTGAGAAAACCCGCGCACACGGTGGTTGTCCACCACAAAGTTCACTTGGTGCGAGCTGAGATTGAACCAAGGATCTCATGCACCAGAAGTAAGTGCTCTACCATTGAACCACACCAAGCTTGCTATTTTTAAAGAAAGACAATTGAGTTTAACAATTAATCTCTGAATAAAGAATTTATAATGATATATATTATAAAAACCATAGGTAACAGTTGCTAGAACAAACTTAGAAATAGAACAGTCAATGATGAAATTTTTTATTAAGGCTCAAAGACTTACTGTCTTATTAATTTGTAGTCAATAATCAAGTTACATAATTAACACACAGAGAAGAGAAAAACGATGACGTAGAAATTTCTGGTCCAGTGATTTTTTTTCCTGAAAATTACAAATTCATTATTTAAAGTTACGTTCGGAGTGTACACTAGAATAATGACCTGGGCACCCTTTATTCTATTGTGGCGTACTTTGAAGATATAATGAAATCCAACGTCGCAATTTCCGTGTGGCTGATGCACTATAAAATGTACGTATATTACTGTATTCCAGCGTTAATATCTATTCGTGCTCAAAAATGTGTAAAGTAGCTTCATTAGTGAAACTTCAGGTAAATCACGTGAGTTCCGGTTTTATGTACATTTATGAGTGAAAACACACGAAAATATTTTACAATCTATTTTCATTATGAAATAACAACGAACATATTCCTTTTAACATAACATGCTAATTTTGATAAATATCTGCAGTAGTTTTACTTAAAGAAGTTCTAATCCTGTATTGAGATCCATTTTCAATTTTGTCTCGCCGCTTTCACAATACGCTGGACTACATTAAATGGAAATCCTGCTGTGGAATTTTCCTCTCTGTGCTAAAGCTAACTGAAGCTAGTTGAAAACATACCTGTGTAACTGAAAACCTATTTTATGTATTATTACCCAGCTTTCTTTCATGAGATTTCCATAACAGCAAATACAAATATTATAATATCTACTGCTTGTATGGTTTTAATTACATTTTCCTTTGTATCCTTAGTTTCTATTACAGAAAACCTGTGTAAAATGGTTTGAGTTTGATAAAAAACGGAACGTTAAGTTCCAGTTACATTCGTTAATAATAAAACTTAATAAAACTTTTGAAAATAATTCTAATTTCTATGTGATAAGTATTTTTTTAAAAAAAAATATTAAAATAATTTCTCTCGATTTGTTAATTCTGATTACAAAACCTTGAATAAGTGTCTATCTGGTACACACAAGTTTACCCAACGATTCTCACTCGATTCAGAAAGTTCCAATTGTAAATCTTAATTATTTTTACCTGTACTATATACACGCGTTTCCATAGCAAGCAATGGAAATCATTATTTACACCTATAAACAATTTAATAAATTCGTACCATCTTTCTAATGATAGATTGGTTTAATAGTCTATCATGGTAACTATAGTTCCTTTGGCAAAGATCTAGCGACATCATTGGGAAGCATTTAAGTACGTTCGTATTTGTAAATACACTAGTAAAAATACTTTTTATCTATTTGCATATTTCAATGAGTCTTTGAAACTTTTATCCTCATGTTTGCTCAAACATACACTGGTTTCTTTAGCCATTGTTTGGTAAGTAGTTCGAAAGTATAATTTCTCTATTGCAGCTCTTAAAAATGTACGTCTAAGGTATTAGTGAAAGCTAATATTTTAAAATATTAACCTAGGTTAAAACCTTTAAATTTATCTCCACGTTTCGTTATTTTTGTAGTTCCATAACGGATGTGATTGTGCGTGCGGTAGAGAAAAATCGTTTTCTTAAAACACATAAGAAGGAAAAGTGACTTAGGTTGCGACGAATAAATGTAGTTGATTTACTTCTTCATTCTCACTTGGCAGACTTAGAGCTCATCTAAGTCGTGAAAACTCGAACCATTATACAAGAAGAGAACTTTAGAGTAAGGTAAGAATAGACGTTCAAGGGGTTAGAGGGGTTTCCTTTTCTTCTCCACATCCTAATGGACGCAATAGGCTGTGGCAGTCTTGAGCAGAGGGCGTAAAACGCTTTGTGATGCAATTTTCTGGCAAAAGGAAAGTGTGAAGGAACGGCTCAAAGTGGCTTTGTCAGCCGGAAAAGGGATAGAGTCACTGACGTGCAGGGAAATCGCACTAAGAGTTGATGGAATAGATCTTTTTTCTTCAAATCCTTTCAGACGGCTGTGGTTGAGGGAAAGTCGTTCTTTTTTTCCCTTCAGATGATGGGTTATTCTTGCAAGCACGTTGACTAGAAGTTGCGAAATCATAAAGAACAACGTAATACAATTTTTATGAAACTTCTTTGGGCTCACAAAGAGCAGAAAGAAGTCAAGGGTGTTAAAGATATTCCTAAGCATTTTGACTGGTTACATACACCCAAAATATAGTTTCCGTTCTTTGTTTACTACTTATCTTCTTCCATAAAAGAAACATAAATTAGCATGCATGTCATTTGTGTATTCTTTGCACTCTATGCGATTTATTTTATATTTCTTTTAATTGTTTAATATATTAGTCGAGTGGTTGGGGTTAGGATCTCTTTTCACCTTCGACGCTGTATGAAACTTGTACCTACCCTTTAAGCCAACTTCCGACATGTATCTCGTTTTACGACAAGAATTTTAGTTTCCCGAACATGAGATGTTTTATATAAATTAATATCTTATAGTTAACTAGCAGTATAATTGAACATGATTGTAGTTAGGTTAAGCGAGAAGGAATATCAATGCCTTCAATGTGTTCGATTCCTGTAATTACATGTCAGGATGATTAAAAAATTTTAAAGATTTAAAGAATTATTATTAAGTTTTCCTGCGTTAGAGGGTCAATTTTTATAAAAACAATAATTATTTTGGTTTAAAAAAATTATGAAAATCTGATTATTGTAATTAAGGTCCTGACTATTTTCTTGAGCCTGTCAGTTTTTGCTCTCGTACAAAATTCCATGTTAGTTGTAGGCGCATCTGTGTTGATATAAGTGATGCTAACCCATTGGAAAAGTCCCATTTCGTGGATTTTTTTAATACTAATTATTCGGAATGGGATAAAGGGAATTTTCGTCGAAATTGGCAACATATATATCTTATTTTTCACTATATGTTTCATCCACACCACAAAATTCTGTACGAGCGAGAAGCAGACCTACTGAATTATCAATAAGGATGTTAGTGTAGTCAACTTTTAGTATGAAGCTTTTCCCTTGTTATCGACAAAGTTCATGGTAGTGAGAAGTGACTTAATTATATATACTTCTTAGAAATTAAGTAGCAAGAAACGATATTTGCGCCAACGGTTTGAAGAAAGGAGAAAACAAAACAATGAACGAATGAAAGAAAGAAAGTAAAATATTATTAAGCGAGAAACTTTTTCCAGACGTACCATATCAAACGCATAGAGAACAAAACTTTTCTAGTATATATTCAATACAGGGTGATAATACAACGGTGTCATGGAGTCATTGGATTTCCGACATAACAAAATATACTTGTTCTCCACTAAGGAAAATAGTTATTCACGAACTATTCTATACAAGTAGAAGATTGAAATTTTTTGATAATTCACCCTGAAATTGAAAAAGGTAACACATGTCATACTTAAGTTTCATTTCTGTATATCATTATTATTATTATTATTATTATTATTATTATTATTATTATTATTATTATTATTATTATTATTATTATTATTATTATTATTATTATTATTATTATTATTATTATTATTATTTGTACACCGTGGGAAATTCAGATGCAAAATGGGATTTTTTGCATCTTGAGATGGGATTTTATAGCGTTTTAGATTGACATTACTGGTTGATATGATTGTAATTCCTGAAAAAAAAAAAAAAAGAAATGAAATCTTTGAGTTTTACGTGCCAGGCTTATGCCAGTTAGGCTAAAGAAGACGGTGATGATGAGAAATGAATGAAATGGTGGAATGAAAAAAGTGGGAGAACCCCCGAGAAAACCCACAAGCACGGTGTGTGTCCACCACAAAGTCCACACGGCGCGATGAACGCTCTACCTCCGAGCCCCCGTAAGATTGTAATTTCTTTTGCGGCGTTTAAAGAATTGAGAATCACTGTACGAGAGAACCAAAAGTTGGAAGTTGTGTAAGTTTTTGTTCTACGTATGAATGTTTCATTTTTAAACAGCCACGAACGCTAAAATAATGCTTTCGTTTAATTTAAAAAGTCTATTGTAAACTTGTGAACTGTATAGTTTGATATAATTTAGCAAAATAGCAGTTTTTATTACTTAAAGAAATGGCTGAACTGTTTTCATCTGGTGAACTGGATTGCAAATGTAGTTATCATCGACGCCTATATAGTTCAATTCAGACATGCCCGAGTAAATCAGTTTACAGTACCCCTATTTTCGAAATTTTGACCGACCTTCTGTTCATATCAGAACAATTCATAAAAATCCACAATGTCTAGTGAGGCCTTGGCCTTGGCAGTTCCAAATGAAAATTAGTGATTTACGTTGATACAAGTATAGCATCGATTGAACAAGGAGTAATTAATTTACAGAATCAGTTGGCCAATGCATTAATATTACTTATACGTGAATTTGAACACAAATGCAATTTTAAATGCAACTGATATATTTATTCGATTTGTGATCCATAGAAATAATTTTCAAGCATAATGCTTCATCTGTGCTGTACTTACCTTTATTTTCAAATAATTGTAATGGGAAATAATGACAACTGTGCATATTTGAAACGTTGTTTTTCAACTAGTTACTGTGATTACTGACGATTAATATCGCATCACCTGTTGTAAGACATGTAACTATTTTATCGAGATAATTTTCACCAATATAAATGCATTTGTTCTTTCACAGGCATTTCTATTTTGACTTTGATATATATATATATATATATATATATATATATATATATATATATATATATATATATATATATATATATATATGTGTGTGTGTGTGTGTGTGTGTGTGTGTGTGTGTAAGTGTGTATAAAATTGGTTCAAAGATAAGAATTTTTACTTGAAATGATTCTATTTTTTTAATAACAGACCTATAATGTTTTTCACAGCAATTGAAGATCCACAAAAGAGTGAAAGAACTTCAATAGAAATCAAGCACTGATCTTGGATAAATATTGAATATGTTAATTTATTGAATACGGGATATCATTTACGCAGTAAGATTACGCAAATACTTTGAAGTTTTGAAATAAAACAATCTACATTACATTTGCGATAATTTAGGTAAATCATGGTTGAAGCTGGTGACCGAAATGAGTCTAGGATAATGTGCACCAAAGTCAAATATTCAAGCTAGTAGTATTGGCTACAAATGGGGTTGGAGTATTAGTATTAAGTTTAGGACTAAATTGAAGAAAACACGATACTGTACGCAACTATTAAACACTTAATGTAATTAAATTAAATATTTAATTTATTAACACATTTATAATCCATATGCTAAAGAAGGCTGATGAAAAATGAATAATAAGAATAATGATAGAATTGATGAAACGGAGAACTGGAATAAGACAAATAGAAAAAACAAAAGGGACATCCATTTATTTGGCTCACTACAAACTGTTTAGTCCGAAATCGAACCAACAATCCTTTGTAGCAAACATGAGTGTCTTATTATTAGGGCACGAAAGTTGAAGACCTAAAAATTGCCCAAAAAGGACATATAAGAAGACCTAAAAATATCTGAAAAAGGACCGAAAAACTAAAAAAAAAAAAAGGATTCAGAAATAAGATCCAATGTAATTGGAATTACGTACTTAACGAATATAATGCTCAAGAAATACAAGCTTCTGGTAGTATACAATATACAGTTGAAAGAAACAATGCAGCGGTGCATATACTCTTTTCGGAGGGTCGACTGGCCAGGAATCTTCTGATTTGTATACTGCTTCCAAAACATTTTGGAAGTTTCATTGTTTGTCTCTGCTGATGGGATATTTGCTCCAACTAAGCCACTGCAAAGATCTTTGCAAAACGGAGACGACTTAGTATATCCACTAATCCCTTTTCCTAACAGAAGCTATTTTTGCTTTTTCTCCGCGTCCAACGTGCTACTGGACATGGAATCGTGTCTTCTGTACCCACTTTTACTTCGCAATATTTGCACAAAAGAATATTTCCATCCCTAGAAAAAACCTTCTGCTCCAAATTTAGACAAACTGGCACAAAACGGAAGTTTTCTTAGATTTAATTTTAGGCATGCTAACGACTGTCCTTCTTCCACAAACTGAAGCTCAAACTAAAATACGAAAACTGCCCCACCCTCATACTTCTGCTGAACGATATTGTTACACCTTTTTATCTTACTTGTGATTTTACAGGTCTAGTCTTATCATTCCAGTCGTTGAAGAATGTCTTGTTTTTGAATTTTCTTTACTAAAGGAAAGATGTTTAAGATTTGGTGGTGATCCGAGTTAATGGCCAGTAAATTTATTGTCGAAAGATGAAGTGCAAAAAAAAGACGTTAAGACCTATAAAGAGCTTTAAAAAGACCAATAAACAAATAATCGCCGAAAAAGGAAAAACAGTATAAATAAAATACACTATTTTCTTTCCTACAGTGACCGAAAATAAACATATTATGTTAAGCCTCGTCTTTGGTCACTGGTAAAAAAAAATGACTTTTCCTCAACTTCCGGGCCCTACTTATTATTCATTTTGGCCATCTACATTTTAAATTTTGTCACCTTTATTGCATATTTCATTGACTGATTGTAGCTTAATATCTGTACTAAACACCGTCCATAGAGTGGGAGAGCACGTTACTAGTAGGTTCCGTACTTCATAACCTCGTACGTCCATAAGAATGCACATCAAAGATTTAAACTTACGTATTATACTGTACAATGTATCAACATATTTAATCTTTCTTTACACTGTATTTCCTTCAAATACCGTATCCTAATATTACCACTCAGAAAATAATTTTCTGAAACATGTTTTTGAGTATGATGAGAGGGAAGACTGTTTTTTTTTCTTTTCTTTTTAATTTGAGAAAATGCAATAAGGTAAATGGTATGTAACTTGTTGAAACAAACACAAATGAGAAGATAAACTGTATAAAAATTTAAAAGGAAGTTAGGAAAGACAATTGCCGAACTCTAGGTCACGAAAGCATTTTATTTTCAACACGAAAATTAAAATATAGATCACTTTTATGACCTTTCAACCATGCGAAACTAACATTCCCAAGAAGGAGCTGTTTGTCTCTTCTATTTTTGTTTCTTTTCAGGATAGCATTATTTTTCCTTAGATTTGGACTATTTGATATTTTATTCATTAATCTGAAGCCAGCAAACAATATACGAGAATAAGAACAGCTTACGAATTAATGAAGCTACACCGAAACTCTTAAGAAAAATGACGTTAATTAGTTCCGAAAGAATGCATCATGCGGTACGCTAAACCTCGTTATTTGATGCACATTTAAAATGGGTTAAAATGGATTTTTTTTCATCATAAAAAGTGAAGGTTAATAAATAAGTTTAAATGTAAAGAAATGCATTGCTATAATCATCACGAAGTTAACGTTATACACAAATAAATATTTCTTCAGTTGTAAATTAAACGGTTATTGTCCGTAAGCTATAATTCACGGAGCTTTAATCCGTAAACTGTGAATTATTATGAAAAAAAATTGATGGAATGAAAACGTGGGAAAAAGCAAGAAAACTCCAAGTAAATACGAGTTTTTCTACCATAAAGTCACAGGACTCATAATGGTCACATAGTCGTTGATAGAGAGAGGACTTTGCAGGGTAACAATGAGCCTAGAATAATACCATGATGTGGCTGCCCATTTCATGACCTAAACACCACCCTGTTTCAAGCGCGTTAACAAACAATCTGGATCGTAATCTTAAGATAGTGTTCTCCAGGCGTAAATTTGGTCATAAGTCGTATACAAATATAAACTCATGTGTTCAAATGACTTTCTGCTAGTGGTGCAACGTCCAGGTTTTATAAATTTGGCACCGATTTATACGCATCACAGCATTTGCCTCCGTGACGAGAGGTTTGGGAATAGCGTCTCGTTTATATATATATCTTGATTTAGGAGTATCTTCCTACTGTTTTGGTGGCAATAGTTTTCAAGCGATATTCACTTCAGCCTACACTTTTGCTACTGTCTTTTTTTTTTTTTTTTTTGGCATAGCTCTGCGCATAGTTCGTCGGTCTCTATAATTCAAAGTATTTCTCGTTCAAGTTTCTGCGTCCTAATGCGCTCTATCCATTCTTACTCTATGTTAACAATCTTGGATAATGTACATCGTGATATATCAAACATTTTCGCAACCCTTCTTATCGAGGCATCGACTATTCGAGCTTCAACAATTTGACCTCGTGGAAATTCCATCAGTTGTGGCATGATCTTCTGTCAAATGTACAGAACAATAAAAAATAATCTAGCCATGTTTTAAGGAAATTTTACAGGTTGTTGGAAACACATCAACGCCATGTATGCTCTCCAATGTGAAGAAAAAAACTTTAATATAACTTAGGCCTATGCATTTCACGGAGTATTTTCTAGAATGAAATCTGTCCACCCTTAGAATGTGAAATATATGACAAAATAAAACTAACCCATTTTCCATTTAAAATATTAGTTTATGGATAAGGCGTATGGGATAAAGAAAAAAGAAGTATTTACCACATTAGTACATATATACACACATTCTCAAATAATATAGTAATTTGGCAGGTTGAAGATTCCTTAATGAAATTCTGTGTACGGCACACTATTGCTTGATATAGCAAATATCTGAAATATACTGTATGTTTTCACCCAAGGAAATGTGAAGTTACACACCCTAGTTATACAAAGTAAGTTTTTCTTTTTTTCTTTCTCTGTTTCTCTCTTTCTCTCTCTCTCTCTCTCTCTCTCTTTTCTGTAACTGAATGTGCAATATAATCATACAATAAAACTTATAATGCAAGATTAACTGCGGAGTATCCACTTTATTACTTAAGTCATACTGGGTTGATCCAAATATATATGAAAACACACAACTGCGAGAAGTAATTTCGTATTCATTGTAGGAAAGAGAATGTCAGTGCTATCTGGTGAGAAACATTTGTGGCTCTTCCGATACGAGGACTGGCCAAACACGTAGATTTTTTTTTTTTTTTTTTTTTTTTTTTTAGCTAGCGTCCCAACAGAATTCTAAAACGAATGACTGTGTTTCCAGCACAGTTTATTACATCTATCGCTCCTGCTTCCAAAACACACAAACAAAAGAGTCTTATATTAAGTGGGTTATCAGAGTAATGAAGAACGCTTCATTTTGAAAAAAACGGAGGAGGAAAAACAACATAGTATGAAGATACGACAATATATGTAATGGCTTTGCCGGAATCTTATTTTCATTTACAGAAAAAATATGGCTGTTATTTGTTATTATTAATTTATTGCAATACCACATTAAGAATAACAAATAGTTTACTTCTCATGCATGTGAAATTTACGTTTTGGAGAAATGAAAAATTATTACTATTGTCATTCTTGTATCAGATTGATAAAATATTTTCTATGATTCTGTAAAGTACAAGCGTCGGATAAAAGGTAAAAGTAAAATATTTATAGTCCTAATATACCTGGATGTATCTACAGATCAAGAACAATTGCTACATTCATTCAATGTAATCTCTAACCAGAGATGGCGTAAATCAATTATAACTTGACCCATGACTCACTGACCTTGAACTACCACCGACTGTGATCCACTCTGACCCACCACCCACCATAATCCACTCTAACACCCCCCATCAAAACCCATCGTCATCAACTCTGACCCATGATCCACGCCCACCCACTCTCATCTGAATAAAGAGTTTACATTTTGTAATTAAAAAAAAGGCTGTGAAATTATCACTAATCGGAGTTTGAATTTCTACGGTCGATCGTTCGAACACCGTTCTGTTGCAATACGGGTCAATCTGACAGTCACAATATAAAATAGTAAAGTGTTTGTCACAGGCCATATTACTATAAATCCCAATCTAACTATCATATATAATTATTTCCTTGTTGAATTATAGACACTTTCCAGCGGAAAATAGGATGACAATTGAAAGTTTCAAATCAAGATAGAGTAGGTCAATGTAAAGGAAAAAGTGTAAAATTCGACTGTTTCTCTAAAGCCTAAGTTCTATTGCTACTATTACAATTACAAATATCAATATCCAAAATTGACTGAAGTGTTTTTCCTTTTCACTTAGATATACTCATTTCAGGTAAGTAAATAGAAACAAATGAAGAATGAAGGCCTTGAAAGTAAATCGTAGACAAATTCACTAGTGTTCAGAAGATGCAGTCTACAATGCACTGAACAGTGTAGATCGATGACTCATAGTGGGTCAGAATAGTCGGTGACCAGAGTTGTCGGTAGGTCAGAGTGGGTCGGTTGGTCAGTGAATCACAGTGAGTGGTAGGTCGCATTGGATCACGTCCTGTAGATACACGACCCACTGACTTATTCTTAAAAATTGACCCACAACCGACTGACCCAGTCCATCTCTGCTCCTAACATTTCTATTATATTCTGCTACACATGTGGAAGGTCTCGTACACCAACCGTCCTCTCGTCAATAATGCGGTTGTTCTGCAGGGACCGCTATATGGCATGGGTGATAGTTTCTCTTATTTTGTAGTGCTTCCTGCGAGGGGTTTCCTTCATTTTGGTGAAAAGGTTGTTATGAAGTATTTTAAAAATTGTTGTGCATTGTGCCTACATGCCACTTCAATCTTGATCCACGCACCACACTCGTCTTTCTGAAATATATTGTTTGGGTGCTTTCGCTTTCCTCCTCTACACTAACGTAAGACAAGGCACGTCTTGTCTTTCACTGCATGACACAAAGTCATTATCACTCGAACACTTCATCACCTCGCATTCTGTTATCATTTATGCTGAGAGACAGTCCTCTGACTAATAGTAATGCTGGCCCCACATTTTATCCAGGCTATATATTTATGTTCAAAACATTTCTATTAGAATGCCAAGTTCATATATATATATATACAGTATGTATATATATATATGGTGTTTCAAAACAACACCGAAAAAACATCACCTTTTGGGAGGTGATTCCTGACACCAATATAAGACAAAAAGTACAGACCAATCTAGGTACACAAATGCTTCCTTTCACAGTTATAGATTGCCGAAAATATGAAAAAAAAAAAAAAAGAACTTTAAAGGTCCAAAGCTCCAAAGCTATGAGACCTACCGTAGTAGGGTCAAGACTTCACTTAGGAACTAATATGTGCACTATCTAAAAATACATGCTTCAGAATCCTAAGGTACCCACGAAACAAGTTTTATAGAGAGAGTTTGGCTACGGGCACGTAATTTCAAGTACTTTAAAACTATCTCTATAAAAATGGTTGTGAGAGTACCGCAGGAGTCTGAAACTTGGATTTTTGAATAAGGCCTGTCCTTCATGAAGCTGGGACCAAACCAAGCGACCAATGTAAGTAATCCTTAAAATGCAAATTTCTGAATTCGATAAGGATACACTCTAAAAGAAGTTTCTCTCATAAATTGCCTCTAAATGACCTATGAAGTATCTAGCTATCATTTTCTTTCATTTCAGTCAATATAATTAATTGCACTTTAGAATTGAAGTCACAATTATTTCATAGCTTTGGCATAAAGGTATCTAAATGCTCTTTGAGAGGGTCTCTAAATCTCCATTTGTGATGTAGTTCTCTATATAGGGCATTCACATAGCCCAGTTATCCAAGTAATGTACACTCGTGTCCAAAATTATAGTCGCATGTGTATAAATATGTTGTTGTAGGAATGTAATTTGATAACGAATTCGCCCGATATTTCTTACAATATTAGTATGTGTATAATCGGCAAAGACATGTATGCGGCAAATTTCATATCAAAAGAGCAGTAAGTGAGAACAATAAAACGAAAGTGAAACTTTCTTGTCCATTTAGCAACATTTCGTTTTATTCATTCTAATTTTCGTATTTATAATTCTTTTTCTATAAAATATACCACAAATATACATTTCCCGATTATATACATAGTATCAGTATTAAAAGTACCCTGCCAAATCATTCTCAAATTATATTTTTACAAGAAGACAGTTATAGATATGCGACAATCATTTTGGACATGAGTGTACATAAACACTCATTATCACAAAATTAAATAGTGTGTCAAGTATTTCTTAAGATGATCACCTAAAGGTTGAAGAAAGGTGTGAATTGAGTAGTAGTAAGTGATTACGAAAAAGCTCAGTATTCGTAGAAACAATTTTCCCTTTAAGTGCGTATTGTGAGTTCAGCCATTTTGAAACAAAGATTCATTAACATATTAAAACAGTATTCCTCGTTGCCTATCTTTAAGGAGATAGATCTTACATTGCAAAAGTAATATTTTATATTCCGGTCTCTCGCAGACTACTACTACTACCAAATTGCAGTAGTATCCTATAGTTAAAGTCAATAGACGTTGATACTGGAACTACTTATTACCTATGCAACTGTTTAATGGATTTGTAGAGCAATGTAAATGGTTCCAAGCTAATTTGTGATGTTACCACATAGTGAAATTTTGATTCCCCACAGCGGCTAAAGGAGTCCCGGGAGAGCATTTCACCATATTACATTTTCGCTTTATTTTGACCTCCAGAATAGTGCTACTTCGATTCCCCGCCGGGGAACCATGAAATATTACTATCGCAATTTGGTAATAGTAGTAGTAGTAGTCTGCGAGAGATCGGAATATAAAATATTACTTTTGCAATGTAAGATCAATCTCCTTAAATATAGAAAGCGAGCAATGCTGCTCTAATACGTACATGAATTTTTCTTTCAAAATGACTGAGCTCTTGGTCATCGACAATACACACTTAAATGGAAAATTGTTTCTACGAATACTGAGCTCTTTCGTAATCACGTACTTATACTCGATTCGTACCTTTCTTCAACCTTTAGGTGATCGTCTTAAGAAATACTCGACACACTATTTAATTTTGTGATAATGGGTATTTATTTACATTATTCGCATAACGTGGCTATGTGAATGCCTTATACAGAGATTTACATCACAAATGGAGATTTAAAGACCCTTTCAAAGAGCATTTAGATATCTTTATGGCAAAGCTATGAAATAGTTTTCACGTTAATTCTAAAGTGCAATTAATTATATTGACTGAAATGAGACAAAAAGGTTGCTAGACACTTCATAGGTCATTTAGCGGTAATTTATAAGAGAAACTTCTTTTAGAGTGTATCCTTTTAGAATTCAGATTTACATTGGAATGATTACTTACATTCGCCGTTTGGTTTGGTCCTAGCTTCATGATACACACGCGAACGGAAACTTTCACACTTCGCGCACTAATTATAATATTTGTCCTTTGGATGATTACATTACAAAGTTTCTTCACAAGCTCTTCGAGGGATTGAGGATACTTCCTTTCAGCAAAGTTCCTCCTCTATCCTCTGTGGTGGAATGTTGTTAACTCCTCATTCTATTGGTGGTCCCAACTGCTACAGGCAGAGTGGCTATGGTTCATGAACAAACTCAGGAACTATGGAATAAAAGTCGTCGTTTAGCACACCAGACTTAATGCATGGAGCCGTCCTGGAGTGGAAATTAACGCATTTCCTCTAAAAGCCTCTTGCCATGAATGGTTTGTAAAATGATCAGTTCAACTTTAGAATAATCCTGTAGATCAGGGCTTTATCGTACAGGACCTCCACGTACAATATGAAAATCAGAAGTAAGACCTCTTGACCCATGATCTTTTAGTTTATATAGTAACTGTTTGCGGAACTCTACTTTCTAGCAAACGGATTTCTATTTCAGATTTGGATACTGAAAACTAAATGAGAGTGCTGAATCCTGATTTCTCTTTCTATCTGCACTACATACAGAAGTATAACCTGTGTTAACCGAATGATGTTTTAATTTTTCAATCTATATATCATATTTCTTCAAATCTAAGGCGCACCTGAAATTTTACCTCATTTAAACTCATTTTTCTAAAAAAAAGCATCGAATCTAAGACGCAGAAATAATGTACAAATACATTCCTATTTCGATAAGCATTTTCTTATCAGTAAAACTAAATGTTCATTGTTCGTGAGCGATTACCATCTTTGTGCAGTCTGTCATTGTAATACAACCAATTTTAAGCAATTTATTTGTAGCTATGGTACCAGTATTAAAGATTGCAGCAGATTCTATGTTGTAACCTACGTGCAATGAATAAGTATATATTGCAGTATATACATCGAATCCAAGGCACACCTGAATTTTGGACGTCTAAAAGCTGACAAATAGGTTCGCCTTATATTCGAAGAAATACGGTATATAAAATTGAAAATCACTATCTTTGTGACTCTAAATCTCCTGAACCGCCCGACCGATCTCGATCAAATTTGAAACATGGATCAGGTTCGAGGTTGGGATTGTTTTAAGCTATTCACTTTGATAGTAGAACTGAGGGTGGATGAAGGGGAGGGAGTATAAAAATAAATAAAACTTAATAACTCCTGAACCACTCGATCGATCTTGATGAAATTTAGATGAGCTTTAGGTCTAGGATCGCTTTTATGATTTAATTTTGACGAGCAACGTAGGGGAGGAAAAGGTGTGGGAGATATATAAAATTCAATTTATATAAGACTGAAGGAGACTATTTTTGTAACTTAATAATTCGAACTATCCGACCGATCTCAATCAAATTTTCAAGATACATGAGGTTCGGATCTGGAAACATTTTTGTAATTTCACTTTAACGGTTGATCCTAAAAACCGGGGAGGGGAGGGGACGTATAAATAAAAACTAATAAAACCTAATAACTCTTGAACCACCCAACCAATCTGGATCAAATTTTCAACATATATGAGGGTCGGACCTAGAGTGCTTTTTATCGTTTCACTTCACGAGCCAACCTAGAGGAGGGGGAGATATATGTAAAAACAATAAAATAAAAATGACTGTCTTTATAACTTCATCACTCTTGAACCACCCGACTGATCACAATCAAATTTTCAACATATTAGCACCAATGACTTTACGGGCAGGGATTATTTTAGGCAACTCATTTTGAGGATGCAACGTAGGGGAGGGAAGGGGAAGAGAAATTTAAAAGTGATCAAAAATGACCGATATTAATGTTGAATGCATAGGTTTCGGGGTAGATGAGAGAAACAGTGACGCTTTTCATGCTGTTTAAATTTAATTTCAGCCCCGCATCTTGGAGGAGGGGGTAAGGGAAATACATAAAACTGATCTGATCAAGAATAACCCATATTAGTGTCGAATCCATAATTTCCGGGGTCACTGAGATGACCGGTGACACTCCCGATCCCGTTTAAAACTAAATTCAGCCTCTCAACTTGGGAGAAGGGGAGATAATAAAATGATCAAAAACGACCAATATTAGTGTCGAATTCATGGTTTTCGGGGTCGCCGAAATGATCAATTATCTTTTCGATGTCGTTTAAATCAGTGCCATTAAAGACGAAAACAGCATATTTTACGGGTACTAAATACATGACAAAGAATTGTATATTTGAATTTTCATTTTAACCCAGCGGAGTGGGTAATATATGCTAGTTTGTAAATAAAAATGAATTTATTAATTTTTCATATTATCCTGGTACTGTACGTGGTGATGTTAAAGATTCATCACAATATATACTTATTTGTGGATGCGGATGCCCAATTGCAGAATTTACTTTCCGCAATCCGAAAACTAAAATCGGAAAAAAAAATCGGAATTTGGAAAATTTCCGATTAAAAAAAAAAATATATTGGATTTCGGAAAAATCAGGAATTGGGAAAAATTCCGATTTTGGAAATATCCGGATTTCGAAAAAGTTCCAGAATTTGGAACTTCTTTTCCTTTTTGTAATCCTAAGAACGTATTGTGCAAATTAAGCTGAAACTTACGTCCTGAAGTATACATTATTTAATTTTTTCATGGTTAATGAGATGTAGCCCAAAAGTACGATGTACTCCTAATATTTAATTCTTGTTTTACTGTAATATTGTCTAGAGATAAGACACATATCACACCGAGATAAACAAAATGACATAATGAAGATGAATTATCATGCGTAGTTTTCAAGAAAATCGTGAGAAATGAATTTTTATGAAGTTAAAATATGCGTCGCTTATTGCCAATGTGATTCAATGGATAAATTTTATGCTGGAATAGTCTTTATTATTATTATTTATATTATTATTATTATTATTATTATTATTATTATTATTATTATTATTATTTTATTTACTGTAAAACAAACATATGACCCGTTAAGTAGTAGACTTTACTCGTATATTGTTTTTTGATATCTTACAACAGTAATTCACATAGGCCTACAATTTGTAAATACGCAATACCCAAGTTGGCCCATACACCTAGCGTATAAATAGGCGCGTAAAAGAAGAAGAAAAAGAAGCGGTCATTTTTCGCTCTTCCTCTTGTCCGTTGTTTGAGCACGCGGTCACTTTCTAGTTTACTTAAGAGGCCTTATCACTACGAAATTAAAATACCGCTAATTTTACAGTAATTATCCGATATCTTAAAATAGATAAAAGATAACCGAAATGTGAAACAAGAACGCCCTAGACAATATTTTACATGAGGTATCGTTATTACGATTCACCTAGTAGCTTCCCGTTTGCAGCCATTTAGAAACGCGAAAATAAATGCCGATTTTCAAAATGGCTGGAAATCGGAAGCTGATAAGTGAGTCGTGATACCTCATGTACAGTACCTTTTACGGTACCTCATGTAAAACAATATTGTCTAGGGAGCGGAGCTATTGTTCCACTTTTCGATTATCTTTTATCTATTTGAAGGAATCACATAATTACTGTAAAATGTATTTTAATTTCGCCCTGATGGGGCCTCTTAAGTTGTTTGAACAGGATGGATCTATCTGAAGCCATGCTTTAAACTGCAGGTCCTGTAAGTATTATGCTATTAAGGAAACGCATATAAGGAAAGAACAAAAGAAAATGAAGATTTGGACCAAGAAGTTATATTCAAAATGTAGGCATACTTTTTTTTTTTGTTGTTGTTAATTTAGCGTAGTATTGGAATGTACGATTCCCATAATGTTCTAATCAAATTAAAAGAGGCAGAATTAAAAAGAAAGAAAATAAAAGCTAAATGCGTGATTTTGCTAAAGCAGTAATTCAAATTAATAATTTTTCTTAAATTGGCGTAGACACTAAATTTGTTAGATTTCTCGAAGAAGTAAATAAATCTATACCCTGTGACGCAACATACTCAGGGGACCGGGGCCTACCACCCACCTTGTGGCACTCATGTCTTTAGGGGAGGGTGCGAATTCTGGGGCGAAATGTCCTTCTAATTTGTTTTAATCCCTCCCAAAAAGAACAAACTGAAACATTGATCCCTCAACAAGCAACCACTCTCTCTTGTTGTGAACTATTTTCTCCCCCTTCAAATATATACAACTTAATTCGTGCACTACTTTCGGGTAATATATGCTCAGCACATCTGATGCTCTTGTTGAACTAGTGCTGTTCGAACAAAATCTTAATGAAAGAGATAGAAAAAAAGAAGGAAAGTGAACCATCTCGAAGTACAAAGAAACGAAATTTTAATTTCGAAGTATAAGATGTTTACTTATTTAAAAGTTACAAAAATATACGTAGAGTAATTAAAATTTAATATATATAAAACGAATTAACATTTGATCTAAATCACAACATAATAGCCAAATGAAAAAATATATCAATTGTAACGTTGTACTTTACTAATATGAAAGCCGGCAAGAAATTCACTCTCTTGTTTTCTTTCCGAATCCTTCCCTCGCAGCATTTGTTCTGACAGTGACGATGTAAATGCATCCTGCTGCATTATATAGGATCGTTATCTTTTTAAGATAGAAGATCTTTACCTTACAAACAACTAATTTTTAAATACATAAGTGCTTGTGTTATATCTTATTCGTTTACCAACTGCAGAATAAATTGCTATATATTTAGATATAATAGTTCTTATCCCCCTTCTAGACATTTGTCTAGTTCACTGAAACACATCGATTAGACTATGATATTCCTCATTGTTCTCAAAATTATCGAAAAGTTTTCAAATTCTCCTTCACCGGACATAAATTCTCATTAATTAATGTTAGTCCACAATGCGCTCTCTGTCCACTCCTCATGTTAGTGTATAAGATATAAGAAAAGTACAGCATTCAGAGTACTGAAAACGTTTTGACACAGTAAGCAGACATTTTTGATCGATTTAAACCAACTTTTACATTAAAAAATGATTGATTTAAATGACAGGACCAAACCACATATTCAAATTAAACATTACAAACTTGGTGTTTTTTTTAATAAATCATTTAGTTAATTGTAAACAAATTAGTTAATTAGTTGTAAATAAGCAAGTTGTTGGCGAATATATTGACTATTAGTAAATATTCTATGTTTGAACGCATCGTTGGATGGCGAACAGTTAATAAAATCATGAAACTAATTATGTATTTGAAGTGAAGTGATTCAAATAAAAGCGTAAAGATATTATTAAATACTACCAAAATTATTTGTGGGCAGTGCCATTAAATATACTTAAACATAATGGGAACTATTTAACCCTTGTCCGGGCAAGCTATTTTTGTAACGTAGACAGCAACTGGGGCCTTACCAACTCTATTAGCCTTACCAACTCGATATGTTCATGACTTTAACTTCGACTAAAGATAGAAAAATTCAGAATTTTATGACATCGAAATATTTATGGTTATTGAGAAATTCGAAAAAAAAATATATGAAGCTACTGGACCTGGGAGGTCCCGCTTGCCCGGATAAGGGTTAATAATATTGAGAGTATTATTAACAAATGTACGGTCCACCAGTGGCGATTAGGGGCATGGAGGTAATTGCCACCCCCCACTTTTTGCCTCCATAAAATTACCTAACCAAATGTCCCCTAACTATTAGTAGTATTTGTCTCCCCTCTTTAGTGTTCATACCGAATCGCTGTCGCTGGTACTATCCATTCCAAGTGAATGGATCTGTGCTGTTATGCAACGATATTTGATCACGGAAAGTAAGATAATTTTAACGCTTTATTAAAATTGTTACAGTTATTTAATACACTAAATATTAAACATGTGTCTTAAAATATGTTTGAACGTGTATATTATATGGAAACATAAGGAACTGTAAATAATCAAATATAGGGTTGTTACAAATGATTGGAGTTGATTAATGAATTTGCTGTGACTATGATATTTGGCATATTATCACAAAGCTTTACAATAATATAGAATTGATTTACTTAATTTCGAACTTAAAGTAGTCAAATTAGAAACAAATTGACTATTCAGAACCCCCTGTCCTTCAATTCAACTGATATTAGGTTATTTTTGAACAAAGTTAAACTATTTTGAACGACTAATTTGTTTAAATTTTACTGGTACAAATATCCAACTGCTTATTAAAATGAATTGAGAACTACCCGATCTTGGTTCAGATTTTTAACAAATAAAGTTTAAACTGTTAACTCATTAAAGATGTTTTAAACCAAATCCATTCGTTGGTTTATTTATCTATTCTTTTACTGTATTTTGTTATCAAATTATGAACCAATCTAGGTCGGAACAATTTCCATTTACTGCTTCAAAAATAAACAAATTTGTATTAGGCTATTTTAAATTTTCATTTTTCACAGAGTAAAGATTTCGTCGAATTGTATGTTTTTTATACTCATAGTTTTTGTTGTTGTTGTTGTTGTTTAATGCATAAGGCATATTTCACTGTACGAAAGCATAGTCATAAAGAATTAAGCAGAAAGTAAAGTTAAAAAAAGTAAACAAATATTATGTTATCTGGGAGGTACGAAACTGAAAACAATTAATTATTAATAATTTCGAAGCTGTAGAATTCGAATTGAAAAATTTGTTGATTATTTGTAAATGGCTATCCTTCCATCCAACCGAAATTCGGGTTACTTTTGGACCAAATTTTCAGCTATTTTGAACAATTGATTTCTTTAAATTTGACCACCTGCAGATTGAGAAATACTTCAGCTCCTTACTAAAAGTCAATTGAAAACTACTACGTCTTGATTCGGATTTTTAAACAAATAAGATTCAAA
This sequence comes from Thermobia domestica, assembly GCF_964235325.1. Lineage (NCBI taxonomy): Eukaryota > Metazoa > Arthropoda > Insecta > Zygentoma > Lepismatidae > Thermobia > Thermobia domestica. The sequence continues at coordinate 218,762,235 of NC_137461.1, read as the reverse complement.
CACTTTCCTTATTAACTTTCTTGAACCAAATCTTAATTGTTTGTTTAAGTCTATTTTTTATTATATCTAGTACGAAAAAATTACCAGACTTCGAAATATTATTTTCAAATATCGAGATCAAAATCAGCACATACATTCTTCATACTGTGCAATTAAATATTATAATATTATCGAGTCTCTATGAGCCCAAGTCATCTCTCTCTCTCTCTTTCTATATATATATATATATATATATATATATATATATATATATATATATATATATATATTAATGATTAAAAAAGAAACAAATAAACAATTTCTTGTTTTGTTCAATATACGTAATAAATATGATCAGTGGATACATTCATCTAATTTGCAAACTTACATAAAGTTAGAAACGGTTGCACTCCTGGGTAATGTTGCAACACATACACACACCAAACTAAAAATTGCCCGAGAGTTTTTTCTTACATTATGTCCAAGTGAGATTGGCTGGTAGATGGACCGAAGTAATTTTGTGACATGTTGCTATTACCAAAGATGATGTTTTGGCACTGTGTATACGAATTGTGACAACATATATTTTGCCTGCGAAGGTTATTCTTCAACAGCGTCTGTCATTAGAAACGTTAATAAAGGTTTTAATTTTCATTCGTTTGAAGGATGTGCAACATAAAACAGATATTTAATTATATATTTCATTAATATGTTTCTTCCTACATGTGTGACCGATGCCATTTCGTGGCTGACATGCTCGTCGAAGGTTATGTCATCTCGGCCTGCATGCTCATCTCATTATGCAACTTTTGTCATCGCCTCAACTGTTTTCGCTAGTAGAATGCAATCCTCGTCCTGCCTTAAACGTCTCTTTGAGGACCTCCGTTGTAGCCCTGTATTTCCCAAAATTTTCAAGAACATCGAAGTTGAAAGAAGAGGGGTTACAGGAATGTCATTTCTACTCTTTTTTTAAAATTACTACGACCGTAAATACTTTGTTTCCATAAAATATTCACTCCGTTCTGACAAAGATTACGTCTATGTTTCGTAATTTAGAATACTGAAATCAACCAATTTCAAAGAAGTCAGTCTCTTTCTTTTCAAAGATGTCTCTATACGCGGAGATGTAAAAATAGGGTGGGTCCTGGCAAGTCCAGACTCCCCCGAAATCCCGACTTCTCCTTAAATTTAGTCTAATTTTAGGGATAATTTTACAAATTTTAACGTAATTTGTATTAAATGAACTTTCCTCACTAAAAGTTTTGCCTTTCTCGAAATAAATTTCTGTGTACGTCTTTTACTATTACGAATTTATTTCTGATTACCTTTCAAATGAAATTAACCATAATTTGGTTTGAAATGTTCTAATATGATTCATGTTTCGCTCTTATTTTAACAAAGATAATCAGAAATCGATTAAAGCTTCAACCATGATAACGAAACAAATATGGGTATTTATAGTTCTTAGAGTGTATATTATTAACAGAGATATGATTTTGTTGAAGTATAATCTACTACAAAAATAGATGGGCAAGTTTTATGGAAATACACTGTAAAAATACCAATAAGATAACACACTATTAAGTCGCAGATTTCGTCAATTATTATGTAAATTCTTCCACTGATGCCCATACTACTTATAAACATAGTAAAATGAATGAGTTGTACGTGAAATAAATTATTTAAAAGACAGGTATGCAGTGTTATTTATTATTTGGTGGTAATATACTTTAAGTTAAAGTTTATCGTAGAAGGATTGATAGTAACCCTACCCAAAACGTTGAGAAATGATTTAATTGTAATACTACAAGTTAGTACGAATTATTATGAGTGTACACAGTATATGTTCCTATTTCCTGTAAATGGGTGTAATTTTCAATTTTGGTATTAGTTAAATTCTGTTTGGCTCTACATATCCTTTTCAGGTAAGTGTTGGTATAGTCTTCATCATGATGAGATATAATAAAATACTGAAAAATATTCAACATAGCCGGTATCCCGAATGAATCAGAATCTTACTGGAAAGCAAGCACACATAAACGAGTGCACTCGAGTGGTACAACGATTGCGCTATGGAGACTTACTTTGTGAGCATTGACGGCTAAGTAGTATTATTATTAGATTTAAGTAGGCCTATGTGTACAGTATGATATTGTGGTTTATCAAATTTTCTGTTTCACGACTAATGCCAAGATCGCGTGTAAAGAATGGTAACACTGCGAACCTATTTTGCTACAAATTCTTGTAAAATTGAGAAGGTACTTAAAATAACAAGGAGCAGATTGTCAAAATAGCAAAAATTGTAAGCGAATTCTGATTCTCAAACGCAATTTTTAGTTCAGTTTTATCAGGCAGGGATTGAGATAGTATCTTGTTGAAAGTCAGAATTATTACTTTTTATTCTAAAATTTACCTGGTGGGTGGCTATAGCCTCAATGCTGGTGATAATTTCTTTTCTAAAATTTTTGTCCGGGGAGCGTGGGACAAAACAAATATGAGGGAGCTGCATTGAACATTATTTGGTGAAGGAGTGTTCTGTACAAGAGTGAAATGTATTTTTATCTTTGCTATTGGGAACATGTGTTTTTCATATTCGATTAGAGAGAACCAAGTCCCTGGAAGTAGGGCTGGAAGTAACATTGCTGCTGGTTGCCCTAACCTTATCTTCTTTCTCTCTCTTTCTCTTTTCTAAATATTATGTCATCATTTATAGATCATTGCAATTTGGTGAGAATTAGTCACATGTATACATTAGTGACATTATTAGAAGTCATGTTATACTTCTCTTTTTAATATCAGAAGACGAGCAACTCTGAAGGCGTGACTTTATCTGTATAACCGTCTCGACCTCAGAGGAAAATAATAATAATAATGTGCAAATATTAAATTTAATGTTCATGTTCGATTGAATTGGATTTGAATTAGTGACCCCTCAAACAATGAGGCAATATAAGAAGTAGGATCCGAACCGCATGAGATCCCCCCTAGAATCGAATAGTGTGTCCCGCGCCGAAGAAGCGTACGCCGACCATATAGCCACGGAGGAGCTCTCATCATTTGGGCGAATTGTTATTAGGAAGTATGGGGTTTAAATACTTTTTCCTCCAAGCAATGAAAATTAATAATAAATTTTAATTACGAAATAATGTCTTATTTTATTACATAGAAAACATTAACTTAGCCGAAGTCATGTATTGCATAGAAAGACTGAAATCAGATTGGAGTGATAATTCCTGGTGAGTCCACCAGCTATCTTCAGAAAAATACAACGATTCGGAAGGACACAGCTCAAAAACAGGTTTCTCGTCCGATAAATCATTATGCTCATTATGCTCTTTTCATTATGCTAATTTAAAAATAAAAAACAATTGCAATGGAATATAGGACTCAATTTAAAAGAAAAAAAAACTTTTTTTTTTTTAAAAACTGTATCCAACCTTCCACCAAGGACGAACAAAAAATCTCTTGTACTTGTAAAACACAAATGTAGGTAACTTGTATGCATATTTGCTTTGTCAAAAGGATTGAATGATATTTTAAAATTACATGTTACGAAATAGGCTGCAACAATAAAGAAGTAATACTGGTCATTACAATGATAACAAATACTTTTGTTAAACATTAAAAATATACAGAAAAGTAACACAGTATGAAACTTTTGAATATTATATGAAGGTTAAAATTGTTTAATAATAATATTTGAAGATTACTTCTTTTCAAAAATAAGTAAAACAAGTTGGTGCACGAAACAAAATTAATGTGTAATTTGAGCTTGATGTTCTTTCATAATCTTCAATTCTGGGCGCATAGTATAAACACAAACTCATATCTGTTCCGGAGATAGCAGTTGTAGCCTGTTCTTACACTCGATTGTGTTCATTGCAAAAAATCCTCCTTCACTTAAGTAGCATGTTGAAAAGTGAATGAGAACTTTCACAGCCTTTGTGCAAATAGCTGGATATTCTCGCCGAGAGAAATCCAGAATGGTGCCATATCTTACTCTGAAGCTTCAAACTTAGTCATTCCTCTACCGATCAATTCACTTTCTTCCCGGACATTTAATTCTGCTGACTGTAGGACAGAAGGCGCAAACGGGTCCTTCACCTAGTAAAATGAAGTCAACTCAACCGTAGGAAAATATTTCTCAACAATGGTACACAACAAAGAGAATGTGTCTGAAATGAGGGTTGAAAAATTTGTGTCAACTTTACAGCACTTTGTAAGCTCAAACATATCACATTTGTTTTGTTTTCTATTTATGTCCTCCGAAAATGAGAGTTTCTCCCTAAATGAGCAAATTTTGTCCCCCGCATGCTTTTGCTCAGCGCATTCAATGTTTGGAAATGTCTTCAAGAAAAGCAAATTCATCACACCAAGAATCATCACTAAGGAAATCGGCATATTCACTTTCTTCTTACAGAAAGAAAAGGAGAAGTTGTTCTTTTTAAGTGCATAACAACTTGACAATACGTGACCACGAGACAACCACATCACTTCTGTGTGAATACGGAACTGAGTGTATTCTTGATCCATTGCAGAACATAGATCTGAAAATAATCTTTTAAGAGGCTTGTTTTTATGTAATTAATCATTTTTACAACTAGATTTAATACTTCTGCTATATAATTAATAATTTTGTTACGAGTTCCTCGCGGTACACCAGCGGGCTATTCGCGGCACACCAGTGTGCCGCGGCACGCCGATTGGGAAACGCTGCTGTAGATGGAAGCTACCAAATTAGGTACGGCAGCCATATTGGGTGAAGCTTAAGGCAGATATTTGGACACGTTCAGGATATGCCCATACTTGATAGAAAGAAGCTGTCCTGTAAGTTCTATTGTTACTAACTTTTTCCGGTTTCAGACACCTACATACTGGACTAAAATGTTTGCATTTAATAAAAAATTAGCATTTATAATGTCAATACTCGATGTCAAAGATATACTATCTATTATATACCGTAATTGTTTTTATACTGATTCTTGATGCTTTATTTTAAGATTTATGCAAACTCTCGTAGAATTTTTTTTACTTTATTTTATGTTTTCCGTAATACATTTTTTAACTTCATGTAACCTTTTCATATCTCGATGTCAAAAATAAAATATCTTGTTATATACTGCAATTGTGCCTATACTGTTTTAGTATGTACTTTTTAAATATATACAGTACATATACAGTAAACTTTTTAAATATATATATATATATATATATATATATATATATATATATATATATATATATATATATATATATACAGTGGCGAGTCCAGAATATGATCAAGGGCGGGGCTAAATCATAGTTTGCCGTTTTATTCAGTGTAAAGCAGTATCGAAGTCCATTTTGTCCTGTGTATACGTGAGCGTCAAGGGGGGCTATAGCTCCTATAGCCACCCCTTGGATCCGCGCCAGTATATATATATTTTAAAATTTAGAACCTACAAACTTTTGTGTCATTTCTTGTCAGTACTACCAATGTAATTTTGTAATTAGGCAAGTCTTGAACTCAAGATTTGCCTACACTTTCCCTTGAGTTAACATCTGTAAATTCCATTGCTTGAGGTTATTAGGCGAATTTTGAATAGGCGAAAGTTGAAGTCACCATTGGTAATACATGTAGCTAATAGACTTTCACAAGACTAAGTAAAATAAACTAATGTCCCTCAAAAGCACAAATAAAAGTCAAACTCTTATGTCTTAGTGTGATGAGGATAGTACTTTCAAATTGCAAATAAATACCATTCTTTAACTATAAAAACTTAATACAAGGTTTCTAGTACTATAAACAAATTTTTACCATTTAGTATATACAGCTAACTATTTTACTTAATATTTACTTCCTATGACTATTAACAAAAAAATAAAGATATTGGAACAATATACTTAAATTTTAGAGCATAAGCAGGTATGACAGGAACAATCTCTCACATTAATTTAAAATGATCAAATCTATAATGTGGTAGTAACTGCCCAAGCATTTATACCTTCTTTTTTTTTTTTCCGGTAATACCAATTCTAATCGAAGACTTTGGAAACTGATTGTTCCTCTCACAACTAAAGATCCTCATATGGCTTTTACCTATAAGATTTTGGCTTCTAGCCTCACCTAATATTAACTGGAAGAAATTTTGAAAGTGAGACAGGAAACGGATATATAATGGGAAACTTTAAACAAAATTTGACAAACACTTTTTTTTTATATAGGCTATATAGTTGTCATTGTTGACTGATTAAATTATTGTATACGGTTTTATGCATATATTCAAGAGAAGACTAAAATCTATTTATGGATTAAATGGCATATATTTGACTGTGTTGGCTACTTATGAAAATAACTACTCATTGACAATTTTTCAATGTTTAAGCATGCCCATGTAATGGTAGGAAATTATACAAACAGACGATACCGTTACATTGGCAGTTCTAAGCCTCGGTGATGAGTGAAAAGCAGCCCATACACGTAAACACATGCCTGAAGAAACAGCCCGACTTGTATGAAAAATGATAAAACCACAAGCAAGTTGATCGTGTATGGCCTCGTTCATTCATGTTGAAAGTTTTCAAAATCTTCTGAAAACATGTTTGATGTTTTTGCCGTTCTGCATGCATGTTTACCGTGTATGGGCTCGTTCATGCAAGGTGGCTGTTTTATATTTAGGTCCGCCAATCACGACAGCGGAAGAAATCACGTGAGTCTCTCCTCCGTCGCATGCCAAGGTCGTGCAGTTGCAGAAAGAAAAAGCACGCGTTTCCTCGTCCTCCACATTTCTCCAACTACTTTCAGTATGTTGGACAGCACGTTGGTACGTGTGTGGTCAAAAAATTCTTTCAAGATGCATGATGAAAGAAACCTTTCATACATGTTGGTAATGCAAGTGCGTGCGTCTATGGCGCGCTAAAGATGTTGACATTGCGCCTCGAATTTGTGGCCTAATTAGTAGGTTCGACTAGCGTTAGAAGTAAATAACTAGCTAGAATAAGTTACTACAGTAAATATAATTTTTCAGAACATTTTATAAATGCCAATATCGCGTGTTATAGATTCTTCTGTATATTCTAATCAACAATATTTTACCTACGGGTATTTTACCACACTGAATAATTTCTTGAATAAATTTTAGGCGCCAACACCTGAGAAGTCACCCAAAGAAAAAAAGATCGCTTTAAAATGCTCATTTATATATATGAATATTAATCTAGCAAGCAGTAGAAAGTATTTTTCATACCACTCCTATTTATTACTACTACTACTACAATAATAATAATAATAATAATAATAATAATAATAATAATAATAATAATAATAATAATAATAATAATAATAACAATAACAATAACAATAATAATAATAATAATAATAATAATAATAATAATAATAATAATAATAATAATAATAATAATAATAATAATAATAATAATAATAATAATAATAGATTTTGTTTTGACACGGACTTTTTTTTTAAAGTTTAATGCCCCAAGATTATGTTTTGAGATTAAAAGAAATGGTAATGATTCTTTTACGGAGATGGATTCATAGTCGTCGCAATGTGATGTGCATGGGCACACCCTAATAAATTTTTTTCTCTTCTTCATTTGTCATGCATTTTAAAATTATATCTGGGATTCCTTAAAATAACATTTTATGTTTTCTAAGTCTACTTAAAGCTAGATCAAATGGGCACATAAGAACGTTATAGTGAGATGGAGAGTGGGCTTAATTACTTTCGTGCATACCCATACGAATAGTTCTGGCTACGCCTATGGATGGAAAGCCTTCCCAACTGGTCCATGTCTAGCACGCGCCCTTTAGGTGGACGAGGCCCCGGGTTCGATTCCCGATAGGAGATTATTGAACGATAGTTGTTCGGATTCCACATTAAACTGTAGGTCCAAGTCTCATATAGCCTCGCTGCTGAAAAAGAAAAAAAGACGGCTTGAAAATTTTAAACTCAAGGAAATTGTGGCAACTTTAAGGCATCAGAAATAATATTCTACAATGCACATATTGCAACAAAAATCTTTTTTCTTTTATTTCTTTTTTCTCGAAAGTTACCGTTGAAGAGACTTCTAAGTGGCAGTGGGATAACTCACTTCTGATTCCTACAAATTAAGCCCCCCCCCCACATTCTTCACTAATTTAAATCGCAAGCAATATATATATTTGCACTACAGTGTTGAAAAGCAAATACTTTCCACGACAGTTATCGCGGAAATAACTTTCAGAATATCGGGAGAATAAAGGGGCCTTGATCTATTTTAACTACATGCATTGGGTTGTTTGTTAAGCCGTAAATAAACTATACGCTTTAATATATCAAAATCTAGCAATTTTGGCGAATGTCTTCACAGATTTCTTTTTCTTATTATATCTTTTTAAAATATGGAAATGCGTCTGGAGTGTTTGTTTCCGATTACCCTACTATTTTCAATAGCAACAAATGAGGATTGTTCGAATGCGATAAACAAGATAAATATACACATGTTTAAATAAAATCGAATAATTTATTCGCTGGGTTTCAATGGAAAATTATTTTGTATAATCATGTTCAAACATGCATTTACCCCTTTTACCTCACGTAAACTTATCCACCATTTAAAATCAGATAGTGATTTCACACTCATCCTGTACTTACATTCTAGATAAGCTTTCATAAAAAAATCAAGCGGTGTTAATTTGTAATAATATATAAACTTTCAGTAAATAAATTTTCTGGATCAAACAATTAACAATTATATATATATATATATATATATATATATATATATATATATATATATATATATATATATATACCGTATATATATATTCAGTGCTGATAAACAATTGCCAGTGGTATTCAGACATTTTTGCAGTTTGTCTAAATACACTAAACGCAGTTTAAATGTACCTTCTGTTTCCAACAATAGTGTCCTAGTAATAAGATTTGCATGAGTTGTCAAATCACTTCTTGGTTTCTAATTAATTCAGTAGAAGTCAGTATTATAAATAGAACACATGGTTTATGAAGCACACGTAAATTACATTTCGCTTTGTGGTTTGCTGTAAGTGCTGTCTTTAGTCATAAGAATGTAATAGCGCTTTCAGCGCATGTACACACAAGCTGAGGTAAAACAAGATAGATAATCAGTTTAGGTAAAGGATTTTCCAGGACGATCCTCAACAGTGATTTGGGTCAAGGGAAACGCTTGAGCTGTGGTTTTGGGAAAACAAGTTCATTTACAAAGCAAGCCTTCCCCATAATCTCTAGAGGAGTGCACGTGTTACTAGCCAAACTGGTGGCTAACAAGTCAAAGTTCCGCAACTTTCTCGTGGACAAAGGCGCCAGTAAACCACCATCATTTGGCAAGTTTTGGACCCTTTTCTTTTAGGAAAGGACACACTTTTGTGAACCAAGTGTAAGAAAAACAGCAAATTGGGGAGGGATTAGTAGAGTAAGAGGACCAATCCAGAAGCGGGATGGGATGGAAGAGGGAGAAAGTGTGAGAGAGACAAGGAGAAATTCACTGCCTTATGTAAATATATTTTAAAAATATATTGATAAAATAATAACATTAATGTCGGAATCTAAAAGTAAAGATTAAAACAATAATAATATTAGTAATAATAATAATGATATGTTAATTTAAAACTAAACACAGGAACACATTGAGCAAGGCTGTGTGACAATATATTAAAAACTCAATCACGTTAACAGTTTCAACATAATAACTGTCTTCATCAGACTTTCACTCTTTCTTGCTACTTGGGAGTTGGTCATCTATTATATATTTTCCGGAGATCAACTTTTAATTAAGCTACGCCCCTTCATTAAAAAGTAACATTTGTGTTTTTCACTTTCACTTCTTCAGATGCACACTTGTCTCATGAAGACACAGTTACTGTATTGAAATTGGTAAGCGATTGTGTTTTTTAATATATATATATATATATATATATATATATATATATATATATATATATATATATATATATATATATATATATATATATATATATATATATATATATATATATATTATCACATAACCTTGCTTAGTGTGTTATTGTGTTTAGCTTGACAATTCGGAAACAGGGCCTGATAGAATAGCTAATTTAATTTAATTTAAATTATCAAAATTGTTAATTTAATTTAAAATGTTTAGTGTTAGAAACAATTCGAACCCTACTAGGAAAATTTATATCGTACATAATATACTAAATTCTAAATTATTATTAACATTTAACGGGAAAACGTCTAAAAATGTCACATATACCAATTGGTGGAGCTTAGTGTATTTAACAAAATAATATGGATGGGTGTGAAAGCTCACAAACAATTTTTCATGTAAAACTTGACGCTGTACAAGAACCATGTAACCTGCTGAGATGATACTGGTACTAAAATATATCTTCATTAAACTCTTTTAATTGTGACACTAACTTGATGACGATTCATAGTACAGTTAACGAGATACAGACATAATTTATGATTATCAATTATACGACGGTTGTTGAAAAAGTTTTGTCTCCAACCCTCTAATTTCTCTTTTCGTTATTGTTTTACTCCATAATTGTTCACTCTAACGAAAGCTTAAACGTTGTGTTTTATAATTATGTCTTTCCTTTATTCTTAAAAAACATTCTAGTGACAACGAAGAAGTCACTGGACTAGTGATAGACTACATGAACATCTTGTTAAAACGACATGCTGTCATCGATTTGCGAAAGGTGCGTCACCCATCAACATCCACCGTGACATGAGTATTGTGTGTGGGAAAGCATGTGTGGCCATTAACACAGGAAATAGGTAGGTTCGGACTGCCTACAAAGAAAATCCAGCCACATCGTGTCTACATGACAAGGAGCACATCGACGGCCAAAGACTACATCCACTCCAGAGAAAGTGGGACAAGTTGATACACTGGTTCGCGGTAATTGGCGCATTAAGAAGACGATGATTGCAGACATACTGGGATACCGCTAGGAACAGTAAATTACTCATACGTGACGAGCTTGAGTTAAAAAAAATGTGCTCATAGTGGGTTCCATGTCAGCTTACAGTTGAAATGAAGGAAACCGGCATAAACGCGTGTAAGCAAAATCTGTCCCATTACAACATTAAATGACACTCGTTTTGTCATGCGTCTTGTAACTGAGGACGAGTCCTGGAATCATCACTTCTAACCCGAGACTAAACGCCAGCCCATGGAGTATACCCATCCATCCTCCCTCCATCCTCCCTCCATCCTAGTAAGTTCAAAAAAACAGTCATCATCGAGGAAAGTCACGGTCACCATATTTTGAGACAGTGTAGGTGTTGAATGAATTGATTTTTTTAGAATGTGGCGACATTGTGAACTTATAAACACTAACGTAGTTGCCTGCTTGTCTGCGTACAGATCATCCTCACAAATTCATCATTCTTCAACACGACCACTCAGGGTCACACACAAGCCGAGAGGTCACTACTTCATTGCAGAAGCTACAATTCGGAGATGTTTTTCCGCACTTACTTTAGAGCCTTGATCTGCCCCCTGTGACAATTGGCAGTTCCCAAAGATTATAGAAGGCCGATGTTTCCCATCCGACATAGAGGCCATCAAAACAGTGTGTCCTTGTCGTTGTCAGTAAACAGGCATCATTCTTCATCTACAGAACACGACAACTAGTGCTCGGTTGGCGCAAGTGCGTTGACGCCAATATAATTTTACTATATTCAAAGTAAAAAAAAAAAAAAAAAAAAAAACGGAAAGAAGAACACTCAAATTTTCGTTTGAGGGTAAAATTATTCTCGTGTAACAATTAAGTTTTAAACAATTAGAGGGTTGGAGGCAAAACTTCCTGGACATTCCTCATATATTAATCGATAGATTATATTGAGCTGAACAAAATTCATTATCTCCTAGCAATAGATTTCCACGAGTAGTTTCCAGAAAGAAAGTCCATAAAATATCAATTAACTTTAGTTACGTTAAAAAATATGTCGTTAATTACCAATAATAATTGAGATTTTTTACTGGATGAAATTGCTATTTAGTGCATTTTTAAGACATTTCACTGTTAACTAAATGATTGTGTCCCCAGGCCATTAGAAAGTGTCACCCTTCAATATTAGTGTATGATGGGTACTGGAGTATGAGAAACAAATAAATAAACAAATAAACAAAACTTTCCAGGAAAATTTGCTAATCCCCAAAACTGCAGTACCGCGCCACGTCCCATATTGCTACATGAGCCATGATGAAGAAATTTTACACGTTGACCAACCTATCAATTCTGTATAGCCAGTGGCTTGAAAATTAAGATCACGTGTCAGAAAATGTTTTATTCTTTTCCGACATGATTGTTGATTCTTAGATTTTAAGAACCTTCTGAAAGCTAACTCTGCTATGTGTTTACATTCATCCACCTCTATTACCAAAAGATATTTCCGAGGTGCGCAAAGAAAGCGTTCCGCTGTATTACAGGGTCGATAATTTCTAATAAGATTTCCAGTAGATACCGTGATATCTGAATCAGTTTAAACACATGTTTTGCGCTATGTCTTACAGAAGAATATTTTTTGCAGCAAACCAAACTGGTGCGTACGTTTTTATAATGCAGGTTGCTAAAGTTTTCAGCCCAAATGAAAGATCTTTCGTAGAAATATACAATCTCAAAATACGATTAGTTATAGTTAGCCACCTGGAATGATTTGTAGGGCCTGGATCCTTCACTGCAAGGTAATTGCACACTCACCGCTGTTTACAGCTCTCATAATATCGAGAAGATATATTTGGTCTTTCTTAGGTCATTCTTTTGTTACTGAAATATCTTCAAATGGAACTTTCTTATAACCAACAACAGGAAGATGCTCACAGGGCTTCAACTCTTTAGTGATGTTTTCAGAAAATGATTTGAGACCTGAAATGCCACCATCTAGATGCACGAAAAAATATATGAAAGACAGCTTATTAAAATATAATAAACAAATGAATAACGTGGTCTTACTAGTTTGACCTCAATTTTATGAATAATGCCAATTTTCCATCCAGTATTAGCTACTGTGCCATTACAGCCGATTGCAACAAAATCATTTAAGTCCAAATCTTACTCTCAGATAAGTTCGTTGCAAATCCACTTCTAGGCTAAACATGGTCCATAAACTGACTATCACGCTCGTTACGTGATTTTTTTTTCTTATTCTAGAGTGAATTTTATTGTATATCTGTTCTTACACCAGAGTTTCGTCTTTCTTACCATCAAAGTACATAGCTTTAGGTGAATTTCAAATGTATCTTGTAATGATTTTCTAATTTGATACTTTTCTAATTTTACTTTTATCTATAACCAAGTGCGTGTCTGATTCTGTAATTAAACCAAAGTCTTGTAAAACACTGGAAGCAACTGCTGCAGTCGCTCAGTCCGACAAACCGAACCGATCACTTGATAATACTGTAGTAGTCAGTTTCAATCACATATGCAGTTGGTGAACATTCTGGTTGTATCCTTTCTTCAGTCCTGCGTTTAACAGTCTCCGTATTCTCCTCGTCCAAACAAATCTGTGAAGAAGTAGAATTACCTTGGTAGTGGGTAGAAGTAATTGCAGCTTTCTTGTTTCTTTCCCTCTTCCATTATTCTAATTCTTGTACTCTGCTTCCAGTCTACGTTACCGAAGTAACAAACTATTTGCGTTCTTTAATCGTGAAGAAGTTTGCGTTCAGTAATTTCTCTCTTGCAATTACAGTTCATCACAACTAGGCACATACAAATACTTTTTCTTTTGTTACAAAAACACTTTAGTATCATTTAACATTTGCAGGAAGATGTATCAAATAGTTTACTGTTTACATGACCGGTGAGCTTTTCAATGTTATTCTAAAACTGATTGTTTCCTTTTCCACAAGTGTAAGATTTTCTTAGTTGGTAGTAAGTATCGTCGTAAGATTTTGTCATTTGAAGAACCCGCGTATGTGTCACAGTTGGAATAGACGACTGTTTGTATAACTGTTCAAATTGTGTAGTAACTTTTTTGGAGAAGGGAACATTTTTTTCTATAATGCAGAAGCAACAGATAGCTTATATAATTCTCCAAAACACGACAATAATACACCTTTGTAAGTCGGTAAATTATTTTCACTTAATTTTTTAGGCAATCCAAATATAGGGCAACTATGAGATAGTCTTGTTAACAAAGATTTCTTATCCACTCCATTTCGGTTCTAATACGGTTTCACAAACAACAATCCACCAAAATATTTCCAAAACAATCGTAACTTCTAAATAACACCAAGTCGTACTACCAAACAGACACATTAGTACAAACACAAACAACACGACAAGAACTGACTGAGTGAGACTTCAAAGCATAGTCCAGCTCATTGATGTGAGTTTCCGCGCCGCACTGTAGCAACAGATAAATCAACTTGACGCCAATAGGTGTCAAATGGCCTTGTACATTTACACATAAGTACGTTTCTAAGACAAGGGTATTATCATTCCGATTACAGGTTAGTAAGAAGAAAGAAACCGCTTTCTGAAGACAAAACTTGTGCACTGACAAAAAATTGCATGTGGCGTACGTAAAATCGTATGTTATATCTGTAAATCCTGTAGTTTTTGGACTTAACGTACAGCAAACGTATAACTCAAAAAGCATGTTTTATAATACTTTCTGTATAGGTGTTTCATCTGTACGTACTTTCCGTATAAAACAATATAGGCGGTCAAGATCTCGCATACAAATGAACGTATATAACATATAGCTGACAAAGGTAACATACATATATGTATGTAATATAAGGAAGACTGTTAGATATCAGACATCCTTCAACGGCATGATGTAATTTCTAAGGGCAGTTCCTATGTAGCATGAGGATAAGATATGCTCCGTACTGATTTCTGTAGCAAGCAAGAGGATTCCGTATATTTGTGCAATATACCGCTGTTCGGAGAACGGATTTTTTTCTTAGTGTGAGCTACGAAACTCTGGATTTTCTACTTTCTGTTAAGTTTACGATTTTCGGTTGCAATGCGTGAACTGAAGATACTATCCAATTTCGATTTCATTTTATTCTGCGTATTGCTATATGCTTACGGAAAACCTACCGCTTCAATAGAACTATATAAAAAAAAGTAAACTGTATTTTATACAGGGTATTCCAAAACTGTACAATTTTTGACAATTTGATGAAATTATGACCTCGATGACAATGTCAACTGAAGATACTATCCGATTTAGATTTTTTCTTGTGCGTCTTGTTACATGCATACGATAAAAATATGGCCCTATTAAAACTATAAGAATTAAACTATTTTCTAAAGAGTGTTCCAAAAAAGTACGATTTTTTACACTTTGACGAAACTTTGACCTCGATGCACAAACCGAAATTATTGCCCGATTATTTAAAAAATGCATTTTCGCACTGTTAGAATACGTTTTTTTTAAATAGTTATTTTCGACCCACCCTACTCTCTATGTTGGTCACCATCGGTTCCGTTGAAAATGACCAATTAGACAAGTGGCCATCTTACAGAAAAAAAAATGTTTTCAAAGCAAAACCTATTATGAACTGTAATGTAACACCTCTTAATTAAATAACTAATTATTATTTAAACATTAGCCTTTATGTATGAGCAACTTGGACGAACGTAATGGAAAGCGCCACTTCCGGTGAAGTTTAGTTATTAGATGGAATGGGTTGACGTCCAACTACAGAAGAGTATGTAGGTAGTTTAATTTCAGATATGTACGTAAACGCAGATGGCAAGGGGAACTTTTGGTATATATAATTGCATTGAATTTCTCCAAAATTTCAATGTTTGCGAATGTTTGTGATATTGTATCATTCGTAGTTTGTAATACGAAATAATACAGTGAAAGTCATAAGTATTCGTACACCGACTGCAAGCTATGATTAAATGCTTTTAGCTCCGACTTTGTTGGAGATAGAGCATTGAAACAAAAGGCATTGCATTTCCCATTAATTTCTTTATTATGTACAAAACAAACGTTCCGTGAATGCGAAAACATAGACACGTAATGGCAAAAGAAACCAAAATGAACATGGTTTTGATATGTCAAAAGTATTCGTACACTGAAATTAAAAACAAAACTGTCCAACTGTTCGATCTGTTGTTCACGCCCTCTGGCGGTTAGAACGCCCTCTGGTGTTTTGCAAAGCTAAACACTACCACAGGACAGCGAAACATCAATCAAGATCAAAGATTGATTCAAGACGAAAGACATAATGGGTCGAAAAGGGACAGAGACAACAGAAGTAGAAAGAAAAATAATTATAAGGCTTCATAACGACTGCAAATCCTTACGGGAGATATCAGATATTATCGGAAGACCACATTCGACCGTGTAATCAGTCATAGATCGAAACTGCGAAACAAATACAGTCAAAAACATGCTGCGAAGTGGACGTCCACGGAAGAGAACTAGACAATGTGCGCGTATACTACTGAACATAATGAAGAAGAACCCAAGAGTCAGTGCTCCGCATATAATGGCAGAGGGAGCCAAATCAGGTATGTCAGTTTCAGAAAGCACTGTGCGTCGTGCTTTCAACAAACAAGTTTATAATGGGCGTGTTGCTCGAAAGAAATTTTTTGTTTCCGAAGTGAATAGGAAGAAGCGTCTCCAGTTTGCAAAAGCTTACGTGAACAAAGATGTGGCTTTGTGGGACAAAGTGGTATTCTCAGACGAGAGTAAACTTAATCTTTTTGGTTCCGACGGTAGACAAATGATGTGGCGGAAGACAAATAAAAAGATGAACCCGAAAAATCTGCGGCCAACCGTCAAGCATGGAGGTGGGAGAGTGCTAGTTTAGGGGTGCATGAGTGTTTCGGGAGTGGGAAAGCTGACAATTATCGACGGTACTATGGATCAGCATATGTACATTGACATCTTGAAGAAAAATTTACGTCCTAGAGCTGAGCAAATGGGCCTGCAAGATAACTTTATATTTCAACAGGACAATGATCGCAAACATACGGCACACAATACAAAGCTCTGGTTACTGTACAATGTGCCAAAGCAACTGGCCACTCCTCCTCAATCGCCTGACCTCAATCCGATTGAGCATTTATGGCACTTACTCGAAAAGAATCTCCGCAAGCGCAGCATTACGAGTAAACGTTCTTTGCAAACTGCACTCGAAGAGAAATGGGCTTCTATAACAGTTGAAGATACGCAACGTTTGGTGCACTCGATGCTGAAGCGCCTTCTAGCTGTAATTAGGGCCAAAGGGAAACCAACCAAGTATTGAATCATGCGCAATAATGTTCTTTCTGAACGTTTCGTAAGTGTACGAATACTTTTGACATATCAAAATCATGTTCATTTTTGTTTCTTTTGCCATTATTTATCTATGTTTTCGCATTCACAGAACGTTTGTTTTGTAAATAATAAATAACTTATATGGATAATGCAGTGCCGTTTGTTTCAATGCTCTATCTCCAACAAGGTAGGAGCTACGGGCATTTAATCATAGCTTGCATTCGGTGTACGAATACTTATGACTTTCACTGTATATGTGGTGTTGTAAGTTTTCGTTTAATCTGCACAATGAATCCTTTTAGGATTTTCACTTTTTGAAGTAAATTTTAGACTTTCACTCAAACAGCTACTGCTTCCTTACTATTTATCATAGCATCATAATTCATACAATTATTTAAATGATAAAACACTTTTCAACGGTACCAGTCGCTTATCTTTATTATACACAAAAAACGGAAAAATCTGGAAAAACCGAGAGATTTCAAAACTTCAATCTTGTATCGTAAAAACTGAGGTCGGGTACATAAAAATATTTCAAAAATGCACTGCGTCATTACTTTTTAATCTAGAGTTATGATTCAAATGTCATTTTCTTCACCATAAAGAACCCTTTCCAACGGTACCACTACGATACTACGCCATGGTAACAAAAGTTACCAAAAATCCTAAAACGATTAAAAATCCGTAATAATCTGATGTAGTGCTATTTGAGAAAAGTATAATTTTATACTGAATTAACAATAGCGATAATCGGAAGATGTTGCGGAGCATTTCAAACAACGTCCTGTAGATGTTTGCATGTTATACAATTTCATTGATGTTAATTTAGTAGTTAAAATGTTAGGAGATCGTTTCAAGAAAAATGGGCAACCCTGTGTATGTAATAGTAAAATTTACTTGTACAATATATAAGAAAAACACCATATGTAATAAAATATGAATTTTTGTTTGTCACTCGTTCACTGTTATTTATTTATTTATTCTTTCCCCCTCCACCCACGACGTTACTAAGTAATGTCAATTGTTACAAGAAATACTCAAAATGTCCATACTGTCTCACTCTTCTTGGTTGCAAAACACCCAAAGTGACTCTGTTGCTCATCTGGAAACAGTCGCTAATTCGTGATGACCAACAAGTAGTGGGTCAAAAAAAAACGGCTATATTTGTTTTTTTAATACTTTGTAACGTAAATTGGATAGTCTTTTGTCAATCCCCCCGCCCAACTCACACACACAAACAGCAAGCTTATTTTTGTACAGTTATATAATTTATATAAAATAAACCTAGAAATAATATTTTTTTTTTTGTATTTTCATCTTACATTTGTATTTCTAAAAACTTCTAGGAGGTATCTTGACCTTAAATTGATTTATTTTGCTTCCATGAATGTTTCTTTATTTTTTGAAGCGTCGAAAGATGTGTATAGAAATCATAATGAGCTTGTGATTCTCACAATATTGCTTTTATTTAAATTTCAGAACTCCAAGTTATTATAACTGAAATTAAAATACACTTGAAAATAATTATAATGTCATTAATTCCGTTACACACAATACAGGAGGAATAACTTCAAAGATCATTGTTGTTTATATACACTATACGAGTATATATAGTGTAAATTTACATTAGATGATAGCCTCAGTACATTATAAGCACCATTGTATTTTCTATTTGATTTAAAAGGATTTTGAACTACATTTGTCTAAAAATATATTTCAAAAATAAAACGATATCTTATAAATTTTTGCATGTTTTCTTTCTAAAATGACATTTTTTGATCAATAGATTCAATATGCTTCAATCAAAAATTTTCTTGTAAGCCTTATATCTGCAGAACTACATATAATGTGCCATGCTATCACTTAACTCAGTATGGTACCCTTATTCCGTAAAAAGTACGAAAACTCGGTTTAGAGGCCGTTCAAAAATTTTGTCACCCCTGATCCATAAACTAATTATTGGCCAAGTTCGCAATCTTTTGATGCATTTTTCCTTTGATCATTCCTAAAATTCTTGGCCAATATCATAATACAGTATTTTGATCCATTTTTCATCATTCATAATTTTTTTTTCTATTTACAACTAGGCCTTATATTTCATTTGATTTCATTTTGAGTTTAGCATCTCGTTCAGTAGTAAGGCTTTGTAAGACGTAGAAAACGGTTTAATTTGGGATCCGAACCATATGAGCTCCCGAAGGGTCTCCCATGCCAAAGGTGCGTACGCTAACCGAATAGCCACGAGGGAGTTCACTTACAACTATAGTTCTACGACACATTCACAGATACAGTACTATTTTTACTTGAATAGTTCCACACGCACACTCTAGGTACCAGAAAGTGAATAAAGGAGAAAATACTAGTATTTGGAATTCTCCAGACACACCACAATCTTGAAAAACTGTCCGCAGAACTATGGATACATTATCCAAATTATCGTAAGTTCAAGTTCTTGAATGAAGAGATGAAGATACTTTTGCGTGACTGGATATTACCTGACAACATACTATTCGATTGAAAAATCTTCCTGATCACATTGAAGTTGTTAATTCTCTCCATTTACACAAATTGATGACTGTTGGCACATTCATTGAGAATTCAGTTGTTGACTCTTATGTTGATATGTTACAAGCGACAATTTCAGTCAACCTTCATGTTTTACATTCGTATGCATCCACTTCCCAGGGTTATCTGGTTAACAAAGATTGAGATTATTAAAACACTGACTGGACATTTGATTGTGATATAATTCCTCCATTCTGTGAGGACAATATGCAAGGTTATTGGTACTTAGATGCGTACTACAAAATAACGAATACAATAAGCTGAATTGATTCAGGAAGAAAAGTCAAGATTATATCAAAAGAAAAAAGATTGTGATTGATTTTATGATTTCCTGGGGAATTGTTATCGAAAGAGAATAGGCTAATCTTCGCTTGTGTTTAAGCTTATTTTCGTTAACCATAATACACCATCAAAAAGTTTCAATACTGACTGTTGTGTTTAGGTAATATCGTTTGTAAATTAGTACCTCAAAACGTTTTTTATTACAAAAATGCCTAAACTTCGTATTTTGTTAGAATTTTTTCGTATCGAATAACTTTTTTTTTTTGTCACGACGATGTTCTTCAAGAAAAAGTAACTTTTCATATATCTTCTTGCAATCTATAATATACCCGTATCTTTTATTTCGTTGCCTAATTGTTTCCAAGTTTTTTGTAGGTTTCTCAAATTCGCTTCACACTTCCTTGTTAGTATCTCCAGAAACTGTGTAATTAAATGAGCGCATTATGAGCGTACTCGAAAGAATTGCGCCATGAAAATGCTGTCGAATCTCTGCCAACCAGACATGTGTTATTCGATCCTACTGCCAAGTCAAGTTATTGCTTGATTATCTTCCAATATGTATTTTCAAAATGGAGTGCCTTCAATTTTAAACAAATAAATAAAGTATAAATATTCTCTTTTTGCTACATTATTTGACGCAGGCATAAAAATCTTTTCATACTGTCCTTCATCTTTTATCATGGCTACGCTATCTAATTTCGAACAGTTCGATACAAACAGAAGTTCCATACAAATGCATTTGATAGGGTTTGACCAATGTGCAAGTTGAGTTAGATACTAGTATAAGCAATGGAATCCATGCTACTCTTTTAGCAGTTATAAATAAGAGGCAATATGTAGTTAGAATACACACCGTTGAGTTGCAACATTATTGGTATGGAATACTTCTAAGTCGGTGGTTCTCAACCTAATTACTATCACGACCTCATTTCATCACATCCTTTTGCCAGCGAACCCCTTATAATTTCTGGTTTGTAATAAGCTTGTGTGGGATTTTTAATATACCTATTGTTGAAATCCTCATGTTACCCACTTATTTCTACAAAGGTTATTTCTGATGTATGACAACGACTTCAAACTGCACTTATCTTAAGATAAACTATGTCGCCACCATCGGGAATGCTCTATTTGGTGGTCCTGTATCTGGGCAATATAGCCCTTCAACGGTGTGGAGTCTCCTGTGAGACAAGGCTCGTTTCAGGAGGCCAAATGAGCAAACGGCCATCGATGACGCATCAGGGGACTTCACTGGGATGTCTGTGAATCAAATGGCACGGATTCCAGTTTCTGCTGCCATTTGTTGAAGGAAGAGAAGGGTTGAGCAAGAGTTTGACTTGACGTCTTGTGTTGATGCACCCACACACGATACTTTTTCCTCCCGTAGAGATGTGGAATATCATGGCGATAAATGTGTGTCAGGACCTTAGCCTGATAATATTAAAAATTCAACTTCCTATTTTTGGCTACGCGATGTATGGTCAGGTTACACTGGTACGAGTATCCAGCAATGATAATGAAATCTGTGTCAAAAACTTTCTTTGTATTCAGTGAACCATCTTTGAAAGCCAATTGCACCTGTCGATCGATAAAAAAATTCCGCGTGGCTCGTGACAGTTATCCAGATAAACATATACCTCGCCCAGTGTTACAACAAACTTCCTCTTTTTACCGGCCAGGTACTACTCATTTAGATTTCGACAGTTGGTGTGACGTTCCTGGACGTGTTTTGGCAAGAACTTATGAACACACCAATTCTGTTGCTTTAAAAACCTCAAATCGCGGTGATTAATGGTTTGCATTGTCTTCAGTGATGTCTGTAGCCGATTCGCGATACTAATCTATGGGAGTGGATCTTCCTTGATGACTAGAACTCCGATTTCTCGAATTGTAACTCGTGTGTGCTAGTGGCAGGTAGGGGGTTAGCCTGTTTTTGCGCCACAGCAATCATCCCACGTTTCGCCTTTTCTACCCCTTTCAACGTCCATGATATATCATTTTTTGGGTACAGTGAATCCACACTCCTTGCACAATTTGACAATGGCTCTATAACCGTAGTTCATGTCAGAAGGGGTAGTTATGTAGCCCTCCCAATAAACACTTATTTTCGGAGGCATTTGTCTCGATATGCACTTACCACACCTGTCACGCACAGTCAATGGTCCAAAGTGCCCATACGACTGGCAGCTTCCTTCTCTTCTCGCTTGGTGGTGCTGCACAAAGTATGTCATTTCGTCACCATAGATCGGAAACAACCTCTGTATAATGGTAGAGTCCATTTCTTGTATATAGTGGGTACAGTAACTTCCCTAAAAGCGAATGTATTAAAACCAAATTTGGTCAGTTCATTCATACTACAAAGATTAAATCCGATCCGTCATACTGTTTCAAATTGGAGGCGATTTGAAATTTTTTAAACTTCGTAAGTCCCTTAAATTTGGGTCATGTGATAAAAAATAAAGGGTTTTTTAATTTTGGTTAAAAAATGTTGGGCAGTTGTTAAAAACGTTAATGAGTATTTTACTTTTTGAGAGGCCGCCACTTTGAGAGTTACCTCATATTGTTGTGAAGTTTGTACATTGTCGTGTACGTGTTCGGTAATACCAAAAACTTTTGAAAGCAACTTGCTTACATTTAAAATTTAGGAAACAATTAAAATCGCGCACCAAAAATCTACCTTCATTGTGACCAGTTTGCTGAAAAAAGACTATTGGTTCGTACACATACGTGTACAATTTTGGCAAGAACATCAAAGGACCCTAAACAAAAGCACTTCTTTTTATTGCCGACAGAATAATTTATCAACAAACCCAACACAGCTATTGCGGATTAGTGTTTTGGCTTTGTGATTAGCTCAACCTCACAAGGCTGAAAAAATAATAAATTATCTCTTTATTTAGTATATATTTTCAAACAACCTATAAACCTAGTGATTTGGTTGCAATTCTCATTAGCCTCATATCGTAGCTCTTTCACTTAAATTTATTTTACACAAGTCTACACCGTTTGAAAGTATTAAGTAAACCTATTTTTTGTTGTGCTTAACAGTATATTGTATATACAAATTTAAAAAAATGCCTATCAGAACAAAATTGAAAATAATAATTAAAAATATATTTCGATATTTGATTCTAATTATGTTTATCTCTTCCGCTTATCTTCGTGACCCCATGAAAACCTCTCACAACCCCCAGGCTGAGAAACCCTGTTCTAACTAAATATAGAATAGAAGCCATATGCTATTTTAAATTTGAAATTTATATAACTATCCCTAAGCATTCTGACTTCCCACTGAAGTATATGTAATACTGATGTTACATAGCTTACGGCTTCTACTCTATATTTACTTGGAATATTCCAAATAAATGATGAATATATATAAGCTGAAGTGCACAGAAACCTTTGATACCACACCGTTGGCTTCACTAAGCAATTGTAAAGAAGAAACTGTAGGCCTTTTGTGTGTGTGTGTGTGTGTGTGTGTGTGGCACTTCTTAGTTAAAAGATAGTCTCTGTTTCCCCAGATGGAGTTTAGATATTTGCAGTGTAGCAAGTAGTTGGAATGTAGTGCCAATATTAACCATTTGTTAAGGAAGTTGGATTTTATTCATGGAAGAACAGAAATCATTAATTTCTTCTTTAGACAAATAACACAAAGACTGTCTAGAGATAATAGTAGAAAACACTATACCGGGTGTTAATCAACTGTAGCGACAAGCTATAAATAGTGATTTCTCATTAAAATAAGAAAAAAATGTCCATGTGGACCTGTGAGAAAAAATCCATAGTTTCAGAGCAAGGGCTGTCCGAAATCATGAAAAAGCTAAATTTCAGCACGAACTATTTCGAATTCGAGAAACCGTGCAGTGGCTATTCATATCAATGTAAAGGCAGTCATATATATGCAATCCAAACATGCATATTTCATTAATATGTAATCAGTTTACAAGGGATTCCTTACAGACTGTATTTACCAGATATGTTCTTAACTGAATTATCAGATTTGTTCTGATTCCAAGGGGGCTATATCGTAAGCAAAAGGTGTCCTTGACAATAGTGGACACAGAATACTTCAGCGGGAAGTTCAAGTGTAAGAGACTGTCAGTTCCACAACATGAGGAACCACGGAGGTGGCAAATCCTAAAATTCTCACTTCCCGCCGAAGTATTTCATGTCCATGTTTTCGAGGACACCTTTTCCTTACTTTATACCCATACTGCAATCAGAGTATACCTGAGAATTCTGTTGAGAGCATACCTGGAAATTACACCCTGTAAGAAATCCATTCAAAAAGCATTGCACATCGATGAAATATGCATTTTGGATTGCGTATGTATGCATTTTTCTACTTTGGTATGAACCATTATTCCCCGATTTTTCGTATTGGAATTAGTATGTGCCAAATTTTAGCTTTTCCACGTTTTTGAACAACTCTAGCTCTGAGCCTATGGCCCTTTTCCCACAAGTTCACACGACCTTTTTCCTCTTATTTCGATGTGAAAATTCGCTTCTTACAGTTTATCCGTATAATCCATTAATACCTTGTATAACGCAGAGTATCAAGTAATTATTTAAAGTTTTGTCAGGGACGTCCATTTTGTTGGGCAACCATGGTTTCATTTATTTATGTCAAAATATTCTTTCTATCTATAATTGGATTTCCGTTTCCTGCTTGGTGCAATTTATCTACCGAAAACAGGAGACTTTCAATCGTAAAGTTGTTTAAAATCAGATGATGCCAGTTGAAACTTAGAGAAACAAACTTTTCATAGCAGGAAACATAGATTAAATTTATATGTTGGTTTCAAGAAATATAAACAATTCGTTATATTTTCTTGCTGTACAGTTTCTCTTACTTTTTAATGCTCTTTATCTCTTTTACTTCTTCCGCTTCTTCTACTTTCCTAGTCCAGTAAAACGAGAGTACATCGCAGAATGAAAGAAGGAAAAGAGAGAAAGACCGTAGACGCGTTTCCGTTTCAACCATCCATACGTCTTCGGGCTAATGGCGCAGGCTTTTACACCAGGCCATTTAACAAACTGAAACAAAGCGCGTTTCTCTGCTACGCAAAGCTGAAAATTTCCAGACACGAACTACACTACTTCTTCAAGGAAACTCAAGCCCTGACGAGATCCTACGAAACCAGGTCGTTCGTCGGGTGTTTCCTTACTATTTTTCCTCCGTCTTCCCGTCCTACAACACTGTAATGGGTGGCCATTTCTCATGGAAATATTCTGAGAACTAACACTCTTCTACTACAGGAAAACGATACGTATGGCGCATAAAATACGGAAAAGAAAGGCTTTAGCTTCCCGTGTCTGTAATTTTTATTAATTTGGGTAACGACACCACACATACATTACACACTCACAAACGTGTGCTTATGCTGCGGTGCAAGAAATGTAAACCTAAATATATTTCATCTGTTCAATTTCAAAGGCTTTATTACTAACGTGGTTTCCTTTAATGGTATTAAATTCGCTTGACAAATCTTATGCTACAATATTGGTTTTGCCACATTATTTTCGATGAGAAATAGTATGCGTTTATATAACGCATGTGTCATTTTGCAATGACTAGTGACGACGCCAGTTTTAATTCATCTGGGGGTAAAGGAAAGGGTAGAGAATTTTCGTGGGGGGCAGCTACTAATTTTGTACACCGAAGATTATAGTTTTACATTACTTAAACTACATTACAATATAACATGTATGGGGCAGACCCATAGCTACGGAGAACATACAGGGACTAGGCCTCCCACAATCTAGCAGTGCTCTCCAACTGAAAAATCAACAGAATTTGCTTGATAAGTTTCTATTTATTTATTTATTTATCTATTTATGTATTTATTTATTTATTTATTGTCAACACAACAGGCTATAGTCCAATTACAGTGTCGAGAATTACATAACGGCATTTCTTAATTTCTTAGGTGACATACCACACACATATATATTACATTGTTATTTACACGCGTTCTATTACACAATGCTGTTGTTCTTCAGATTGGTGATTTCATCAATATATTAGCCTTTTTTTAATTTTTTACAGTACACTGAGAAAAATCCGTTATCCGGAAAGCGGTATATTGTACAAATATACGGACTCAAATAGAGCATGTTCATTACAGAAATCAGTACGGGGCGTACGTTATCCATATACTACATACGCACTGCGCTTAGATGTTACATGACGCCGTTGCAGGAAGTCTGATATCTAACAGTCTTCCGTATATTATATACGTATACGTATGTTACATACGTGACCTATATGCTACATACTTCCATCATCTATATACAGTTCTTTCGTTCGTACGGAAAGTATGTTTATTCGGAACTGTTATGCGGAAAGTATGCATACGACCTCGAATTGCGTTATACAAGCAACGGATATTAGGGACAAAAGACCTTCTCAACGCAATCCACGTGAGGACCTCAAAACAGAGTTCTGTGAAAAACAATACAATTTCCAAAGTCAGCGGTATCGCTGAAGCGATTGTTTAGAATATTCCATTTTAAGGGACAACCACTCTTTTGTCCTTATAGAAAGATTTTAAGGAGCAGTCTACGGGATTGAATATTTACTTTTTCAGTTATACGTTTGCTGTACGTTAAGTCCAAAAACTACAGGATTTACACATGTAACCTACGTTTTTGCGTACGATATGTACGTTTTTTTCTCAGTGTTATAGAGTCCAGTGTTTTTACGTGTTGTTAATGAAGGGACATGAAAATTCAATAAAGAAACCAAATCAGGAGAGTCCAAAATAGTTTTAGTTACTTTCTGAATGAATAATAAATCAATCATGTGACGTCTTTGTTCTATCAGGTTTATTAGCTTAGAAGTGTTGTTCGTCGATCTAGATTTCTTAATTTTGGGACTCAAATAGAGCAAAGGTTGAAAGAATGATGCAAAGGATGCACAAAAGAACCAAAACCTAAATAAGAAGGACTCTTAACTTAAGCATAACACTATTTCCTGATATTTACACTAGATGTGACTTAAATGACAAAATCTTTTAAAATAAATTCTAAGATGCATTACATGAGAACAGCATATATATATATATATATATATATATATATATATATATATATATATATATATATATCATTAGATGATTCTAAATTAAATCATTATATATTTTTCCCAGCTGTTCATCCCAATCTAATTGGATTACACTGAACATGTAAAACATATTTTTTGATGAGAACAATAATACTAATAAAAAAGTTCGGCATTTCACTACTAAACTTAAAACCATACTTGGGTTCATGCTTACGATAGTAACTTCTATTCTTTCATTCTTAAATCGGTACTCCATGTTTGTTTCTGCATAGAGGTAATGTGAATAGCATAATATTATATATAGCACTTGTTAAATAGTTTTATTGCAGGTATTGGAGGCGCAAACAATTTAAACTTTGGAATCGGATGATCAGGTATTGTAAAACTTTAAAATATCATATTTTTGAATTAAGAAATGTTACTCACAATAGGCTAGTGATTTAATATAGAAAGTTCTTAATTTGTAACAAATGTTATCTAAAGAACAATTCTTTTAAATTCTCAAGGTACATTATTTTATGTCGGTATTTATACTGCTCATCTAAAGTGTGAGTGTCATAACGAGAAACAAATATTGTGAGTTTAAGGTCATGCTTCTTGCACAGATCTTCTACAATGTAGTATGAAACAGTTTGTTATTTGCCGGAAAAAATAATCAAATGGTTAGATCAGCCACAGCGAAATACCATGAATTAATGCTTCAGTAGATAATATTCAGAGCAAGTTGTCAAGTACAAAAGTTACGACCTCGAATTGCGTTATACAAGCAACGGATATTAGGGACAAAAGACCTTCTCAACGCAATCCACGTGAGGACCTCAAAACAGAGTTCTGTGAAAAACAATACAATTTCCAAAGTCAGCGGTATCGCTGAAGCGATTGGTTAGAATATTCCATTTTAAGGGACAACCACTCTTTTGTCCTTATAGAAAGATTTTAAGGAGCAGTCTACGGGATTGGATTTTTTTCTGGGACAGGATTATGTAGTTGGAAATCAGCATTGGAGCGAGGGAAAGAATTTGATAAGCATTCGTGTTGTGAAAGCCACATAAAAACAATTGAAATTTGGGGAAAACTTAAAACTAAGAAAGTACAGAGGAAAATGTGTTAATATATGTAATTCCAAGTGCGGAATATATAGCTAAAACAGTTACCATGTTAAATATGCAGCTGAGGTAGTGTATGTTCTCGCAGTAAATGAGCTACCATATCGTTGGAACTGAGGATGTGGAGTCAAAGGTCTGCAAAAATTAAACCCTTATTAATTAAGTTCTACTGGACTTTTACAGCATTGCTCAAGTACACAATGGAAAAAGATTCGAAACTGAAGTCTATAGTTATGTATATTCCTCAGAATAGTCAAATTCCTCAGAACGAAATAATAGTTGTGTTGTCAGAGATTATACTGTACAAAATAAGAACAGAATATGATTCCAGTGAATTACTCGCATAGTTTCTTTGCTTGAACGCATATGAGACTCCTCTCCTGTGAAAAGTTTGTCAATAGTTGTGAGGTTTGTGAAAGAAGGAAAGGTGTATGAATTTTATTGGGTCTTTTTCACTTATCGAATTTATCATATAAATGCATACTAGAAAAAGTTTCTGAAGCATACTAGAAAAAGTTTTCAAAACAGAATTTCGGAAAAGAAGGAAAAAGAAAAAGATATTGTTTCAGTGTTATGACGGTGGAAGTGTGATATCAGAATATAAGATAGGTGTTCAGAAACTGTTATCGGAAGAACTATAAAAAACAGTCCCTTATTTTCATTTCTATGATCATCAACTTCATATTGTAATTAATCATAGTTGTTCGGTGATTCCTAATTTGAATGAGGATTTTGAATTAGGCAAGTTGCTGTACAGAGATTTCAGAAAGCATCGAGTGTCTCAGATGTACAAAGACGAAAAGCTTAAGAGGTTGGTGAATCAACGATGGACTGGACCCTTCGAAACAGTGAGCATGATTCAAGAGAACGTTGATGATATTGTATCTGTTCTGGAGTTTTCTCTCAAAGAGAATAGGTCATGTTGATACTGACTTATCAATTAAAACGATGGAACTTTTAAGAAAGTGTTGTACATTTGAATTATGTTTAATTACCGCTCTATTATTACAAATTCTATCAACATTTGAGTAAGCTATTAGTGAATTAGAAGACACAAATGCATCTCGGGAAAGCAGTTCAGGTTGTGAGGTTTTGTCTGTGAATTTTGGAGCATAAAAGACAGTTTAGATTTAACAACATTCATACTAAAACCAAACACAAACTACAAAATATTTTGCATTAAACTATCAGATCTTTCTTGAAGCGAATTCAAAGCGAAGAGATCCACCTGTCTTTAAAAGATTTTGTTGATTAAGAATGTGTAAATATGAACCAAAATGAAACAGGTCAATTAAAGCAAATTTTTATTGAAGCATTCGACAATAAGATATTAGAAACTAAAGAGAGATTTGCAGGGAGTAATGAATAACGTTTGAATCCCTTAATTTATTGCTACTGTCAGAAATATTTTTCAACAGTTCTGAAGTAAACAGGCTGAAATAAACAGGCTTCCGAACTATAATTTCAAGTTGTTAAAGTAAATATTTTATCCAACAACAGAAATGATATTAATATTTTGAAGGTCTTAGATATGTTGTATTCGTACAAAAGTGCTTTTTTTCCAATGTGTATACATTATATGTAGATGCTGCAACAATCAGGTTTGAACTGAAACATGCAAGAGCCCATTTTCTTGCCTTAAATCCGCACTTACACCAGAAAGAAAACAATAGTTCACGATCCAAAATAAAAGCCAACTCTGTTCTGTTGACATTCGTAAAAGAATACTCGACCACTTTTGATATGGAACTCTTTGTCGAGAGATTTCGTAGACGCTTTCGACGATTGTAACTGTAGAAGTT
Source organism: Thermobia domestica (assembly GCF_964235325.1). Taxonomy (NCBI): domain Eukaryota; kingdom Metazoa; phylum Arthropoda; class Insecta; order Zygentoma; family Lepismatidae; genus Thermobia; species Thermobia domestica. The sequence continues at coordinate 218,732,189 of NC_137461.1, read as the reverse complement.
TTTTTGGGGGTGGGGCGAAATAAACTTACGAGTCTTTGAAGTGCTTTCCAAATTAAGTACGGTGCATATAGAGATCTATTAATGAACACAGCTTCTATTACTTCGTGTGCGACAGAGGATCAAAAAGAAAGACTTGTTATTTTTTATTTTATTTTTCGTAGTAGCATGCGTATTTTCAATTGCTCAATATGAAATGGAATATCCTAATCCTACCTAACAAGTATTCACTGAATGTATGCATCTTGTTCTGATGTGTTTATAGTGTATGGGGTTATACACTCTTGAAGTGTGTGATCAGTGTGATAATAACACATTGTGATCAACCTAGAACTTTTTCTTTTTTTGTGCATGTACTCAAATAATACAATGTTAAGCGGAACTGTAGTGTAAATTAGAAATAGTATTTGTTGGCTTTCTCTCTTCTCTCTCTCTTTTATATTTAAGCATTCTTAAAGCGGTATCACATCATAGTTTGCTACACAAAATAACAGAATTGCAATACAAATGGATAACTGAATCGCAAATTGCGATGCATCTATGATACCATCCATATCATCTACCTAGATATGCATAGAATAGCCCTTTCTGCATGAGTTTTTTTTAAAAAATCACATATAGTTGTGGTAATTCTCTCCTCGAAAGTACGACGTTTTCATTTAGGTTCATCTGTGATTCTCACTAACACATACTAATGCACTATGGATTAAAGATTATAGTACTTGAAACTGGCTGTAGAATTGACAACAAAGAAACCATGTACACCTCGGTATTTTATAACATTGTGAAAATAAAACGCTCCAATGGTGTTTCGAAATGCAAGACCTCAGGTTACTATTTGGAAATTAAATAATCAACGAAAACAGGTGACGTTGGCAATATCCTCCCTTCCTGTCCTTTGTTGTTTGAAGCTTTGGTAAGTAATTCAAAAATGGCACATATAATTATTTTATAGTGTTGCCCAGAAATGTTATTTTGCTACTTCGTGTTGTTTCCCATTGGAATGACCAATGAAAAGTAATATTCGGTTGACAACTTCTACAAAGTGGAAAAATGAACTTGATCCCGGTAGCATTTAGCTACAATATGAGTTAGGAATTTAACTCTTGTGGCAATTAAGCTATTGTGTTTTTTGCCATAAAATTGAAGGTTCTTGTCGTGCGCTACGTAATGTCAAATAGTCGCTTCTTGATGAGATATTACGAATTCAGCAAAAACAAAACTTCTCTATATGACCTCTCTATATGACCTCTGAACCAGCTACCATCCTAGGAAATGCGTACAATGACAATATGTATTTTTTTCACATATAAAAAATGGTTTAAATTTATTATTTTGTATCTTTGTAAAACAATAAAATATGTAGATAATAATTTCCTTCGCTTCTGAAAATGCTATACAAAAATTATAAGTTGCAACCCTAATTTAAATTGGATTAGCAAATTGCTAGAACCAAAATCTAAAGGAAACGCTGATATATACATATATACAAGGGCGCCGATTTATCTCTAAATTTGGGGGGAACTATTCAAATGCAGAAGGTATATATATGAGGATTTTAAGACAAATTGCATTCAAATTATGCCAAATATTGTATATTCATAAATACAATTGGGGCCCACATGAGCTTTGGGGGGAGGGGGGCGGGCGCCCAGCATCGACGCCCTTGCATACCTGTCCCGCCGCGAACACGGATAAAACTTACACACATACTTCTAACAGGTCCGAACTATGACACAAACAAACCAAACAGTGACACATACTCCTGTCAATAACACAGATTGAAACAACTGTGATGCAAATACACATAATAATGGCACACATACTTCTAACAATGACAGATAATCCCAATTATGATGCAAATACACCTAACAATGAAACACATACTAGTAATACTCACAAGTGAAGAGAGGGAGATTATATATAGAAATGGAAGATTGTTTATACACCAATCGAAAGCATTAATTACGCTTATTGTGAAACTGTAAGAAATTTTTTCCGAATGCTGATACTGTGAGAGTTATATGAATATACAGGGTGTCCAGAAAGTCCGTTGCCACCCCTAGAAATCGCAAACGGTGTGACAGATGCGGAAACAGGAAAATACGTGTTTGATCATTTTAAAAGTACAACGTATCAAAGCAAAAACTGTTGACCCAGGGCAATCTGCAAGGACCCATGCAGGCTCCAACTCAAAAATTAAAATGGTAAGGGGGCAAGTATCATATCGTTGGAAAGCTGTTGGAAAATGAAAGAGAAGGAACAAGTCTCGACTCTCTACAATTACCCTGTTAAAAATGGCGGCCGGTCAAAATGTCAGCAGAAACGTCATTGTAAAGTCTATGGCCACCCCCGTAAATCAGAAACGGTGAGACAGAAGTCAAAACGGGAAAACACGGGTGAAATCATTTCAAAAGTACAATGATTGAAAGCAAAAATAGTTGTTCCAGGGTCCTCGGCAGGGTCCCAAATTTGGTCCTACTCAAAATTTTCAAATGGCAAGGGAACAAGTAGCATATCGTTTGAAAGCTGTTGTAAAATGAAAGCGAAGTGTATTGTCTGCTAGTGACGTCATATATATGAAGCGTATTACGTAACAACTCATGTAGGAACGGTGCTCGCTATCACATTTTCTGCTATTGATTCAAGCAATATGAGATTTCTAGAAAATTATCGCACGAAAACCGGGCAAACTGCGCATGCTTACATTGCCTAGATGCTTGAAAGACAAAAATGCGAATCCAGCCATCAGTGCTGTTGTGGTTCTTGCATCGGTAGGTTGACGTTGAAAGTTTATTTAGGTTTTGTAATATTTGTTTGTTAACGGTTTCAAAAATGAAACAAATGAACATTTCCAAAGTGCCACCTGTCACTTGGCCACTTGTCATCGATCAAGTCTAAAATTATATCCGCTATAATAGAATCAAGTCGTCTCCAACAAATGAATACGGAATTGGATTTGCGGCAACCATCAGTGACATCATGATTGAATTCTGTGATAAGGGTGATGCAGTATCTGACGCACTTGTTCTCACCAACGTTTTCGTGATTGATGCAGAAATACCGAGTGATAGTCTTCTATCATCAAGAAAGAGTTCGGTAGAATTAGCTGCTTATGCTGATTATGAGTCATCTTCATCAGCCGGAAACCCACGAGGCTCGAAAAATATACTGACGACGAGAAGAAGTTGGTGATTGATTATACTTTGACACTTGCCGGTACATGCAAGAAAATCACATCAATTCGTAAGAAATATTCATGGTCGCCAGACTGGCCTGAAATACAGCTTGTATCCGGGAAACTTTGCTGAAGAGAATTGCTAAAGACATACTTGCAGATTTCAAAGAAACTTGCGCAAGAGGACTTGATATCCACGTCTACTATCTACGAATTTATGCTACTCGATATGTTGCAAAATATAATGTCGCTCATTCATTTGATGCTTCACATTGGTGGTAACAAAAGATCAAGAACAATCATGGAATTACCAGCAGAAGAATTACTGCATTTGTTACCAAGCCATGGTTTGAAGATCAAGAACGTCTGCAAAATGAAGCCAAACAATGGTCAATGAAAATTTGTGATCTGATCAATAGCAGACAAATTTGTGCAGCATTTGTATTCAATACTGGAGAGTCTCGATTCAACTACGAGATGGCAAGTGCAAGATCGCTTGCATACGTTGGTGAAGACAAAGTTGAAAATCAGTCCAGTCCAAAAGTGCAACGACTCATCCATTTATAATCCGGCCGATTATTGCAATGAATGGAACAATATATGAGAAAATGATGATCACCTTGAAGAAGCCTAATTGAACTTTTGGACTATTCGTCTGGCCATCAATGACGAAACCAGAAATCTCGTCCTTGGCGCTTCACCTAGTGGTATCATGAAACAAGCTGGTTGTGACAAATTTGTCACAGATCTTCTTGCGAAAGCTGCTTCACCGACAGAAGAGAATCTTGTTCTGCTCGACCATTAGGGACTGTTCACTAATCATGTGAGAATTGTATACAATCAACCTCAAGATATTTCACTGCGTGTAGAAAACATTCCGAAGAATTGCACAAGGGCTTGTCAACCACTTGATGGCTACGGCTTCGGAAAGTGAATTAACTATCTAAAATGACTAGAACACTTTGTGAAACTCGAGCACGGTAATTACAAAGCTTTTCAGTGTGAACACTGTCTAGTTCTCATGTTCATTTTGCATATCAAATGTATTCAGCAAGGTGCATTGGCATGTACCCATATGCTTACAAAAAGCCGGCTTGAAAACTGGTATACATCCTCATTTCGACTCTCCGAGCATATTCGCTTTCCATTTTGCAATCAGCACTCGTTGTCATCGTGAAACACTTGCACGTACTCGCTGTTCCTGGTACAAGACAATTTCTTTTTTGAATCGTACTTGATAATCCAGACAACGAGCATAAGTACCACTTTTGTACATTATATGTTAACTAGTCAGTTCTGTACTCAAATGTGTAAAATATTATTTCTTTTATTTTCTTATTTCTTAATTTAATTTTATTTTATTATATTTCTTTATTTATTTAGACAATACAAGGCCCAAAGAGCAAAATCTCACAGTAGGGACATTTCCCTTCTTTACGTTGAGTACAAGAATTAAAGTGAAAACAAACTAAAACTCGACTACAGAAAGAAGACCTAAAACGCAAGATGTTTGCATAGTGTTATCATTGACCGTGCAGACTTGTTCTATCTGCTTTCATTTAACAACAGCTTTCAAATAATATGCTACTTGACCCCCTTGCCATTTGAACATTTCGAGTAGGACTCCGTCTGGAACCCATCGGAGGACCCTGGGACAAATATTTTTACTTTCAATCATTGTACTTTTCAAATGATAACAAACATGTTTTCCGTTTTGATTTCTGTCTCACCGTTTCAGATTTATGTCTCACCGTTACACGTCCTTCTCACAAACAACGTTTCTTGGTTTCTGGAAAACTATCACATCAGATTCACAGACGTTCACCTCTGGTGCTTGGGGTCTCGGGTTCGATCCCAGCCCCGGTCAAGTGAACTTTGTAGTGGACAAACACCGTATGCGTGGGTTTCCTCGAGATTCTCCCGTTTACTTCCACTTTCGTCATTCCACCATTTCATTCACTACTCATCATTACCGTCTCCTTTAGCTTAACCGGCATAACCGTGGGACGTAAAACTCAAAGATTTCATTTCATTTCATGTTTCAGATTCACAGAATTTCATCAAGGTCGCTTTAAGTTGCCAAGTTCACATCGTTTCAGGATTTTGAAAAAATAATTTCCTAATATGCTATATGTCTATTTTTCCATAATATATTTGAGCTCCCTCTTATCTATTGAATAGTGTACGTCATTTGACATGGGAGACCTGAGTTCGATTGCCAGTGAGAGCTAGTGTGGTTTCACATTTAGGTATAGATTCTCGTCTTATATCGCCTCTTTGAAGAACGGGACGCTAAAGTAAGTCGAAATCAAAACAAACAAAATATTCAATGTATCATATTGAAGAAGGCGGGTTAAAATAAAGAAATCCTCTTTTGCGTATCATACTAATGATGATACGTAAAAAAAACTTAATAAATCTGTAAGACAATAATAAAATTGGAATTTACTTGCTTCATTCCGTATGATTATTGCATTAAATGTTTGATTGGATAAATTTAAAAGCTAGGCTGTAATTCACAAAGGCTGGTATCCCAACTGGGGCTTTGTTCCGTCTCGCTCGCCCTTTAGGTATCTTGGCTTCAACATAATGTGCGGAGAAAGAACCGACTGATGACAATAAAAAAGCACAAAACGGTCGCCATGGAATCATCCTGTGTGTAAAAGGGGAAAAAGGACATTGGGGTTAATTACAGCGGCCACCTCTGTGACTTTTAACCTGCTAATGTTCCCCCAAAGTATTTTAATTGCAGTCGTTTGTTATTCTCTTTGTATTTCGTGTTTACTATTTCATTCTTTTCTTCACTTGGAAAGGCAAGCGATGGGAGGAAAATTCTCAGAGAACATTAAATACAGCTTTCAAAAACAGTAACGCTTGCTGCTTTTCCAAACTGAAAGACGCTTATGATAAAAAGATGGATATGTTGTAATCATAAACAATTTGCTTATTTCTAATGTTTGTTGCCTTGGTTTGGTAAAATCTTATTTATCTGTTCGACAGATAAGTTTCTAGTAACGTTAGTCTGAGGTTTATTTATATGGAAATATAAATATCTTATAATATTAAGTATATGTTATGTACAGTGTTTCTTTGAACGACGGTAACGATTATGGAGCAACCAAACATAAATTTATTTTAGAAAAACAACAAAGATCGTCTTGTGAGTTTTCGTACATCAAAAAATGTGCATAGGCTATATAAACGTAAACAGATGATATCCGTGAACACTTAAAAAAAAAAAAAAAAGTGGATCGAGTTGTAGGATGGTTACCTTTCAATAGATGTCGTTACTTACAAGACTCTATGATTAACATGTAATGAAGATGACGTTCTCAAACTTGAAACAACCTATCAACTTATTGTCTACCTCTTGCGAGCGGTCCCGGGTTCGATTCCTGGTGGGATCACTCGGTCGAAAAAGTGTAACACGCTTCTTCAGGCCAGCTACCCTGAATGAGGTTTTTCTGGGTTTTCCTCATTCACACCAGGCACATCCTTCCTTCCCTTTCTCCGGATTAGGTGCTCGCCAAGGGACGTCATCCTCATGTAGTGAAGGGCTACATGACCTTAGATGCCGAAAGCCCAGAAATCTAAACCCTAAATCTTAAATCCTTATTGTCTGTCTCAACCATTTTCATTTACTAGCTCATTATCAGATATTCAACTTACAGTCGTGATAGTAACAACATCTGTTAGGACGAGATTATAATATAGGTTGGACCAAAAGTAGATATACACCCTTGCATTGATCAAGCATAACATTCTAGTTTATGGGTTTATTTGCTTCGGCTCTTCCGAGCTTAAGATGTAAGTAAACATACATAAAAACATATAATAAAGAAACTAAGTCTACCTGATGTATAACAATAAGAAATTATATAAAATGCAATGAACTGATCACTACGGAAGTTTATACCTATGTTTGCCCTGTATATACATTGCTACCATCTTGGATCTAACTTGGATCAAAAGATGTTCACACAAATAATTGTTAAAATGGTACACAATTTATTTTAGACAATTCTTTCTCAATTATGACCGCCTTATACAAAAGATATTGATCTCATATAAGAGGACATATAAGAGGACCAATCTGCTTCTGGAATTCGACGCAGATTACAGCGTGCCTATGGAGGTGCCAGTAGTGTTAGGAGGTGGCTGAAACATTTTAAGGATAAAAAAGAGAGGATCGAAGATGATTCTCGCCCTCGGATGGGCACCCTCGATTTTCCTCCACGAAACGCAACAAGGCAAAGGTTGATGAGCTGGTTAGGAGAGATAGGCGTATCACTGTGAATGAAATCGCTGCTAAACTTGGTGTTGTATATAATGCGGTGCAAGAAATGATTCACAGCTTAGGCTATCGGAAGGTTTGTGGCCGTTGGGTCACGCGTTTATTAACCGAGGACCACAAATGTCAGAGACTAACCATTGCCCAACCTTTCTTCAGAGATTTTGACATGAAGGTAACGACTTTCTGACGAGTATTGTGACTGGAGATGAAAGCTGCTCCATCATTGTGAACCTGAAACAGAACTACAGATTATGGAATGGCACATTTGACCCCGTCACCGAAGAAGAAAGCGAAGACAGTGCAATCGACAAGGAAAGTTATGGGGAGCGTCTTCTGGGACAGGGTTGCTTTCTGGTTGACTTTGGTTGACTTTCTTGAGCCCGGACTAACCATAAATTCTGCCCGCTACTTTCAGACACTTTTGAAGCTCCGTCGTGCCTTGCGTGATAAATGTCCTGTAATGAAGATCATCCCTCAACAAGGTAATGTGGTTTGCATCCTGCACGTGGAGCAGATGAAGTAGATAATAAGATTTGGGTGGGAAAAACTTCATCATCATCCGTAGAGCCCCGACATGGCATCCTCTGACTACCATCTTTTCGGTTTTTGTGAGGGAACAGATGTGATGCCATCTCTACTGGAGGATATTCGGCAAGCAGTGCGTCAGTGTCTACGGGAAGATGGAACGGGATTCTATCGCAAGGGTATTTTCAAACTTGCAGAACAAAGGGGAACATGTATGAAAGAAAACGGGAACTATGTGGAAAAGTGAAAGAAAGGTCTGTAGATTGAGATGATATATTTGGTTTCACTTACAAATAAAGATTACGGTTGTGAAAAAATGTTGCTCACGATGTTCAGTATGCCCCTCGTATAATTGTAAGAAATCAAATACTATCAAGCTAGGTACGTAAACACACAGCCCAAACGTTATGATAATGCGCTATTTTAAAACGAAGTTGTTAAACTTACGTGACAGGCACGGCTCACAACAGAATCGTCCGCCAACCGCGACAGAGTTCTCACTCGAGGCTTTGACTCCAACTCAGTGTCCTAACTGTGCATGGAATAGATAAGACTGGCAATTTATCAAAGTTTGATAGGGGCAAGATTGACAGAGCCAAACGTCTGGAAATGAACATCTTGGAAACAGTGCAACTTGTCGAAGGTTCGCGAGCCTCCATGATTAGTGTCTTCCAATGGCGGCGAAAGGAAGGTGAATTACATATTAACAGCAAACATTAACATACTTTGTAGTTCCAATGTTTACCTCACGAATGTTTGATAACGACCGCAATAGACACGTGTTCATAATCATTGGGCACAGAGTTGTATGTTCCGATAAATCATGATACTGCATCACATCAATGGTTGGGTCAAAATACGTCGTCTTCCAGAGATATCGTTGTTCGAAAAGTTTATAGTAGGATAGTGACTTGTTTGAGGAACTTTCATATAAGGGCCCCGGAGTACATATGGAGGTAAGAATGATGACTCCCAACTAATGGTGGGTCTTTACTAATCACATACACTCATTCATGTCAGCCATATTTTCAGTTGACAATTGTACGGTATCTTTCAGCTGTACAATGCTACTTGACACAAAATCAACGTTATGCTGCAGTTGATCGAGGACCACAGTGGTGAATGTCAATTGCTGCAACGTATCGCGAACTCACCGTATCTTAACTAAATTACATACATTTGGAGTGTCATTGACCTTCTTCTAGGATTTTTAGATAAATCAGTAAATATATGTGTGGAGATTTGGAGCGTGATTCATCTACCCACCTACCACAGTCTCATTCCTTATATGTAGAATAGCACTGCTGATGTTCTGTGACGCGAATATTTGGTAGGTGATGATAATGTTCCGACTGGTAAGTATACATATAATTCCAGTGGAGATGGACGCCCTAAGTGAGACGAACCAGGGCCATAATTCTTAAATTATCCACCAGAGTGCAACGTGAATATAGGCAGAGTGTCATGGCGGAGGTATGCTAGACACCTGTCTTTTCCTGAAGAAGTCCACACACTTCTTAAGTAGGCGAGCTTTTTCTTATTTCAAGTAGGTCAAAATTTTCTTTGCAAAATTTCATTGAAAGCAATGTTCAACGTTCTTGATGTAGTTTTCTTTGGTTTTATTTTTTATTAGATCATTTCATCATAGAAGAATATGCTGATGAAAAGAAAGAAGTTTCTATCGTTAAAAAACTACAACAAGTAAACTACCCTTCTTACCTCTCCTTCTTGATAATAATGAATCACTGCCATTGTGGAAGAGATGTACGCTCATGTCCAAAATTATTGTCGCATATCTATAAATATGTTGTTTGAGGAATATAAATTGATAACGAATTCGTCCGGTATTTCTTATAATGTTAGTATGTGTATAAGCGGCAAAGACATGTATGTGGTGAATTTCATGTCAAAAGAGCAGTAAATAAGAACAATAAAACTTCCGTGTCCATTTAGCAACATTTTGTTTTACTCATTTTAATTTTCGTATTTATAATTATTTTCCTATGAAATTTACCACAAATATACATTTCCCGATTATACACATCGTATCAGTGTTAGCCCTGCAAAATCATTATCAAATTATTTCCTTACAAGAAGACAATTATAGATATGCGACAATCATTTTGGACATGAGTGTACATCAGCTTACAGAACAGCAGGAAGAAAAAGGTGGTTAAATACGCGAAAGTAACCATAAAAACAAGGGGCGAGACAAGAAACAAGAAGAGAATTCCGATCATATCTTCATCTCCATCCAGCGATGATTGCCAGTCGATATTATATGCTGGATGACATGGAGGAGTATGATGGAAACTAGTGTGTTGGATGTGGTGGAAACTAGTGTGTTGGATGTGGTGGAAACTAGTGTGACGGGGGGTCAAGGGGACATTGCCCCCTCCCTAAGTTTGGTAGAAGTTATTGGGGGCACCGAAAGCGCCCAATGAATATTATGCCTTATTTTACAGCCGATTCAAGAATGAAAAGTTTATGTACAAAAGCAGTGCACAAAAAGGTTATGTAGTTTGTATGCACTGTCAAATCTTCGACAAAATATAGAGTGCTTTGTGTTATTATAACTAATGAACAATTTTTCTGTTCCTTTTAGTCTGCCTTTGTAAAATAGAAACAATTTGGCAACAGTGTTTCTTTCAGAAAAAAATCTCCGAGGGGGTATTTTCAGGGTCTGGAAACCAAAAGTTCAATGATTTCACAATGCAAAGTACTCTCAATTGAAAATATAATCATAGGGAAGTGGTGGCGCGTATGGACGATTTAAAGATAGAATTTTCCTATGAAGAAAATAACAGACACGTATAGAATACTCACAAGTCAGTTAGTACTTGATTGAAGAATTAGATTCGTACTCGTAAATCTACTTTATAGCACATTTATGATTCTAATGATTATAATAACATGCGATTTTTTTTAAATTAAGAATTTGTAGTCCTACCTGTTATGTTCCTCAAAGCTAACCTGCCGACAAAGCTGAGATGGACACCATAGTTTGCAGTTCAATCACTAACACTTCATAATATCCACATAATTATGTAATACAAAAAGCTGAACTGTGAAGCACGTAAGTCAAACTGTAAGATAATTCTTCCTCCCGAATACACGCATCCACACTCACATCACAAAATAACTTCATTCTCACGTAAAAAAAACAAAATAAAATTAAAATAAAATAAAATAAAATAAAATAATAAAATAAAATAAAATAAAATTAAATAAATAAATAAAAAGGCAATTGGTATTAGTTATTTTAAAAGTACTTTCCACTTAACGTAAACGCATTCTTCTTTGCTTTTTGGTTGCATAACGTTCTATAACTTTGCAGAGAAATTCTTCACTAGGAACTTCTTCTCCTTCAATGGAAATTCTCATGCAATGGTCCAAGGAAGTTTCCCCTAATCGATTCCTCAACGGTGTCATTATTCTGTTCATGGCACTGAAAGATCTTTCAACGGTGGCTGTTGCTATTGGCACTGTTAGAATTTTTACACTGGCCTTTTTAAGTTCATCGTATCCAAAAGAAGATGTTAAAATGTATTTTAATGGCGATATCTTGTCATTCACATTTGGTGCCAGAAATTTGAAAGATTGAAGATCTGCATATAAGTGATCTTCATTTATGCCGGACAGAATGCAACAGAGACTTTTCACATCTAATTCTTTGATATGTTGAATAGAATCAAATGATTGAAAAAATGAACACGCTGAAATCAAATCAACAGCTTGCTTATTAAACCTTCTGCCCATTTCAGTGGCTACAGCATCAGCGAATTTAGCAAGCATTCCCAAACATTTCTTTTCTTCAGATGGATCTGACTTGATTGTTCGGATTCCTGAAAGTTTAACTTTCATTTCGTCGTAAGTAGTAAAAATGGTACTAGACTCTTGTCTTGCTGCTTTATTTGCATCTTCAGAAATTGACTTCAGGTGAGCCTCAGTACTTGAAATCAGCTGGGGTAAATTCGCTAACTGACAGTCTTCCTTTTGCAGGTACTTACTTAGATTTGACACGGATCCCAGTATCTCTACCAACAAGCACAATGTTAGAAGAAAGGTCGAGCTTTCCATTTCAATTAATATTCCACCTGCCAAGGAACAAAAATCTCCACCTTCTTTATATAAGTGCTCTAACGTCATCATTATTGCTCCATAACATTTTTTAATGGTTTGAATGGTTTTGTGATGACTGAGCCAACGTACATCCATGGGTTCTGGAATTTTCAAAGTAGGGTCCTGTAACATTTTTTGAACATCGTGAAGAGCAGCTTCTCTTTTCGGAGATTGGCGGAATATCTTGCAAATGTCCCTCACAACGTAAAAAAATCTTTTAACACATGGAAACAAATTTTTTGCACTTGTCACTGAAAGGGCCAAAACATGCGCTCTACAATGTATGTACGGGACATTTCTCTTTGCCTTTTCTGAAATTCTCTTCTGCACCCCAGAAACACTACCAGAGAAATTAGAACCCCCATCGAATCCACATGCCACAAGATTATCAAATGACAAATTTCGTTTGGTTATATCATTTTCAATACAATTTGTAATAGTTTCGGCGGTAGTGTCCTGAAGCGTAGTTATGCATAGAAATCTCTCCCTCACTACGCAGCTGTCAGTAACATATCTCACACAGACAGAAAGCTCTGATTTATTCGCTGTGTTAGGCGATTCGTCAGCATTAACGCAAAAGGTTTCTCTTTAAGTTCAGCAGCAAACTCCTCATCTAACACTTCTCCCATGCACTCCAACATCTCACAAGCTGTGTCTTTGCTGCAGTATGTTGCACGCTCACTCTTTATCTGAAGCCAGTCGTTTAAACTTTGAATACACGGAGCGATCAAATTTCTTACAATATGTTCATATTTACTCGTATGAGCCACTTCTTCTTTCACAAGAAAATATAAACTACGCAAGAGAATTTTTACAGCCTGTTTGTTTTCTTCGATTTCAGTGCTACTTTGATGCTGTAAAATTGAATGAATAATTTTATTTTCATGTAAAATTCGAAGATTTTCTTTCACCATTGCACTTTTGTGATATTCAGAGGAATCATGCTTGTGGAGTTTCCCTGTAGTACCAGTTGCTTTCCTGAAATTTGTGAACGGAACTGTAATGAATACGCCTTTAGTTTTCTGTGCTACATTTAAATCATTTTGATAATATCTTGAACACACACCACAAAATGCACCTCCCCGATTCTCGTCATAAACTAACCACTTGTATTTATCTGTCCAAGAAGTCATGAAACGATATTCATGTTTCGATCTTCCCTGTACAGCAGAACATCCGGAGTTAAAAGAAGTTGAAGGAAGAGGTTCCTGTGGGTGAGATGAGGAAATAGTGGGACTGCCTTCTGGTACTCTTGAACGATCTTCGAGCGATAACCCATGCATTATTTTTTTGGTAAAGTATGACAGTAAAGTACCTGCTTTTCGTTTTGCGCTCATCACTGTGATTTTCAGTCTGTCACTTCAAGTAAAATAAATAAATAAACAATAAAAAAGAACATCAAAAATGTAATTTAAAAATTAGTTACAGCACGCAAAATCGAACAATCACGCAATAAACACTATTGTCTCTACCGTCTCCTCCCAGCGCACATTTTTCAGGTTTTACAAGAACAAAAGAAAATTTAAGTTTTCTTGTGGAATTGTGAAACAGCCTGATTCAAAGTTTTGAAGTAAGCAACACAACACTTCACACGCTAACAGTACGTTGCAGTAATAGAACTGTCTCAAAATTGTCCACAGCGAAAGACGCCAGCCAAGTTCTGTCCGAACCCACTTCTCTCTCTTATAGTAATAAAATGCATTTAAAATAAATATAGAAAGATAAACAGGCAGGGAAAGAGGCATGTTTTGTAGTATATATATATATATATATATATATATATATACAGAGGAGCATTTCAGGCCTGGGGTTAGAGGAGGGATAAAGCGAACCGTCTATTCCAGCTACGAGCCGATTGCCACCAAGCAACTATCACTACCGCCATACGACCTAACTTCATTGTTTCTGCCCAATAAAATTTTGCAAAAGAACAGCTTACAACCGTTGTCTCCGTTATATATATATATATATATATATATATATATATATATATATATATATATATATATCAGAGTTGGCGTGGGTCAATGAAAACTTGACCCACCACCCACCGTGACCCACGACCCACTGACCCACCACCCACCGTGACCCACTCTGACCCACGACCCACTCTGACCCACCATGACCCACCACCCACCGTGAACCACTCTGACCCATCACCCACCATGAACCACTATCATCCACTGTGACCTACTCTGACTCACCAAAATCCATCGTCATTAACTCTGAACACGATCCACGGCCTCTTCTTTACTGACCAAAGAGTTTACACTTGTAATAAAACAAGACTGTGAAATTGTCACTAATCGAAGTTTGAATTTCTAGTCAATCGCTCAAGCACCATTCTGCTACAATAACGGTGGATCTGACCTTTACGATATAAAATGGTAAAGTGTTTGTCAGTGAGGAAATTAAAACAGTTCGAGGTGGGGGGCGGAATTAGTGTAAGCCTAAAATATACTTGTACTAAGAGAGTATTCTTGCAAGTGTTAATTTCTGAACGCATTCCACAAGAAACTTCTATTCTCAGGAAAATACCCCTGTACAATATGGAAAAGGTTATGGTGTCTCAGTTCACAGTATTTTTCTCACAAAAGACTTGAAAAATCAGTTAGTTGTTCATAGGGTATAAAGGTGCTCGGGTACTCTATGTGAGAGCATCTCCATAAAGTATGCTCATAATTGTAATTTGCGTAATCACTAAAACACCACGTTAAATTTAATTTACAAATATGCATAATTGCAATTATTATGAATATTTATTCAAAGTAGTTTACATAAAACAAAGAAGAGACTTACTAAAAAGTAGGTATAAAGTTGAATAACACAAATAAGCCATTAGTAATACAAGTATACATTTTTCGTAACTCGTAATTTTCCACCTTAAAACAAATCTGAAATCGGATTTATTTCCTGTTGGTAACTTTTTGGCGGTAAATCATCCGCAGCGGAATGATGTCCATCCTTCAGCCAAGAAATAACTAGCTGTCGTCTACTTTGAGCTTGTCTAGCGGTGGGCCATTAACATTGATGAGCAACAAGTTAGACAATGTTTGAGCACTTAATCTATTTCTAATATCAGTCATCTGTAAATTCATAAGGGGAAATCCCCGTTCGCACTCTGTCGTGGAAATTGATAATACATCTACCCAACTTCTCATCGACAATCTACTTGTTAGACTTAAATCTGATAACGATTTTTCTCGGTCAGTTTTGAAATACTCAGCAAGAAGTATCATCTCTCTATCACCATACAACATCTTTTCCATATCGACCATGTCAGTTGGCAATGTCGACCCATGTAGAACTAGGGATGCGCTCGAGTCGAGACATGTCTCGAATCTCGACTCGACTCGACTCGAATTCGAGTCGAGATTCGAGTCGAGACACACTTTGTAAAATTCGAGACGAGTCGAGACAAACGTATTTCTCGACTCGAATTTTCGAGTCGAGACACGAGTCGAGTCGAGACGGCTCTTAAAAATCTCGACTCGACTCGAATGTCTCGAAAATCTTTCTATAATTTTTAACATTATTTTGAAGAAAGTATTCACTCAGAAACAGCCTTGAAACCAATTCCAGCTTTTATTCCTTTAGAAAGGTACAGAACGCATAAAATTAATAGTTAATCTTTAAAGATCAAGATTTAATTTTCAGCTCAATTCAGTTAATTAGAACTAATAGTTAATGTCGTTGTATTTGGTTGTACTGCAAATATAATAATAATAATAATAATAATTGATTATCTAGTTTGTATAAAACTATTGCGATAGAGTGAACTTCATAAATTCTCTGAATGAGCAGTTGGTAGTATATAGTAATCTAGCATAGTTATAATTATTGTGTTTTTGTTCCCATGAACGCAATAGGGTTACGTTACTTCTGGATTATTCACTTGCCCAACTATTCTGAGGCTTTAATATGTTGCAGCATATCACGAGCTACGGATAATATATAATGTAACATTTGTTGTACATCACATATTATGATACGAGACTATTTTACATAGTATATCTTATCTAATATAAATAAAATAAAGAGTTTGTTTGTGTGTTTGTCTGTCTGTCTGTGCGACCTGGGAACCAGACGAGTGGACCGAGAGTTCCCAAAATTTGGTCACGGGTACCTTAGTCCAGGCCCCAGATCAAGACGAAGCGTTTTTTTAAAATTTCGAACCAGGGAGGTCTCGAGGGGGACGTTTACTGGGACCGACCTGGGGACCAAACAAGTTGACCGAGAGTTACCAAATTTTGGTCACGGATACCTTGATCCAGGTCCCAGTCTAAGGCGAAGCGTTTTTGTCAAAATTGGAACCAGGGGGTCTCAGGGGGGCGTTTAGCGAGACATGTAGTAAAAGTAATCCAAATTGATCGACATTAGTGTCAAATCCATAATTTTCACGGTCGCTGAGATCAATGGTGACACTTCCATCAGCGATGACTTGCAAATTCAGCTACTACTGTATGCGGGCCGGGTGTCAGCGGGTGAGGAATACCGAGACATGTATAAATAGCCCATATTGATTGATACTAGTGTCAAATCCATAGTTTTCGCGGTCACTGAAATGAATGGTGATACTTCCACAGGTGTTGACTTCCAAATACAGCCCCCATGCGAAGAATGGGTATATTAAGCTAGTATTACAATAAATGGACTGCTTGGATGCCAAGAACTAGTATAGATAAGTACCATCCACTTCTATGAATAGGTATTTTTTAAAAGGATTTTTGTAAACACTAAGTTATAAAACAATGAACTACATACAGTAGTTATGGTTTTGGTTCCCAACATAAAAGAAATATGGATTGTTCATGAGATATTGAACTTCAACTTTCACTCCTGCAAAATTTCAATTTTGGAGTTAGGCCACTTGGCATCAAAGCAGTTCACTGTAAGATAAATACATTCCGCAAATTAGTAGCATAGTTGTTCAGGAACCTTCGATTTCCATCCTCTCAAATGAAAGCTGAATGATTGCTTGATACATGCTGACTATATAGGAGAAATAGTGTATTAAGTTTTCGAGCTTTGGTGCGTATCCGTATTTACACTCTGATATAACTTTAAGTTCACACTCAAATCGAGCTAATTGTTTAATGCATTTCGAAAGCTTTTGTTTTTATGCAGCTCATTAAGGAAAATCTATTTCATAATCGTAACATTTATGTACTAAGAAACTATGAACGTAAAGTGGACTCGACCTAGCCCCGTGGCCGCTGTGACTCAGTGGCACAGCTCTCACCCTTGGTGTGTGAGGACTCTGATTCTGTGTGTGTGTGTGAACTCCGCGGCTAGTGTATGCGTACAGAGTCGGAAGCGGTATGTATTGTTTATACTACTTACAACGTTACCCCCCACATAAAATATAAATTCACCCTTTCTCCCTTCTCTTTTTCGAATACAATGAACGGACTCTTTTGCTGAAGAACGATGCTAAAAGAAAATTGAAACATCTGTGTCTAAACTTTCTTTGAAGCGCAGTCTTTTGTATTTGTAAGGTTTTGCGAGTGTTTTCGAGATAGCCAAATTCGCGTGGTACCATTATGGAGAATAAATATTTGATAAAGTCACGTAGATGCGCTTAAACCTATTCCATCTGTCCTTATAATTTTTCTGGTCTCATCAATTTCTCAGGAGAATACGTACAACATATGTCCAAATTCCATATATACTTTTTCTAAACTAATGAGTAAACTCATTAAGAACACCAACTGATATCAATAAACAGGAAAGAAAACAATACTTTATACTTCTATCATTTGGTACACATCTCTATGAAGCACAGCTTGTTTCTTTTTGGAATAGCTCCTTCGTGTCACAGCTGTGGTTAGTTTTGTTTTGTGTTAGGATGAAAGAGAGAAATGCAACATTTGCTTCGAGGTGAAGTTATATATATTATTAAGATGAGCGGTGATAAGCGAGGTTTAACAAAGAGTGACTTTCGGATGCACAATTTAACGGGTAATTGCAGTCCGTGTTGAGAATCGAACCAAAGGTATGTAAGACATGTTAATATTGAGCTCTTTTGTGGTAAAAGTGAACTTCAGAAACACACAAAAGACTTGAAACATCAAGCTAATGTAAAACAATTGAAAAATAGCCCTTTCTCATCATCGCCATCTTTTCTGTGGCTAGAAACATGCAGTGTGTAGCAACAAGAATCGTGTTAAGGACTTTTTTTCGAACATAACATTCCCTTCCACACCATAAAAGACAATATAATGTTTGTTAAAAGAAATTGCACATATTATTTTTAAATTTTGTTTGTGATCCTATCATGCATAATTATAAATAATGCCTTTCATACTACGAGAATGAGTTCAACTATACGTCATGGCCCCTCTAAAGCGGGTACGCGGTGGCTCAGTGGTAGATCGTTCACCTCTGGTGCTTGGGCACCCTGGTTCGATCCCAGCTCGTACCAAGTGAACTTTGTGGTGGACAAACACCGTGTGCGTGGGTTTCCTCGGGGTTCTTCCGTTTCTCCCACTTTCTTCATTCCACGATTTCACTAATTTCTCATCATCACCCCTCTCCTTTAGCCTAACCGGCATAACCGTAGGACGTAAAACTCAAAGATTTCACTTCATTTTTTCCCTCGAAAGCGATATCTTTCAAAATTATTTATTGTTAGATATTGTAAATTTACGGTATCTATTTTAGTGGACGGGAAATTTTGCATCTAATCGGATAATTTCATGGCTTCTAACAGGAATTCGCAGTTACGAAATTTGCATCACTGTCTTTTGAAAGGATGCCTAGAAAAAATACTACTAGAAAATAACTGAAAACACAAAATGGATTTGATAGCCAAATTCACGTCATCTTGGTGCGTCATCATTTTTCTTTAAATATTTGTATTTAGTATTAGATTAGAGTTTAGTGTCCCTTTCAGCATCAAGGCTATATGAGACGTGAACTTACAAATTAACGTGGGTTCAGAACCACAGGAGTTCCCATCGGAAAGCGAACCTAGGTCTCCCGCACCAAAGACGCGTACGCTAATCACATGGACAAGGGTGTTCGATATTTAGTAATGTGTACATAAAGTTGTGAAATTGCGCTTGTATAATGGAATGCAATTCCTTCTACTGACATAAACCTTCACAATACTTAGCTGGACAAAGTATCTTTAAAAAGAAAATGTCACTCTTTATGTTTCAGTTCCTGATTCGACTGAAGGATGGAACAAATTGCAATGAGCGTTTTTGGATCCTACTTTGTGTAGTTGATTCATCATAAACTTGGTATTTGATACGGATATGAACTATTACACTTATTTGGTGTTTATTTCTAAATAATAAGTCCTAATACAATTTCATAAAGTTGTAATTCTTCTTTAGTTTGTATCACTTTACACAATGACAAATCCAAAATGTGTGTTGTATCGGTGCAGTACCAGTTTTTCACGTTTTTCAAAATGTTCCAAAACCCAAAGAATAATCTTTAATTTCTGATATTTTAGTCGTCACAAATTACAATTTTATAATGTAGTCAATGTTTATAATTACTGGGCAGTTGGGCGTTTAAACTAATGACATCATAATAAAGTCAAAACCCTAATTTTGAGTTGAATTGATTCTGATTTTAACGTCCCGTTCAGCAGCGAGGCTATGTGAGACGTGGACCTACTGATTAACGTGGAATCCGAACCTCATGAACTCCCACCGGGAATCAAGCCCAGGTTTCCCACGCCAAAGGCAAGTATGCTAACCGTTAGCCACGAAGGAGCTCCACCATAATTTTAGTGGGCGATAAGAAATATCTCGCCAGTGCTTTTACAATAAATAAAATTTTATAAGTATTAAAGAATAGTGGTAAGAGATTTTATAATAGCTCTTTTATTTATGAGATATGAGTATTTTGAAAAAAAAAACAACTAAAGAATAGGTTGGCGGAACCACAAAAGACTCGTAAAATAAACTTTCTTATAAATACATACGCACCTTACTCACCTTTTATAATTGCTATGCTTACATTCTCCATAAAAACAGAAATTCTCTTTTAGTGATACTTTACACAAGATCATGAAGTGGGTTCAAATTTAATTAAAGGCAAAATACAATACAATAATCCACAAATATTGCCTCAAGTGAGTTTAAAGATCTCTAAACACTAGTGCGAAACCGGGCTCTGCCGTTGCGATCGATTTACAGGTCTTGAGACGAAAGTAAGAAGGGTCTTACGCACACAGTAAGTAAAAACAATTAATATGCCGGAAACTTTCCCCCAAATGGGTGTATCTTAAAACTAACCTCACCATTATTTTTCTAATTAAATTCTAGCCCGAAATTATGTATCATATTACCCTATTCCCATTTTGAAAACTTGACCTTAATTCAAAATGGCGGATTTCAAGATGGCTGCCATCAAGGTCATATCTACCATACGACTTCCCCCCAGGACTTATATGTATCCACATGGTTTTTCTTCACTTTTCTTCATTAACGCTCCGTTTACAAAGGGTAGTAAGGGACTTGTGGTAATCTCTAATAACCACATCACAACTCTTAAAAGTTATTTAAAAAATAGAAAACATTCACCATGGCAAAAATTTGTCATCACAAGTAATGATGCATACATGCCTTCTATCAGCAAAAAAAGTTTCATTGAAATTGGAGCCGGACATTTGAGTGATGTCCCTTGTGGGATGTGATTGAACGTGACGTCAGAACACATCGCCCCCCTTCCCGGAATTTACGGGAATTAGGTGACCTGAGTGAGCACATGTGGTGCCAGCTCTCTCCAGCGACCTATCAAGGATCATTGCGTGTATGCCAAGACATGTCGCCGTTTTTATCCATGCCAAAAGTCGACATACTGACAATTAGGTAGATAGTCATGATGGTCTGGCTGATGTGTGCGTATATTTTAACTCGTACATTTTGTCTCGACTCGAATTTCGAGACGTCTCGACTCGAATTCGAGTCGAGTCGAGACAGAGACTGTCGAGTCGAGACACGAGTCGAGACAGAAACATATTTTCGAGTCGAGACACGAGTCGAGACAACATTTTCTCGAGAGGAGTCGAGACAGGCTTAAATCTCGACTCGACTCGACTCGAATGCATCCCTATGTAGAACATAAACCTCATCTACCACGCCTTTGATAGGGAATCTTGTGAATAAATTATCAATTAAAGCCTTATAAACTGATGATTTCTTATTTGTTTATAAATTTAATTTTTGTAATTACACATGAAGGTTTGATACCATTACCAAGTTCCCTCCCCCGTCTAGAAAGCGAAAGGGAACGAGGTTTCTGGAAAGTGTTCAGAGGTGAATGGGAATTTCCCTCCTTCTTCCCCTTCAATTACCACATTGTTGTTTGCCATGTGCCAAATTACGATGAATTTCAATAAAATTATCATAGTGTAATTATTTCCTTGTTGAATTATCAACACTTTTCAGTGAAAAAAAAGGATGAAATTTCAAAGTTCCAAATCAAAGTAAGTAGACCAACGTAAAGGGGAAAAAAAGGGTAAAATTTTCCATACAATTATGCGTACAATCCAAACTTCAAATTTCCGTGTAATTAAGCTCACAGTACAAATTTTATGCCTATTTTTCTCACAACTTTATGGGTTGATTGCCCTGTGCTGCGAGCGCTCCATATAATAAACATAAGCTTCAGCAATTATTATAGCAGAAAGCAATGGTTATATGAAGCCAAGCACTGTATTTTTTGTTTCTGATTTTTTTTTCTGAAATAACATCGATCGTTTTCGATCATTTTTACAAACCAACTCACTACTAATTTTCCATATATAGAAAGTGCCTCCCCCCACACACATAAAGGAGAATTTTAAAAAATGCTAGGACACATTCTGTTTATTTTCAATAAAGAGTTAATACACTGAATTTCAGCTCCGTAAGTTTAACGGCTTGCGAGATACTCATTTTTTTTTCGGAAAAATTCGGATCCTCACTACCTCCTTACGATATTATGCATTATAATAAAAGCAATATAACATTCCAATTTGGATTAAGGCCTAACTATATACCAAAAGTAATTTCATTTGACTTTGCAATTTGACCGTGATGATCAGGCACACATAGTTACATTCAATTTTTTATAAATAATTTATATATTACAGTGATTCAAAAATGTATTTTTTCCAGTAGTTAGCTCTAAAAACCCACAGGTCTCGAAAGCCAAGTTGTAGTGTACGTCCTATTGCTATTATTACTATTAAAATATCAATATCCAAAAGTGCTCGAAGTTTTCTTTTCACTTGGTTAGATATACTCACCTCAGGTAAGTTAATACACTGAATTTCAGCTCCGTAAGTTTAACGGCTTGCGAGATACTCATTTTTTTTCGCAAAATTTCGGATCCTCACTACCTCCTTAGGATATTATGCATTATAATAAAAGCAATATAACATCCCAATTTGGATTAAGGCCAAACTATATACCAAAAGTAATTTCATTTGACTTTGCAATTTGACCGTGATAATCAGGCACACATAGTTACATTCAATTTTTTATAAATAATTTATATATTACAGTGATTCAAAAATGTATTTTTTCCAGTAGTTAGCTCTAAAAACCCACAGGTCTCGAAAGCCAAGTTGTAGTGTACGTCCTATTGCTATTATTACTATTAAAAATATCAATATCCAAAAGTGCCCGGTTTTCTTTTCACTTGGTTAGATATACTCACCTCAGGTAAGTAGACAGAAACAAGTGGAAAAGAAAGGGAAAGGAAGGTCTTGAAATAAAACGGAGACAAATTTACCAGCCTTCAGAAGATACTCTCTACAATGCAGTGAGCAGAGAGGGTCGGTAGATCATACTGAGTCGGTGGGTCGCAGTGGGTCACGGTGGGTGGTGGGTCGCAGTGGGTCATGGTGGGTGGTGGGTCGCAGTGGGTCACGGTGTGTGGTTATCACAGTGGGTCATGGTGGGTGGTGGGTCACAGTGGGTCACATACTGTTGACCCACGACCCACTGACCCACTCCAACTCTTATATATATATATATATATATATATATATATATATATATATATATATATATATATACTGGAGTTTCTCTTCCTTCTTATGTGATCTACGGTCAATATTTCTCTTTTTACTCAGCACCAAGAGGTTTTTGAATGCTAGGGAGAGGTAAGCTGCCTTTATAACCATGTTTTCCAAAATGTGTCGTTTGTTCTTATACCCTATGTACCTCACTCCCTCAGGAACCTTACGAGCCAAAAAGATAATTGAGAGAGGTTGGAAGTGTCCCTCCCGTGAACACCCTTAATGTTTACGGGAGTTCAGCTGAAAGGACAAAACCTGTTAACCGCTCACCCCCGCGTCTGTAGCAGCAAAGGAAGGAAAATGTAATGTGTATTTGGTGCTTGCTCTGTTGGGAGTGACCGCCAATGCAATCAAACTGCTTTCTTAGTTTGCGCGACAAGAAATGAAGTTCTTGTGTGAGCTGAAGACTAATATATCTGATGGTTATACATTTTGTTCTCTTTCCCGTTCACAAACGTACTCAAGCCATTATTTGTGTTGTTTCTTTTTTCGAGTACAGAAATATATAGGTTTCTGAACATTCTTATATTCTTTGAGAATGCGCCGTGGGGGTAGCCTTCAAGTTCCGGGGGGGTAATACCCCCCCGGCTCACCCCCTGAAAGAATCACTGATTTGGCAAGAGCTTCGTTTTGGTTTATTGTTGTCTGCCGCTAGAAACAAATGCAATCCTTTCCCTTTCAGAACAAGTATCTATCGTTTGAGAGGCAAACATTTTCGAGGTTCTGTTTTGTGTTTACTGGTTTGTGCACTATGCAATATGAATGTTTGAACTGAAATATGTCTGAATTAGTGAACAGAAAGAAGTTATCTGGTGCAGAAGGACGGATACGGAAACAACAGAAACATCATGAAGACGGAAAGCTCTTGAAATTCCTTAAGAAAAGTACTCAGCAAGATAATATTTTACATGGTAACATCAAAACTGACATGTATTGACACAAATTTATAGGCATTACCGGCATTTATGGTCTTACGCTCGTCACGCTTGAGGGATGATATTACTCTCCGGGCACACTACCCGGGGAATGAAGGAAGTGGCCTGGGTCCTAAAAGTTAGGTACCTTCCCGGTATTATCCGCTTTCAGTCATTATTAAACCTCATCTTACAGCAGTTCCAGTAGAAACAGCAGAGGTGGTCACCAATTGTGTTTCTCAATAAGACATGGTACTGGAGACAGTAGTTCCATGGCACACGTAATGCTGTAAAACAAATTTCACAAACTGTTTCAACCCTGTTTGTGTATGTATTCCCTTTGTTACAAGCACCAAAACAAAACATCAATCACAGACTGTTCCACCACAGTTTGTCGGAAAGAGAGCGCACCATTTTCTTTCAAGAGAGTGTTTCCTTGACATCCCTTGGTTTCCAGGGCCGGATCTAGAATCCTGCGAACTACGCGTTCGCAGGTGGAGCCAAGTGAAGTCGGCGCCAAACTTAAAAATGAATTTTCTGTTTTAAATATAAATATTTGTTAGAGAAAATGTTACGATGAAAAAATTTCCTAATGGTTTCAAATAGATCAATATTGTACAGACTCAGATATATGTATATAAAATATATCAAAAGACAAAACATCCGAATCTTTACGTGGTTGGCTGTAAAACAATCCTTTACAATTAAAAGACTCGCACATTCATTGGTTGCAATGCCACATTCACAAGTAATGATAGTTTGAGGAAGATTTCCCGTGGTGCAGGGAGATTTAGGAAATAATTTTAAAGAGGGGAAAAAGGGAGATTTTATGAATATGAGATAAATTGTAGGGAAATTTAGCTTTTCAGTAAGTGTTCTATTAAGGATTATGGTAGTATCACTAAAAACAGCGGCATTCTTTCCGTAATCCCATCATATACACAAAATACAAATTTAAAAGACTCTTCAGTCCTTCTCCAACAACCCTTCTGCGACGTTGCTAGAGAATATCATTACCAAATATGTCATTGAAATGGGAATGGATCAACAAACGGAAGGAAGTTAACTGCACGTGTTATTTATGGATTGGGTGTCATTATCACAGTAGAAAGAAATGTCTTCAAGAGTGCTCCGTCTTTTCATAAACAGTATCCCTGCACAGTGCTTCGGTTCTGAAATGCACATTATCGAAGTTCAATGATTATGCTTTTGTTGTCTAATGGTCCAGGGAAGGGGGTGAATACTAAGATGGGTGGTGCAAATGTAATTTTTGATAATTTCTGAGGAAAATTTTGACTTAAGTTCCTAATATTAGTAGCGCACAATCGCTGCCCACTGCTTAATGCTTACTTTGTTAATGTCTATTAGTCTGTCATTCGTCAACATTTTCGTTTCTGAGTTGTTTCGCTTCTTTCATTTTTTTTTAATTTATAATGATGTGTGTTTTCACTTTTAAATAGTACTTTGTTTTCCATGTAACAATAGTGGATAACGATAAAAAAAAACAGGTGAGCATTTTATCGGAAAAGAAAGCCTACAAAACTTGAAAGAAGGTGAGAGGGATGAGAAGGATCTAAAAAGTTTCTTTCGACTTCTGAATAAAATTTAAGTGATAATAATACAAACGTTGAGGTCAATACTAGTTACTGTTAACGAAGCATTTACAAATCGATAAACTCTTGAAACAAAGTTTATTTTACTTGGTGATTGCAGAAATTTAATTGTTAAATTAAAATGGAATGGATACAGCCTCTTCGGTTACGGGTCTGACCTAAATTTAATGTATTTCAATATTCGTTTGAATATAATTTGTTTCCACGCAGTATTTCCGTATATAATTCGAAAGGCTAACTGTAATGAAAATCGAAACTGTAATCGAAAGGTCATTAGGATTATAACATTTTTTTCCCCAGAACTCACTGTTAATTACAGCAGAGTATACATATACTCATTCTATTAACTAGTATAATAATCATTATCAATCCATTCTCTCGTATTAAATTTAGATGGTGCGATATTTTTAAACACTTGTTAATGGTCCTAATGCAAAGTACAGTTTTGATTATTAATTGTGTTCAGGGATGCACCGATGGAGGTGGTTCGAGAGTCTGGATCCCCCAAAACTTGTAATTTTTAAAGAAAATTAGTACAATTTCACGAGGCAAATACACAACATTATTTGCATTTTGTGCGCTACTCCGAAATATAAGGAGTCTAGTATCAAAAGCCACCAAATCCATTTTTTTTTTTTTTTTTTTTTTACCGAAATTGAGTTATATATCACATGTCATATGTGTGATCTAAAGGAATTAAATGGGAACAGAATTTTGTTTAAAAGCTTCAAATATGGGACTTTGTACGCGAGTATATGGCGCTTCACTGGACGTTTTGCGAGATTATTCGAAACTAAGCAAAATGGATGTGGCGGATTTTAAAACTAGGGGCCTCATATCTTCGGACCCAAAAGAGAAATCTTGAGTGCTGCGCTTATATTGCACTGCTTGCGTTTACATTGTGATATTCATTCCCTAGTTTCGAACGTCCATCTTGGAAAGAGACATGAAAAGAGTGAATTGTCTTATAAGCCTAAGTCGACCTGGAAAGAATTTTTGCGGAATTGACCTGATTTGGAAGTTCCGCCACTGAGCTGAAGACAAATATCGATTATGGCATACACTGTTTTCATTTGTTGTGTATTAAACAAGTTAAGCGAAAATTATTATTTGTGTTCAACTATATCTCAAAAACGATTAAATGGATCAGCTTCGATCACCATTCAAAATTACATACTCAATAAAATAGATACGGATGCAATAATAAGAGATTTTGTCAAATTGAAAGTCAGAACAGTGTCTTTATAACATCAACCTTTTAGTAACATTGAAAATGAGAAATTAAGCTAATTACCATAATCTTATCACTAGAGAATGCTATGTAAATATGCCTCTTTGTCAAAATCAAGCCTGTGTTAATGTTAGACTTGAAGTTCTTGAGTTTTGTTGTGTTTCGACTTTTGTTTCAATTCTACTCTCCAAAACACATCTTATGTATATAGTATACTTTAGTTTTGTCTTGTGCAAATTTAGTAAAAAATGCTCTTAATTATTAAAATTGGAACTTTGTTTAGTATTCATACACAGTCAATTAGTTATAATTTCGCCTTGTCTCATTAATACTCATAGGGAGACCACATATATTGAAGAAACTTACAGAATTTGAAGAATTTTTGTCCATTACAATTTTCTACTTTTTTGTTATTATTATTATCGTAGGGGCGCCTAAATATTCTTTGCTTACACTTAAGAAATGTCTAGAACCGGCTCTGTTGGTTGCATTACGATGAAGGACTAGAGGGATTCATATGTTATGAATGTGTGTCAGCATTGGCTAAAGACCTTCTAACTATTCCAATAAATAACTCTAAACTTCTGACTGGTGATGGATTTTAAAAATGAAAAAAAAAAGCACTGAAAAAATTGAACATCATGAGAAAAGTTGCCTTCAGAAAGAATCTGTACTTACACTGAGCTCTCTTCGTTCTATTCTAGTGTGCACACAATTAAACAATTCAGTTGGTTATCAATAGAAGGAATCAGTGCAAGCTCTGACAGTCGCCATGTTCAAATCTCATTGTTTCTAGGTTGCCAGGGCTTGGCTGTTAGAGGACACGATGGTGGTGAAGAGAATTATATAACGTTGCTAAAACTATTGTCGGAGTATGTCCTTGAAGTATCGTATTTCTGTAAAAGAAAGAGGAATTTCACATCTGCTACAATTCAGAGTGAGATGGCAAAGGTTGCAGCTTCTGCAAAGCTCGGACTAATTTTACACGAGATCAGGCAATCAGATATGTATAGTCTGATAGATGAAATTTGTGACATCAGTGGCCAAGAACAAGTGTCTATAAACGTTCGAACCGTTACCCCAGACCTTGATGCTGAGTACTTCTTGAGACTGTACCAGACATCGTCGATTACGGGTGAAGTGCTTGTAAAAGTTATTCTTGATGTTTTGTGTCGATTTAACATCCGTCTTGCAGGACTTCGTGGACAGTGCTACGAAGGGGGAGCTAATATGTTTGGGGTTCGAAAGGGAGTTCAGGCAAGAATTACAGAATTGTAGCGTTTGGTTCTCTCTGTTCACTGTGGGAATCAAGCCTGAATCTCGCACTTCAATACAGTGCTCGGGCTGAGCCTCTAATACGAAAGTGTATGCAGTGAACAAACGATGTTGGTGTGCTCATTCGAAGTTCGCCCAAAAGAAGATCTTAGTTTAGTGAATTTAAATCCTTGTATGAGGAAAAATGTCAACTCCACGCTCATTATGCCCAACAAGATGGACTGTGAGGACAGATTCGGTGGCCGCACTTCTGAATTCGTACTTTCATGTACTTGAATATCTCGAAGAGTTGTCAGAAAGTAATAATGAAACCGCAAGTAAAGCCAAAGGTCTTGCACAACAACTGCAGGAAAGCGAAGTGTACTTTGTTCTATTGTTGTATAAATTAATTTTTGAGCCTTGTGAACATCTAAGCACAGTTCTTCAGGAGCCTACAATGACAGTGTCAGGAGCCATGGAGGTGGTAGGTATTTTGGTTCAAACGTTGAAGGCTACTCACTTGCCCTCAGCTACCGCGCAGGAAACAGACCCCGAAAAGATTAGAAAACTCGCAGACATCCGCGACAAATTACCAATTCAATACCGCAGAAGACAAATTACCTCTTATGAATGTTTGGACAATGTCATTTGCGAAGTTGAGTCTAGACTCCATCAGCCTGGACTGAAGAAGTGTCGTGCAATGAAGGATACAATTTTGGAAGGTAACTTTCCTGAAAACATTAGTGACTACGAGAATGCCGTGTCAATCCACAACTACATATGCAACAGTTGCTCACCACTATTCCCACTTCAAAAAATCTGAGAAACCTGGTTGAGAACTTCAAGAAACCCTGTAAACAAACAAGAGTATTGTTTCCTGAAGTGATGCAAGTCCTTCGTCTCCTGTTTGTCAACCCGGCAACATCTGTACCTGCCGAGAGAAGTTTCTCAATGTTGCGGAATCTCAAAACTTATCTGAGGAAGACTGAACCATTTTGCACTTCTTAATGCATACCCAGACAGGACTGAGTCACTGGACGTGAATGAACTGTGTAGAGAATTCACAAATAGCTCCTACTGTGCAACTATCTTCGGAAAAGTGTGAATTCTTCTCTTTGAACTGTGCAGTTTTTTATGTCGAAATGAGCAACAAGATCACAGTGGCTCGTTATTTTTACATTCAACATTTAATCGAATTGAAACTATATTATTCCGTTTTTCTTAAATATATTAAAAGTGGGATGTTACGTACGCAAGGGCTCAAAACACGGCTTTAAAAAAGTTTTCCCACCGTCTTTATAGCTGAGAAATTTTGAACATTTTTTTTTATTTCAATTTCAAGGTAGAAAGTATTTTCCAACTTTCTTCCCCATTATAAGAAGACACTCACGCACACGGTGTTTGTCACCGCAAGGGATCGAACCAGGGACCCCATGCACCAGAGGTGAACGCTCTACCACTGAGCCACCGCGGCCTCTAGAGAGTGAGAATGTGATTTTGTTGCTGAGCGTATACGAGACAATCACATCATACTATTTACCGAGTAATTAATAGTAAACTGTACTTCATACGTATCCTGACGCAAATCAAATGAGATCTACTAGTTTTACTAATGTGCGACTCTTGGTTGAATGAATACATTGGGCCTCTGAAGAAGCTGTCTTTACTTCAAGTAAGTGAAACATTTTGATTTTTCAAGTGGATAGTTTTTTTTTCGTAAATTACAAATATTTTCCCACACACATTCAAAAATAAACAGTAGTACAAAAATAAAATTACAGTAGTACTGTAAAGATTAGTGGAAATAATGAGCTGTGATGGAGGGCACTGTAGAGAGAGGGCGTAACGAAAAGACTTGCCCCCTCCTATATTTGAAATGTTACGTGGCTGGTGAAAATTATAATGAAATAAAAAGAAGACGACTGGATACATTGTGTTATGTGTGAATGCTGGTTGTATGATGGCTGCTCAAAATATGATAACATTTGTGATTTGTGTAGCAAAGTTTTAAAATATACATAAAACAAGATGCAATGTGCGGTACAATGTAATTACTGGCACTCACTATTCTTCCTAACACATGAAACGTATGTATTCTCGCAATTTGCAAGTGCTTCCCTTCTAGATTCCATGTTAAAGAGAAAATTCATTTTTAGATTTCCTATATCTCTATACTAGCAGCGTTCACCCCGCTTCGCTGCGGTCACCCCGGAACGCAATAAACTTTGTTACTTAGATAATTTTTACTTTTTCGCTTTCAAATTGCAAGCGCCTGTCATTTATGTTAACCCGCCGAGTCACGTGGTCATGCGGGTTGCATATACATACGTTTATTTTTACCTATGATGAACTATGGAGACTTGAATGGTCCATTATCTCAAGACACTGGTAATTAAAAATTAAAGTGATATGATAAAAACCATCTAGGGTCCAAATCCTAACAACCCCCCAAAAATGAAAGAAATCGGTTCAGCCGTATTAGCGTGATGAGTTCACAAAGGATTTGTACGTTCTCTTTTATATATATAGACTAGCAGCGTTCACCCCGCTTCGCTGGGGTCACCCCGGAACGCAATAAACCTTGTTAATTAGATAATTTTTACTTTTTCGCTTTCAAGTGATATGATAAAAACCATAGTAGATTGCAGTAAATGTTAACATTATATCGCCTGTCATTTATGTTAACCCGCCGAGTGACACGGTCATGCGGGTTGCATATAAATACGTTTATTTTTACCTATGATGAACTAACAAAGGATTTGTACGTTATGGACACTTGAATGGTCAATTATCTCAAGACACTGGTAATTGAAAATTAAAGTGATATGATAAAAACCATCTAGGGTCCAAATCCTAATAACCCCCCAAAAATGAAAGAAATTGGTTCAGCCGTATTAGCGTGATGAGGGAACAAAGGATTTGTGCGTTCTCTTTTATATATAAGATTAGTTTAATCATGTATTATGTCCGTAAAAAATTTAAAATTGTCACAACAATGGACATATCTTACGTAATACAATGATAAAATATTGTTTAATCAATATTAATTATCACAGATCAACATTAGATTTCAGTAACGCGGTAGCTGTATATCTGCTTTATTACTATAATGTATTTAGAGACAAAAGTGTTCCAAATTATTTACTTATTCTTTAGGATCTGAATAGAATACTTCTTTATTGTTTTCCCTGTGTATGGTTTATCATGGTCCGTCTAACCCATATACAGTACTAACCATGTTTTCAAGCTTCGTTGTACAAGAAAACGTACTCTATGAGGCACATTTTGTTCACGGTATGTTGTTCTAATTGTGAGAAAAGACAACAAAACACTTCGAATAGGTCACAATTCCTAAATGTCTCTCTCTCTTTTTTTTTGGGGGGGGGGGTCTATTTAAGACATACGCTAGCAATAATTCTCTGCCCATTTCGGGCAACCTATCACTGATCTGCGTGTTACTGAGCTTTAAAAGTGCATATTTTCATGCTGCAAAAATAAAAGCCATTTTGAATGGTTTTGTGTGATACTTATAGACATACCATATTGACTTGACACCTAGTCTTCCGTTTCAAGCGCTGCTATCGGCTGAAGGAAATCCACTCCCTTTCGCTAAGGCTCTCTCGCTTAGCAACTGCTGAACCCTTATTGGCTCAATGCGTGGGTGTGTCAGGGTGTTAGCTTTACTTCGCATTTTTGCCACGGCTCAAGACACTTTGGCAGCACAATGGTAATCTCAGTAAATGAGAATATGTTGATAAAGAGGACTTCGTGCCTTCACTACCTAGCAAAGTCACTGAAACTTAGTTTTCTCCCAAAAGAATTCAGCTCCCATATCTGGAGACTATAATCGAGTAAACGAAAACTTGCATCAGGAAAATAATTTGGCGAAGCCTTTTATACTTCCTCATCATTGTTACTCACCACCGCCAGTTCATGTTCCAGGTGTATCACCAGTGCCATGCAAGCAAAGACAACACGAAAAGGTCAGCCGAACCCCGCCCAAGTACTAACGAGTAAGACTCCTGTGAAGGAGCGTCTCGAAGAACAACAGCTCAGACAAAGAATTCTCTCAAAGAAACACGTCAGGAATATTACTTCTACAAATGCTACTTACAATTGTCTTATCTGTGGCCAGAAATATAAAGTGTAATGTGGCAGAAGGTCTCAGCGTTCTACACATGTATCAAGCATTCAGTTACTGTGTTTTGTTCCGACAACATTACGTCATCTATAACTTATGTACCACTTTGCCCGCCCTTCCCTTGTTTTCTAGGTGATTCTACATAAGAATCACTGAGTGGACCGGAACTTGAAATATATTTTGGAATTGTTCTAAACTATTTCTGTATCACTTTGAGAGGGAGGGCTCGTTGAAGTATCGGGTTATTTAAGTGATAATTCAAGCAAATATCTCCAGACTCTGGAGTGTTCAAGGAAACTTTTTACGTGTTCATCCTTCATTGGCCTCCCAGGATCGGTGCCTACGGTATTGATACATTGTGATAGAATAAAACTGATATTTTATGGAATCTAAATATATTTGTTTGTACATTAAAATTATGAAGATTTGTTTTAATAATTAATTTTAAATTGATAAGTAATAGCGTATCCAGAAAAGTAATCGATCTTAACTTTGACCTGATCGCATTAAAAAAAAAAAAAAACTTGTTTATTTTTTTAAAGTTCCTTCTTCCTCTATGTCACTTGCGAGAGAAGAAAACAACATTAACCATACATGAGTTATAAAAATGGTTGAATAAACTGAAAATATTAAATCTGGAACAATTTAAGAAAATAAGTTCGGTAATCTTTGTGTTCATAGATGATACTACTCCAATTTCCCGTCATTCTTGTCAATCCAATATCTCTTTCCTTCTCCTGCAACTTTAAGGTGATAAATCAAGGTACGTACACGTTTCCGATCAAATAAGATAGTTTGCGTGTGCAATAACCAAGTGAATGCGTCTCAGATGATTATGCTGCACCATTAGTGAAATTGTTTGTTTTGGTGTTTGGGGTTCTTCCTGCTAGTATGAATATTTGCCATCCGTAATATCATGAAATACGCATAATACTAAACATTTAAGATAAAACATTGCTTCCTACAGTGTGTCGATTTCACAAAATCGATCAATATTTCTATCACGATGACAATTCTCACTTTCACAGATCCGCCATTCTTGCTCTATAGTAAGGCGATAATTCTGTGTAAGAATTGAATTTCACTACTCAAATCACGCACTGAGTCCAATCGAACATCGGTGGAATGAAGCCGGTGAGATATTTCTCCGAAGTGCTCAACTCTCCGATGTTACTGGATATGGTCTTAAGGAAGGAATAGGTGGCCAAAACACATGCTGTTTACCAGAAATTGGTTGCGATAATTTCCAGGAAGATGCACCTTATTACCCAGTTAAATAGACGCATGGTACCTTATTAAGTAGGTGTAGTTAACCTTCTATCAGGTGAGTTTCTGGAAAGTATTATACATTAATTACTTAAATTGAGTTTTGCGGCCTCATACTACCGAGGCTATGTGAGACGTGAGCCTATGGTTAAGGTGAAACCGAAACCGTCATAATGCTCTCGAATTTTAAGACTTTCCCGCCAAGATTCGAGTCCTACACCCCCACATTAGGATCTATCTCTCTCTATCTCTCTCTTTCTATATCTATCTATCTATCTATCTATCTATCTATATATATATATATATATATATATATATATATATATATATATATAGATAGATAGATAGATAGATAGATAGATAGATAGATAGATAGATAATGTGTGTGTGTGTATGTATCTATTGGGATTGGAAGAAATAATAATTCTTTTGAACAAGGGCAGCGGGAATGTATTAAAGATTTTTTCAACGACACTTTATTATTGGTCAAATATTTCAAAAGAAGCAATTCACAGTTCTTTGTGACATAATTTCAGGCATTGATTAATTGACCTACGTTGGAGTTGGAAACTTTCATCAGCAAATTAACAAACTCTATTTTCTCTTGGTCCTTTAATCACTTCCTTCTCTTTTCCACAGTCTCTTTTGCTCTCTCTCTTTCTCTTTCTTTCTTTTGTCTCTTTTTTTTTCAGTTCCCCTGATGTTTCTAGCATTGGTATGTTGTGATATGAAAAAGCTCAACGGAATCGAAAATCGTACACTATGCGGACACGAAAAAAGGAAAGAAAAATCGCAAAAAGATACATTCACCTCTACGGAAGCATACTTTGGTAACAATGGAATGGGTAATGGAGAGACTTTAATTTATTAGTGGTCACTGTGTTTCTATTGGTCAAATAATCCATTATAGCTTGAATTTCGAGGAGGAAAAGAAAAGGAGAAAAATAGCACAAAAATCCTTCAGCACTGGAGCTAAGCAAATACTGGAGGGAATGTGATTCGACCAAGATTAATGGAAACTTGAGGTAAGATTTGTTTTGGTTTCCAAGGCTGGATTTTAATGTTTCTGTTTCTCTCTTTTTTTTTAACTCTTACATTCTGAACACAAATTGTATTTTTATCGCTGTTCGAATGCGCCATAAATTCACGACTGCACTGTTTGCTGACTACAGAAGGTCTTTATTCTCTTAATGCCAAAGATAAATGTATTTTGTGGTTTAATAATAATAATAGAAAATACATATATTAGTTAAGATAGTAAAGTGTACTACCTGAACCTGCGCTCTTTACACAGCGCATTATTCACATATAAGCATGAATCTACTTCTCATACCTCACAACATGGCCGGATCCAGGATTTTCTGAGTGGGGTGCACCATTAACTACCAGTACATTTGAATAAAATTTAAATTATTAAAATGTCTTTACGCATCCGTGGTGTGTATTAGGAATTGACTAAAACTATTGCTTTTGCAAAAATCAGCTTTTTTCTAAGCTCGAAACGGAAACATGACATGAAATTTTCGGCAGGTATTGCTATATTCACTGAGAGCTTTTCCCTTTAGATAGTGTATATTCACAACGGAGGGGATTGCACGTGCCCCGGTACACCTAGTGGGACATCCGGCTTTGTCTGTACATGTCCCTTTATACACACTAGTGAAAGACATCTTGACAAAAATCGACAAGGGGTACCAAAAGGTTTTCTTTTCGATTTTTTCAATATGTCGCTCCGTTTGCATGATTTGAACCTACTTCCGGTTGGAGTTTCCGATTCACATATGATCAGTGTTTTCTTTCTTTTTGCGTGCAGCATGTAATAAACAAATACATTACACTTACCATTAATTATAATGTCAATGAAATATGGTGTGTTCATTGGGCAAAACACTAGAAACAATTGAAGAGTAATATCTCATTCTGAATTAGAGGTGGAAGGTGGCTAATTTTGAACTTAATCAAATAATATAGAAAAATAAATAAATATGAATTTCATTGTTGTTGCTTTATACGTATGTTTTGTTACTAGTTTATTTATATTGGACTTCCGAAGAGAAACATCAAAATACTGTAATTTAATAACCGTGTCTATAATGACAACTCCCCGTCACGACCTCTCTTCAGTTTTATTACAAATAGGAAAAGGAAAAGTGAAGAAGGAAATGAAAACGGGGATTAGAGGAAAAGAAGGAATTAGAGATGAAGAATTACTTGATAATGACTCAAATATGGTAAAGAAACTTGAATAGTTATTTAAAAGGTGATTCATACTCGAATGTTATTACTCAAGAATCAATTCCCAAGAGACATGTGTTCCCTGATACTGCCTGACCTGGATCCAGGCAACTGCACAAGTGGGAGTCGCCCTAACTCAACCCAGACGATGAGAAGTGTTAATTTATTCATTTGTTTGTTACTTCCAAATGTTAAATAAACTTTATCCAGTATCTGAATTTCCATAGTGGAGATCGAACACACATTTGAGAGATATGCAACCCCTACATACAGTTATGTTGTGTTGGAATGTATAATGCGTAGGATATGGTGCTTTAGTTTCTTTTTAATTTCAACACTTCCAGTATACCCGTAAAAATGTAAAAATAAACAATGGCCATGCTTTTAAAATATTGAGGTAGAACTGGACAATCTACACAAAATTTGCAATCAATCAGTGAAAACGTCATTTTTATAGAGCCTTTAGTTTCCGAGAACTCACTGTCGAAAAGATTTGCCACAAACATATAAACGTCCACAACATATAGTTTAGAAAAACTAGGAAGATGGAAGTACATATGACGTGCATTGATTTTGGAGAAGGCTTATTAAAATACAAAGGCTTTGAACAATAATTTTAAAACATAAACTTTACGAAAAAATCTAGATAACTAATTTATTTAAAGTACACATACTTTAAAATATTTCTGTTCGTTATAAACGTGAAATCACGTGAGCTCAGGCGTCTTTGTTGTTATTGCAGCATTTTAATAGATAGATAGTTGAACCTGCGCTCTCTACATGGCGCATCATTCACATATGAATATGAATCTCCTCCTCATTCCTCACATCATTTGTACATGTCCCTTTACAGACACAAGTAAAAGACGTCTTGATATAAATCGGCGAAGGGTACTATAAAGTTGGAATTTTTTTCGATTATTTTCTCAATATCTGGCACCGTTTGCAAGATTTGAAACTCATTCCAGTTGGAGTTCCTAATTCATATATGATCAGTGTTTTCTTTCTTCTTGCGTGCAGTATGTAATAAGCAAATACATTCAATAAATAATTAATTATAATGTTTCTGATATACGGTGTTCTTTGTGCAAAACATCCAAACAATAAAGATTCTTTTTAGCCTTGAGAAATGGTTATCCTTCGTTTTTCATTATCATTTGGCTGAGTGATATACAACCCCTGTATACAACTATGTTGTTTTGGATATAAAACTCATAGAATATCATCTATTTATTAAAGTGGTACAATAACAATTAAAAGCGATTTTTAAGGGGTAGTGGTTGGAGTTAACACTTTATTTCTGTATAGGGAAGTAAAAGGGCATCTCATTATCAGAGGAACAATCTTTATTTTTAAGTAATTGGAATAAGCATTAGTTGTATATAATCTGCCACTAGAGGGTTTCGCCCTCCCTCTTGGCTTGGGGTTTAAGATCATCAATTATTCTTTATTAATATTATGAGTGGCCAAGGAGCTGTCAAAGAAATATTTATTTTAGTCATAAACGAAATCAAAACAAAGATTATATCAAAAATAAAAGATCATTTTATATGTCAATATAACAAACAAAACTTTATTAAATAAAACAATATTAAACAAAGTGCGAGTGCAGAAAAATATCATAAGTGCAAAAAAGTGATAATAGAAGCAAAGCCGAATAAAATATTGTGAAATGTATAGAAGAAACTGTTGAAAGAAATTATAGTACAAATTTATGACAGCTAAATAGTGATGAGTGAGTTGCTCTGAACGTCACAGCACAGTAGATAGATGTTAGAACAGACAAATGCATATTAATCTTCTGTCCTGGAGCGGCTCAGGACTGGTGATATGGGTAGCTCTTATTAGTGGTGTGGAGAACCAGTGCTATGATGGGAAATGATGAGGAATGTGCTACTGGATTAGTTGGTGACGAAAGGATGCTGCGTAATGATGATCTGCTGGAATATTGCGGAGATATATTATAAGCAGGACGCTGAGTGGGGTATAACAATATTTATATTTGGATTCTTGCTGTAAGTCTGTAAATATTGTATCAAGAAATATATCCTTATGATTCTGGAGATTCCTTGTTATAAACTTTTCATGCAACTTGGCAATGTGGTGAAAGAGCAGGGGAAAGTAAATTTTATCATATAGGTCAGTATCATGATAAGGATATTTGATCCGATATGCTAAACGAATGGCATGTCACTCTAGAATCTCAAGTCTGTTGTAGAATTTTTGTGGGGCTGAACACCAAGCTACGTGACCAAAAGTAAGGACACTCCTCATGAATGCTTTGTAGGTGTTAAGTAGTAATTTAGAGTTCGATCCCCAGCTCTGACCAACAAGGCGACGAAGAAGTTGTAATCTGTTTTTAGCCTTCGTAATTTTTTTTTTTTTTTTTTTTTTTTTTTTTGTAACTGGGATGTCAATCACAACTTATCATCGAAGATGATATCTAAGTATGTAACAGTTTTAGAGGGCTGAAGAAGGTGAACGCCTACACGTATCTGCAATAAATTCGGATTACGCCTAACTTTACTACGACGCTAGTGTCTGAGTTTTGTCTTAGTTTACTGATAGTCGCCAGTTACAACACCATCGCAGGAAAGCTGTAATCGTAGTCTGCAAATGTATGTTGTTATGTTGTATTGTTTTGCGCAATGTTAGGAAGGCAGTATCGTCAGCATATTGGAACAGATAAGTATTCGGCGCTGGAGATGGCAAATTTGAAGCATACAAGATGTACAAAAAATTCGATAAGCTAGAACCTTGCGGTACCACGTGTGTGGAAATACTGGATGAGATAAAGAGTTATTGACACTGACATAAGCAATACGATTAAGTATGAATGAATAAATAATTCTGAGATATGAAAGAGGAAGACTCAATTTAAGCAAATTATGAAATAATCCGTAGTGCCAAATCCGATCGAATGCATTTTCAAGATCCATCAGTATG
Organism: Thermobia domestica; assembly: GCF_964235325.1. Taxonomy (NCBI): domain Eukaryota; kingdom Metazoa; phylum Arthropoda; class Insecta; order Zygentoma; family Lepismatidae; genus Thermobia; species Thermobia domestica. Next base: position 218,693,444 of record NC_137461.1, on the reverse strand, counting down.
AAACAAGACGGAAGGGATTTATTGTAATGGTTGGTTATGATGGTGGTTAGGCTAGGTAACTGATCATTTATACTGTAATAGGGCCTAAATCCAGCCTGATGAAGTGGTAAAAGTTTATGATCAGTGATATAGGGGTGTAAAGGTAAGAATTGTATTTTTTAAAAGACTTCCCAAGTGTGGACGTTAGTTGGATTGAACGATATGATTGTACAGAATGTGCTGGTTTGTTCGGTTTCAAAAACATACAGACTTTGGATACCTTCCTATGGGAAGGATAGTAACCTGTTCGAAGTATAAATGTATATATTTTAGCCGGAAAAATGAAAAAGTTGGCTGAACATTCTTTAAGAAGTCTGTATGATATTTGGTCAAAGACGGGGGCAGTGCTACGTTTCCGTTTAATGACGGATAGAATATCTCCAGAGGTGATTTCCTGAGTTAAAGGATTATTGTTGTCTAACCTGTGATGGATGGAAGGCAGTAATAACTGGTTTATTGTTTCTTCGGAAACTTTGTAACTGCCGCGGTAAATGCAGGTAGGATGTGTAAAGACAGATTGGAGATGGCCAGCGAAAGCATCTGCTTTCTCATTGTCTGTAGGTAAAGGCTGGTCATTCTGTATAAGAGGATAAGATGAATTTAATTTTTTGCCCAGTTACAAGGTGAATTTTTTTCAATATTTCGTTGGATGTGGTTCTGTGTTCAGTTGATTACGGGTGTTGCTCCAGTTAATCCGCATGTGGGCAACAATATAATTATGCACCGTCCGTTGCCACTTACGGACTTGCGTTAAGTACTCTGTGTTTCGTGCTTTTTGTATTCTCGAAAGTAATAGCGTGATTTTATTACGTATTCCGATTGCAGCGTCGCCTTGAGTTATTGCATTATGGTCTAGGTAATCACCGCTTAGAAAGTTATATTGAAGGAAACGAATATATGTAGTTGGTTTGAGCGCTGTTTCATTCAGAAGAAAGATGTCTCCATTTTCCTCAAGTAACAATTGCTCTAACACTATGCTATGTGATAGTAGAGAGCGAATGTTCATGAAAAAAGCCATAATCGCATAAAACATTATGAACTTAGACTGCACTGTCTCTCGGTAGAATGTGAAAATGAACATAGGGCCCAAGATATATAGCATACAGATTAACTTGAAAGATAGCTGAGGCTGCTGCAATAACGTGATCCAGAATAAGTTGGCGTTGGAAAGGAAATATATTTTGAAGGATAAGCGTAATGTAACGGAGAAAGTTTTCAACAATTAATGGATTGTGATACTGGTACTATTGAGTCTGTAGTCCGTAGTGGGACCGCCATCTCAGGACATTTTGGATTTGCTGCTGGTTTAGCTTTACATTTATAGCTATATGTCGGATGTGTGTCACTGGAACAAGTGCAGCAGTGCGGAACCTTTCCTGTATTTGTACAATCTTTGGTTTCATGAGTGCCAGTGCAGTATCCGCATTTCGCAACATTTGGACATTTGGCAGTAATATGTTGATTATAAACTTGGCACCGCTCACACCGAATAGGCAACGGGTGGTTGGTACAAGATGGTTCTACCCTGTGACGCGTTTTGTAGATAAATGCGGCCTCTTGAAACAGAATATCAATAACTGATTGAGAAGTGGTCTAAACTCGTACATAAATGTTGCACCGTTATTATTTTTAATTCGGATAAATTAAAAGCGATTTTTTAAAACAAGTGTTTCATTCCATCCAATGGATGGGCGGGCCGTAGAAGGCAATGCTTTCTCTGTGCGCAGAGATATTTTCAATTTTTTAGATTATGTGACATGGAGAATGGTTTCAGGCTATATAATAATATATATTGAAGTAGGAAACTAATAACAAAATCAAGTTGACAAAATATGTCAGATTTGGCTATTGTATTAAAATGCTTCCTGATTACATGCACGGAGGTTGTGTGCAATATATATATGTATATATGGATTTCGGTGGTAGATACGGCGGTCAGGATTATACTGGTCTGTGTCTTTGGTGCGTTCGTATATTGCTAAGAGATGATCCAGTGGTGGGTAGGAATAGCGTGGTACAGCAGGAACTTGGTCTAACAGCTCATGGACAATGGGATGTGCCAATTGGATTCGTGTCGCTATGTAGCGTTGGCGTAGTTGGTAGAGGTGTGGCAAAATGTTTGGAAATTGCGCACGACGATATATTTCAGCAGTGGGAGTATCGAAAGCGAGAGAGTAGGCCAGACGTAAGACGTGTCTTTCGAGAAATTTCATACGCTCATAGAAGGTTAGTGCCACTGATAACCAGGCAAGATGTCCATTAGTGATTGCTGGGAGTACAGAGACTTTATATGTTAGCAGTAGAAGTTTTGTATTAAGACCCCAAGTGGTGCCTTTAACATTTCGTAAAAGGTTCAAACGGCGCCGGATATTAACTTCCAATTGTTTCAGACGAGGCGTCCAAGTAAGATGTTTGTCAAATATTAGATCCAGATATTTGAGACTGTTTTGAATTGGTATTGGAGCCTCAAAAAGAGTTAAATGTAGAAGTTGAATGATACGGTATTTATTGCGTTTGAGTCCAAGGAGAGTCATTTGAGTCTTAGTTGAATTCAGATTGAGGTTCCATTTCAGGCCCCATGTAACTAGTTTGTCCAAATCTGTTTGTAAGAGTTGATTAATGCGATCAACAGAAGATCCCAATGCTATATAAGCAGTATCATCAGCAAATAGTAAAGCATATAGTGGGGGCTGAGGTTGATGCATGTCAACTACATAAAGAATATATAATAGAGGAAATAAAACAGATCCTTGGGGCACACCGGCCCGGATTTGAAAGATGTGTAGCTTTGTCATGTTCATCTGAACGAAAGCCTGGTGCTGATGTAGAAAATTGGCTATTAATCGGACGTAGCTGTGAGGAAGCAGCCGTTTGAGTTTATAAATTAACCTCTCATGCCAAACAGTATCGAACGCACGTTCAATATCAAAGGAGATCAAAACAGATGGTAAACGCTTACTAAAATGGTTGACAAGTAGTGTAGAAAGTTTGAGTAACTGATCAGCAGTGCTATAGAGTGGATGGAATCCAGCTTGGAATCCAGTTAGTAGTTTGTTCTTCATTTGTAGGTAGTGATGTAGCCGTTTTACCACAAGGCGTTCTAGTGTCTTTCTAAATACGTTAGTAAGTCTAATGGGTCTGTAAGATGACACAGCAGTTGGATCTTTGCGAGGTTTTAGAAAGACCACAATTTTAGCAAGTTTCCATTTAGTTGGAAAAGAGCTTGTAGATAAAATAGTTGTATACAAAGGAGCAAGTAAGACTAGAAACGCCAAACGTGCCTTAAGCAGTTGATACGAAATTGAGTTTGCTCCCGGACCTGTGTTGCGACGGCATTTAAGAACTGCTGTAATATCGTCTGATGTTATTGTAGCAGTGAGCTGATTTGTGGGATCAGGGTGGTAGTAGAAATCAGGTTGAAACGATGGTTGCACTGGAGAACCAACGTGCAAGATATGGGTGTCTGGAGGACAAGTAAACAAAGGTGTAGTGTGCGGAGTGAAGAGTCCCTCAAGATATGCAGCGAAAGCAGTTGCCTTTTCTGCATCCGTCGTTGGTATTTGGCCAGCACATATGATGGGATATTGTGAGCCGTTTTCTGAAATATGAGACGTTTAAAGATATTCCAGAATTTAGTGGGATTTGTTTCTTGGCGCAAAGCATTGCAGGAGATACGCCAGTGTAGTCGCGTGCGGGATAGTATGTAGTTCTGTACCGTACGTTGGAATTGACGATGCAGAAGAAGAAATCGGCGGTCATTTGTGCGACGAAACTCTGTTAAATACTCGTATGAGTGTCGGAGAAGATCGAGGGCGCGTGCTGGTAAACGAGGTCTAGACAAATCGCTTTCGCATTTAGGAACTACGTAATCCGTAGCATGAGAGACTATGTCAGTCAGAGTACGTGAGCAGGTTTTAATAGATGCAATTGTTGTGACAGTAGATGCAGTACCCGGCAGATCTTCGGCATTATAAGTGCTGTATTGATCCCATCGAGCTTTGCTAAAGTTATATTTAGGTGTGCGTGTTGATGCGGATGAAGTGGATTTCAGACGTGGATGCAGTGGATAAAGAGAAGTGTAGGGAGATGATCACTACCTACGGAACCAAGGACATCAATAGTAGTAAGTGGTAACAGATTATTGGAGATCATTGCTACGTCGGGACTAGTGCCGCTTTCCGGACGAGTAGGATGTGGCAACTGCAGTAAGGAACTATGAGTAGTTCGGAGAAAATCTTGAAAGCGTTGTTTCTGAGCTGGTTTACGAGAACGGTAGTTGATGTCTGCTAATAAGATGCATGTTCTAAAGTTGAAATCTAGATACGTCAGAAAGCGGATTGGTAGATCGAATATAGACAGTGGTAATGATAATAGTATTTCCTGGAAAGTACACCGTCAGTATGACGTGTTCGGGAGAAGGTGGTATGATATGGCACCGTGGAAGAGAGTGCTTAATGGCCCTTGCTGCACTACCACCTGCGATGTTTTGTGGCAGATCAGAGCGTATGAGATGTTAAGTGGAAGATAGAAGCGGTCGGATCGTTTTAGTTATGTTTCATTAACAAGGATGTTATCTGCTTTGTGTTGAGTTATTAAAGCGACTGCGCTCCAACCTATAACTTTGGCTTTGAAATCTTTCGTTTACGGTTATGTGTGATTTCACGTTTATTAGAGACAAACATTTTCTGAGTATGTGTACTGTAAATAAATTAGTTAACTAGATCTTTTTCGTAAAGTTTATGTTTTAAAATTATTGTTTAAAGCCTTTGTATTTTAATGAGCTTCTCTAAAATGAATGCACGTCAATTGTCCTATCATCTTCCAAGTTCTTTTAAACTATATGTTGTGGACGTTTATAAGTTTGTGGTCAATCCTTTCGACAGTGAGTTCTCGGAAACTACAGGCTCTAGAAAGATGACATTTCACTGGTCGATTGCAAATTTTGCGTAGATTATCCAGTTCTAATTGAATATTTAAAAAACATGGCCATTATTTATTTATTACATTTTTACGGGTACACTGGAAGAGTGGAAATTTTAAGAAAAACTAAAACATTATATCCTACACAGTATACATTCCAACAACGCACTGTTGTATATAGGGGTTGCATATGTCTCTGGCGTATGTGTCATGGCCAAGAAAAAGGACGAATAACAGTTTCTATAGTCTAAGATGAATCTTTATTTTTGGAATGTTTTGCCCAATGAACACCATACAGTATATAACTTCCATTATAATTAATTGTGTATCTAATGCATTTTCTCATTACATACTGCATGCAGGAAGAAAGAAAAATGGTCATGCACGAATTAGAAACTCCAACCGGAAGTAGACTGAAATCTTGCAAACGGTGCTAGATATTGAGAAAAAAATTATAAAATCTTCCCTTTATGATACGCCTTGCCGATTTTTTTTTATCAAGACGTCTTTCACTTATGTCTGTAAAGGGACATGTACAGATGTAAGGAATGAGAAGGATATTTCTGCTCATATGCGAATGATGCGTTGTGTAGAGAGCGCAGGTTCAGCTAGGTTTTTTTTTTTAATTTCAACACTTTCAGTGTACCCCTAAAGAATGTAATAAAAGAAATAACAGCCATATTTTTTTAAAAAAATACTCAATTAGAACTGGACAATCTACACGAAATTTGGAATCGATCGGAGAAAACGGCACGTGTCTAGCATTTGTGGTTTTCGAGATCTCATTGTCGAAAGGATTGGAGACAAACATATAAACATTTTTTCGGAAACAATCATAAAACTAGCATTTTAATATATAAATGAAACAAACGCCTGAGAGATATGCAATCACTATATACAACTATATGGTGTTGGAATGTACATCTCGTAGGATATGATGCTTTACTTTTTTTTTAAAAAAATCAACACTTCTGGTGTACCCCTATAAAATGTAATAAAGAAATAACATTCACGTTTTTTAAAAAAAATATTCAATTATAACTGGATAATCTACACAAAACTTGGAATCGACCAGTGAAAATGGCACGTTTGTAGCACTTGTGATTTTCGAGATGTCATTGTCGAAAGATTGGAGATAAATACAGTATATAAACTTTTCTTTGCCGACAAACAAATAAACCTAGCATTTTAATATGTATATGAAACAAACGCCTGAGAGATATGCAACTATGTGGTAGTGGAATGTGTAACCCGTAGGATATGATGCTTTACTTTTCTAAAAACCCAACATTCCGGTGTTCCCCTAAAATGTAATAAAGAAATAACGATCACGTTTTGTAAATATTCAGTTAGAATTGGACAATCTACTCAAATTCTGGAATAGACCAGTGTAAACGCACGTTTCTGGCACTTTACTTCTTCCAGATCTCATTATCGAAAAGATTGGAGATAAACATATTGTTACGTGAATATAGAGACTACTCCAAAATTAAACAATAAATTTTAATAGTGTCTAGAAAGCAAATTCATGGATACTATACGGATGTAAACCACTTCTCGAAACAAAACAAGTTGAAGTGAAGTTTCATAAACTATTTGTGAAACAGAAATGTATACTTGTGTCAAAATATTTGTGAAGTTAAGTACAAGGACTTCCGTATTGACGTCACAGAAAACAACCTTTAGTGCTTAGGATAGTCCAGAAATACAGAACAGAAAGATGAAAAGTGAAAAGCAAATTATGTAGATAAACTCTGGCAGTGGCGTGTTTACGATTTTGTTTCGGGGGCTTTGCTAACTGTCGGGGGGGGGGTGCCTGAAAATGTGAAAATTCTGCAAGATATTTCATATACTTTACTATAGTAAGTAAGATTTCGGGGGGACTTAAGCCCGGAAGCTCCCCCTAAATACTCCACTGAACTCTGGTAAATTCTATCAAAAGAAAAAGCTGCCTCTAATGGACGAGACCTTGAGAGTCGCGTGAATCGAGTCGTTAGTCGCAAGTCAATTGGTTATCTTCTTATATTATTGTAGGATTGCTGTAAGGATACACACATGTAAGTTAGAATAACTCTTTATTTTTTACTAATAAGCATGAAATGATTACCAGAGGTAGCACTAGTTCGATTTGTATTCCTTACGCACCTTATGCCTTTGTGCCAGGATTTATGTTTATTGAGATTTGTATTTGTTGTCTCATATTAACTCTTGGTCTAACTATTAGATCACTAAAATCAACAGAATCCTATTGACAATGACCGGAGTTGATTAATAACTTTGATTGCTAATTGATTTATGTAAATGTTCATGTAATTGGTTGAATTCTCAAGCAGACTATCATGTCTTGCGTTTATGTAAATATTCTAATTCAGTTGTAAGGACTAATCCAGCTCAACCTGTCTGATTTACTTAGTTGTTAAAATAAATTGATAGACTAGGAATGAGAGTAATCGTTGAACTTTACTAGCATTAATAAAATCCCCGATCTTTTTCTGGCGTGAAAAGGTAATTTGCATATTAGATATAAGCACTACCGAGCGACATCATGGATTATTATTATTATGTTTATTATATTAGCCTTTGAAGTTACCTGGATGCAATAGGTTTTGTCAATCAGATTTAAGCAAAGCGCCTGCAATGTCCGTCAACCCGCTAATACGTAACATGTCTATGGTTGCCTAACACTGTAGTTTCGGCCTGCAACAATGATAATGTTATGGGCTCAAACCGGCCCCTAAAATGTTGAAAAGGACAATAAGGACACGGTTTTTGAAAATTGGAATGAGAACTGGAGAATCTACACAAAATTTGGAATCGACCAACGAAAACGGCAAATTTGTAGCACGTACAGTTTTCAAGATCTCATTGTCGAAAGGATGGCGGACAAACACATAAACCCAGCATTTTAATACATAGACTAGCTGAACCTACTCTCTCTACACAACGCATCATTCACATATGAGCATAGATCTCCTTCTCATTCCTCACATAGTTTGCACATGTCCCTTTACAGACACAAGTAAAAGACGTCTTGATAAAAATCGGCAAAGGAAACTATAAGGGGGAGATTTTTTCGATTATTTTTTTTCAATATCTGGCACCGTTTGCAAGATTTGAACCTACTTCCAGTTGGAGTTTCTGATTCATATGTAATCAGTGTTTTCTTTCTTCTTGTGTGCAGTATGTAATAAGTAAGGAACGGAACTTCATGTGCTAAAACACTCAGAAATATTGATTTATTTATGTGCTATAAATTTTGAAAATATGTGATAAAACTAGAAAAGTATGCGACAAAAATAAAACTATTTCGTAACAGAAACTCAAATATTACGTGTATTGTGAACATTTTAAATTCAGTTTTAAAATGCTTACCTTCTAGGGAGCTATTCTTTGGAAGAGTTGCAGTGGACTACCATAGTTTTCTCCAAGTTCTACATTGTAAATTTGTGACGATTATTCCTAAAAAGCGTCTTATACTGCGAGAAAGATCGCTCCACGTCACAAGAAACAATTCTCACAGATTTGAAACACAAAATTTAACTAACACTGAAATCGACCACATCTTCCTTCACCACTTCTCCTTCCAAGACACGTGCAATTTTACACAATGTTTGAAAACTAGGTTTCTTTAAAAAATGTCTATAAATTTAGTGATTAGCGCTTGTCGGCTAGTTCCAGAAAGTTCTTTCAGTTTCCTTTTTACTATGCGGATTTCACCCACTGAAGCTGACAGAGTGTTCGATGACAATTTAAGCTTTTCTGTATAACGAGAACGAAAGGACAGGTTTGTTGAAATAAATACTAACTCGAGTTTTACGGAGATATCTTGTAACATTTCTTGTAGAATTTCTATATACGATGTTTCGTCTTTGTCTAGATAATTTACGACAGATACGAATTGTTCAGTCTAAATAAATTGGGCATAATATTTAACGGCATCCAACCAAGTGCCCCATCACGTAACTACAGGAGCGGGTGGAATAGGAATCCCAGGCAAGGCCTACTGTACCTTTTTTCATGTAAGCTGCAGCATCTGTAACAAGAAGTAACATTGTCAAATTTTATGCCTTCTGGCCACAATAGTTGCATTGCGTCGTTGAAAAATCTTGCTATCGTTACATGTTAAGCAGCAGATAGCTCTTTACACACTAGCAAATAATTTTTCTTCAACACAGTTTCGTGATTATTACTTAGCACTCCTACAATCACGTTTCCCACTTTTTTACCACTGAAGTCTGTAGTTTCGTCTATATATTACCAAATACTTTGATGCACACATTCCGAGCGAATATATTACCAAAGTTTGCTCATAACACCTGTGCAGATAAGTTTTTCGTAATGCTGATTCGTCATGCGGTTCAAGTTAGTATATTTCACGAGAAACTTTTGTAATTCTGGGTTCTTTAGTTTGAACAGTGGAATATCTGCGGATACAAAAGCTCTGCACAAATCCTTTGAAAAAGCGGACAATTTTGACGGTTCACCAGAACTAGACGCAATTGGTTGACCGGTAAATGCTTGTCCCTTGCTGAAAAGTGAAGCAGCAGCAATATGCTTCTTGCTCTGCAAATGCTGTGCCACGACAGATTTGCCACACGGTTGGCAAAATAGCACTTTGCCATCAGTAGAAAGTACATCTTTATATTCGTCACAGAACTTCTGCAAACGAGATGAATCACTTGCCTTTATTTTAGGCATTTTACAGTAAGGAAACACACACACTGCGCTGAAGCACTACTCAAAACACAAACGAAAAGACACGTAGTGGAATGAAATTCTGCAATGTTGTAACTGGCTTGTGGCTGGGTAGAATTTCGTCAACAGGACCTTACGTGTAGATTAAAGTAAGGCCAGAAGTCTGCCAGTCAACGTGCTCAAAGACAAAACAAACCTGACAAACTCGATATGAAAGAAGTGTGGGAAAATAAGCATTGTTTCTTTCGAAGATTTCGATGTAGCAGATCTCAATAAGTGATATTATGTTTTTAAAAAGAAAATTCTTAAAGTATGTATTTATATACGGAAAACTGGAAAATATGTGCGTTATGTAAAATAAAATTTGCTGTGGTGGCATAAATGGATATGGTCAGCATTTTGGCAAAAGAAAAGGCCTCTATCTCACTGCAGAAAAAAACATTTATTTAAATAAAGTTCCGTTCCCTGGTAATAAGCAAATACATTACATACACAATTAATTATGTTAGCGATATATGGTGTTCATTGGGCAAAACACTCCAAACAATATTCTTCTTAGCCTTGAGAAATGATTATCCTTCGTTTTTCATTGTAATTTGGGTTTGAAACAAACGTCGGAGAGATATATATTAACCCCGTATACAAGTGTATGGTGCTGGAATGTATAACTGTCAGGATATAATGCTTTACTTTTTAAAATTTCAACACTTCCAGTGTACACCTAAAAATGTAATAAATAAATAACGGCCATGCTTTTTAAATATTCGATTAGAACTGGACATTCTACAGAAAACTTGGAATGGACCAGTGAAAACGGCACCTTTCTAGCTCTTGTGGTTTTAGAGATATCATTGTCGAAAGGATTGTAGAAATACATATAAACCTAGCATTTTAATATATGTAGATTATACTATGTATACTATTTTAAAAATATGCATCGTCACTAACAATACTGTCCGTTAAGTACCCAGGATCATTTAAAAATTAGTGCATTTACTTACATCTGTAGTTAATAATAACAATAGTAAAACATGGATAAGTAATAATTTGTGCTATATTCTGGTAATCAAAATACTTGTATTTATTTCAATAAAATTAAAACATATTAACATTGAAAGTATTCGCCCTTTTGTTGGCCTGTCTAGAGCCACCATCCAGGCAGTTCCTGGATTTCACATTGATGCCTGTGACGTGTCCTTAGAGGCAAAAACATCAGTCACTGCTTCTTCCACCTCACTCAGATTGGTGAAAGATATTAATTTCAAAAAGTTCTCAATAGACCAAAACATGTAGAATCAAAAGGCTCGTGATATATAAGGTGTGATATCTTTTCGATGCAATGCAATTCCTGAAGGTTTTGTCATAGTTTTGGAGTCGAGTTTGGGTTTATGATATCCTGTGGCAGCAGGGAAAGTTTTCGGTTCAACAATGCAGGATATTTGTGGAGCATACATCTGCTTCAATTATTTGGAACAAATGTCAGCATTCATGATATTACGTTAGGAATGAACATAAAGTGAATTACCTTCTCGTAGTATCATCACATATAGAGCATGATGCCATGCTCAAAACGACTCTGTTTGATGACAACTTCTGGAAGTTGTTCCTTGCTCAACCACTGATTTTCCATATTCGAATTTCGAAGAAACGCCAACTTTTCGTTGCATGTGATAATCCATTTAAGGAATCGCACATCGCACGGATCTTGCAGCAGTTGTCAGCACCACATCCACTCTCCTTCGGGCTTGATCCGAGGTTTTCTTATGTGGTATAATACTGCAGTTACTGATGATATTACGGAAATCGTGAAGGTGACGCCTTATAGTGGACTATGTGTGCTGGTGGATGGATTTTTCTCAATAGTATCTCGTATGTCCTCAGAAGTTATTACGCTGGAGTGACCGGATCTTGACTGATCTTCATTTCTACAACGTGCACAAAGTTTTTACAAGCAACGAGTTGCTTTTCTGTGGTTCACTGCACCTTTCCCTTTCACATGACAAATGTTTGGAGTTGTTGCCCTAGGATTATACTAGAGTTCGAGGTCATACAGTAACAGTGCATGTAATTAATCGTTGTAGAGAACTCATCCCACAGCCACTAAAAACTGATTAAAAATACCGACGGAGTGATGACCTCCGTGGTAAATAGTCCTTGAACGCTGCTTCTTATTTCAGTTTGACCTGTGCTTATAGTCGATCCCAACGTACACACAAGATAATGCTGTTTGGTTTGTGGATATATTGCAAGACTTATGCCTAATCTTTGTAATAATAATAGTGATTATAACAATTATATAAAGTTGTTATAAATCTTTCTATATAGTGTTTGTATTTACATAGCAAATCCTAGCAAATGAATGAACATGGATTTCTGTGAGAGTCATTCCAGTATCATACGTTTTGGAGACGAGAGAAGAGCTTGTTTTCAATGTCACCCATTTTCAACAGAAACAGAAACCTAGGTACTCTAGAAGTACAGCCAAAGAAATTTAGAAATCTATATTTTCTTAATTACCAACTACAGTGGATGTATGGCTATGTGGATTTTCTACCATTTCTTCCACATTCAAAATTTTTAAATTAGAAACTACCGAGAATTAGATCATAGTTTGTTCCATTTTATTTTCACTTATTTAAGGAAAGAGAGACTAAGACAAGATGATGGGGTCAACTCCACACTTCCACACTCAATGTAACACAATCAACCCAACAACTACTAAAAACAATAAAACCATTATTTATTCTACTATGTCTGATAATTATGGGGTCAACCTCAGCCTTGTACACTCAGTGTTACAAAATCAATCGAAACCACTTCCAATACCTAAGTTAAACCTCTTCCATTTTGTCACTATGTGCGAAAATTTGTTCACACTTATTTATGGAGAGAGAGAGAGAGAAAGAGAGAGACGAAAACAAGGAGGATGGGGGAACTTCATACTTGTATACTCAATCTTACATAACCAATTCAAACCACTGCCAATAACTGTGTCATAATTTGTTTAAATTTGTTCACTATATTCCATTATTTGTCCGGGGTGCAAAGGGTCCCGTATTCGATTCCTGATGAAAGAGCCTTTGGAATTCAAACTGTCCTCAATGTTTCTGTGTTCGTGTTCCTGTCGTTAAGGAAGTTACTGAAAAAACTGTAGACTGTACAATGGAGTAAAAATAGAAGAAAATAAGAAATTTAAGTTACTGAGACTCTTTCGATGAATCAGTTAACTTTAGAAAATGGTAGAGCGCTTACCTCTGATACGTAAGGTCCTTGCTTCGATCCCGGACAAATGAGGCTGTAATGGACAACATCGTGTCCGTGGATTTTCTAGAGTATTTCAATTTCCTTCCACTTTCTCATTACACCAATTCTTCATTTATTTGCTTTAATCATCGTTTCTCTTAGTCTAATGAGTATAATCGTGAGACGTTAAACTGAAATATTTCATTTCAGATTTTTTTCTGTTGCATGAGTTAGCGCTTCCGTTCCGTTTCCCTATCAGAAATGCAAAAGTGTTCCCAAATTGGTTCTTCAAAATTGCAGCAGGGTTGTGGCCGTATGGTGCTAAGAACTTGGTCGTCACTGTTTTATATTGCTGGAATATTCAAACGAAAGTAGCTGTACTTTAAACAATCCAATCCAACAGAAGAAAAAGTCATCCTTTTGTGCTGGATAAATAACGCCACTCATTTTAATTTTATTGTAGTATTTTCACTCAGTCACGAAACCAGCCATGTTTCGGGGTGCGGATGAATATGTTAGGGGGCAAGTCATTAAAATTTTCTTACACATATCTAATTTGTGTTTTTTGTATTAATAATAGCATTTTGTTTTCAGGTCTGGAGGGCCACGAAAGGTTTAGGGGGTAGGATCCCTAGGCTCCTCTGGTTGCGGGCCTGTTTTCACTTGCTGCACACCTGTAAATTCCTGATTTAGAGAAGGAAAGCAAATAAACATCCTCGCCTTCATTGCGTCATTTCTGTATGAAACTTCATCAAAGCCAAGTTCACATGAGACGGAATTACCTGTCACAGTGAGAACAATCTCATTTACTATCCATTCTTTTCTAAGGATATGAATTACGAGTAAGAACACACTTGTAGATTAATCTCGTTCAAAAAGTGAGATTGTACTCACTAGTACTTAGTCATCTTATGCGTATTACCCATTAAGATTTCATTTGGTTGTTTGAATTTGCAACATAAAATTTTGTTGTTTCCTAATTTTATCATTAATTATTAGCTATGTCAAAATATAAGCGTGGAAAAAGTATGGGACATAGTAAACACATTAGAACAAATTATGTTTTAGCTATTTAATGAAATTTATCCTGGCTCATTGAATTTCCAACGTAGAACTCTGTCTCGGTCTCATATTCACTCCTACTTGTAAGCTATGCCCGATTACAAACTTAAACAAATTATTTGACATAATGTACAAATTCGAAAATTATGTACCAACTCAGCATTTCTCAAACCTTTTAAACCCGAGAACCATTAAAATATCTGAAATATTTCTACGGACCACTAGTTTTGCATACCTATTTTATATGTATGTGTGTGTTTCTCACATCATTTTGTCTAGGAAATATTGAGCATTTAGAGGTCAAAATTGTTAGTACATTTATGGTTATTTAAAAATAAGTTTATTATAACACATAATTTCGTTACAATACCATAATCATATCGCTATGCAACTTCTGTAGTTTCTGATCAAAACACATTGTCGTATCAGGTTTGTTCTGAAAATAACTTAACACCGTTTAGAGAGATCGAATTGTATTCTGGCGATGCCTGGTCCTGGCTATACGGTGGATGAAGTAAACCACCTAGCTAAGTTTTTTTAATATCTGATTGATGTTTGTAGTCTGACCTTCTTAGGGAAGTATACAACATTATTTCTGTTGACCGTTTCCTGCAGTTTTTTCCAAGTGTTAGGCATACCCGCTATAATTGTCCATAGTACAGGTGTGCATCTACGGTTCTTTCCGGCTGCAGTATTTTCCGATATATAATCACCTTCCAATCCCACCAAATGCACAGCAATACCTTTTTGATAATCACCGTAAACGCACAGCCTGTGGAACGACTTTTCACTTCAACCAAGACCTTTTTCGTGCAATGTTCTCGTACGTGATGAACCGTTCCGACTTTTCGTGATAAACATTTTTAAAAATGACTCAAGTTCATTACGTTCCAGTAGATATTCGCAGGTGAAAATTCGATCGAGTACATCTTTCTTGAGTCAGATCATATAACGCCCAAACAACGCGCTTCTTTCTGTAGCCACCTTTCTCAAAATGATTTATCACTGTTTAGTGACAGATATTTAAGTCACTGGCGATGTCATAAAAGTTTACATGTCGATCCTTCTCGAATATAATCGGCTTTTGTTGTGATTGGTTCTACCTCCGAGGGTTATTTAGGATATCAAAATTTCCAGAAGAACTGAGGCTGACCAAGCTTTTAGTTGCTTCTTTTAATAACGATTTTTGCCCAAAATCACCACAATGTTTTTCATGAGTCTTGCAGCATTTGCTCTTTTATCGAAATAAAATAATCAAATGTGGTTCAGGTTTGTGGAAAATGTACTCGTCTTCACTGAGTAATGTGGAAAATGTACTCGTCTTCACTGAGCAATACATTATATCTTACTATAAGATTTCCAACACTCTTTTTCCACATCTATTAGCTATCTGCTATTAATTGACATTAGGACTGACCGGCCGCCCCATATATCCTTTGCCTTAGACTAACGACACTAACGACACCGCATGCGCAAAAGGCTCAATAATTTTTAAACGACTTGACATTGAGACACATTGTACTATTATGACGCAGTAAATAACAAAAGAAACATTTTGAATTCCTACGAGTACGGAATTATTGAATTGGAAGTAATGTGTTAAAAGCCAAATTATATTCTGAATACATTTTAATAATTTATTTAACAAATTAAAAATATAATTAGGTTATTACTCATTTTTAATGTTATGATGAAGCTTGTCGTCTCTTGCAGAGTTCCTACATACCTGGCTCAACATTAGTTAAGTTTGAAGATTGGCGCATACATTAAGTCCGTTTTTGTACTTTGTTTTCAGTTGCACGAGCGATGAATATTTGTTTCCACAAAAGTCGGTTGTTGAAGCCTGCATGACGATTTTCGATGCTTCGTACAACAATTCTTGAAATTAATTTCTCACTGAAGGTGAGATCCAGATTAGAGACAAACCAAGATCACGTAATTTTGTTTTAAACCCACTGTTAGTAGAAAGCCCGATGAACAGTTCTTTTTCCGATACTGAGAGATCATATTGATGAAAGTTAGTCTCAAATGGATCGCACGTATCCACATAATTTTACATAGAAATTGTTCAGAAAATATGTTCCAAACTTTTGTTATGCTATTTTGAAGTGGCTACCATCTATTTCTAGAAAGTCACTCAATAACAACAAAAAGCATTATTATCCATTAAAGCCTTTCGAAGAAGTAAGCGATTTGACCTAGGCAGATTATCCAGGCGATAAATCTTTCAACGAATAAAAATATATTTGATTAAAATCTATGAGAATCAAGTGCATTTTATTTACCGAAAGATTCAAATTACATAAAATGTTACAAACCCAAACCCAAAACGTAAATACTACGTTCTGACCTCGAGAAAACAAGTATCACATTTATATTAAGGTAGTAACGAGGAAGATATTTAATTTACTGAATAAGAAGTGGTGATTTCAAGAATAAAAAGTGAGCCTGCAATTGGATTTATTTACATATAATACATTATCTTTAAGGGAAAGATAGGTATTTTCTATACTAAAGAATAAACTAAACGAGAGAAGATATTATTCAAATCGTCACGGGGATATCAGTTAGATGTCAATCACCTTATAGACAGGAAGAAGGAGAGCGCCGTTTCGCAACGAGACAACCAACAAGTCGCAAGCACTTCAAAAGTAAGGAACTTCTTCATGGGGTGAACATAAAATTTTCAACTGAAAACGGGACAAGTTTTAAAATAACATGAGAAATGAGAAACAATTCAGAGTGTAAGTTAGTTCCTGTTTACTTTAACAATATCTAATACATTTATATTATAATATAACATAATATGTATAAACTACAAAATATGAACAGCATTTATCAAACAGTATAGTAGGACATGATGCTGCCTGCATTTGCTCCTTTGTCCTAGCTCGAATTCTTGATATTACATTGAGTGATAAGTTGACTCTTGAACTGAAGAAGGTAAGAAGTATATCTCGGAAGAATCTATCATCTTGAGAAAATGGCTTTATTCTTCACTAGTCTCTCATAAAATTCACTGCAGTTCTCTGTGAAGTTTACCTGCATCAGTAACATACATTTCATTCTTGCAACATGTAAGGAAGATTTTTCACTTATACATGATTGAAAAAAACACGCTCGACAGGAGTAATCAAACAAGCAACTGCTGAAATTTCTGCTGTTTTTCGAGCAGTACTGCGAACTACATATCATGTTTAATTTAGGAAATTTCAGTTCAATTCTTGCCTCTTTGTTATTACTAATTAGTAAAGGTAAAGGTACTGTATTTGTTATTTACTTCTTTTATTTGCATAAAACGGGACAAATACTACTTCTCTTATATCTACTGACGGGACGGTCGGCACATGCCATAAAAGGAACTGTCCCGGTCTAAACGCGACAATGGTCACCCTACTTCTTCATCAGACATAATAATCGATCTATGTTCCATAGAAAGAACCACTACCCAACTACTAATAAAGTTGTAAATGCGGTCCCTGCAACCACTTTTTGTCCGCATGTCACAGATAGAGGAAGCCTAAAACAATGCAATAGATTGTAGAAAAATAACCAACGGAGCTGGAACTGCAGATTACAGAGCGAGACGAAGATGAAGATGAATCGACACAGTTGCGTGTATTTCAAAACAAAATGTAATGTTATGATTTTAGAGATTTGATGCTTCCTGGATACTGGTAGGGTGATCTGCATTACTCATCGCAATAACAGATTCAGAGTAAAAATGTTGAGAAAATATTCGATGATCAAGATAGTGTCGAATCAGCTTCTTATAAACAGTATGTTCAGAATCAGAACATTGATAATATGTCAGATTCAATACGTTCAGCACGTTGAATAGCATTTTAGTCACAATCTAAAGAGAAGGCTGTTATAAATACGGAGTTTATCTAAAGAAAAAAATAAGGAAATAAATAGTCAAAGAGGATAATAGACGTAGTCTTACATCATGAAGATAAAAGAACTATGAAGCAAAGAGTACAGGATTTTTGAAGACGAATATAACAGAGACAGTGATAAAGTGGAGTCAGAGGGATCGTTTTGGAAAATTAAATATTTGAAGTAATTGGGTAAATACAGTAAATAGTTGGAACAAGTGGATAGGGAAGAAGAGACCCCAAAGAAAGTTCAAATCTATAAGATATAATGGACATTACAACACTATTTAAGATATTTTTTAAGAGAAGAGAGGTGGTGTTGGAAATTTAGAAAGAAATATAGTCACATTAAATGGGTGGAGGGGATTCCAATTCACGGACGAGCCCTAAGTTTAATGTTTATTTTAACTTTTTCTTTTCTGTGGTGAACAACACAACTAGGCATTATAATGTTTTATAAGGCACTTTGATACAGCTGTTGTCCCATAGGGTACTTATGACTTGAAGGAAAGTAAGTTAAAACACATTGATCGCCATGTGTATCACAGGTAACATACATGGTGTGTTCCGCCTATGCTTCGTGTATCTATCATTTCTGATACACAATGAACGTTCTTTTCGTCGCCTGTCTATACGATCTGATACACAGGCTTGTATATTTAATACATATTATATATTTAATACATATTACCTGTAGTCAGGGCACTGGAAAATCATATTGCAGTAGTAATTCTGGCGTCAGTTGAATTCTTTCCTTTAAGTGCGTATTCCGCCTACGCCTTGTGTATCATTTCTGATCACATCAACTTGGCGCTGACAGTAAAATTTACGAAAAGTACTCTCACGATCAATGAATTAAGTATTTTATGTTAAAACTAATTTGAAAAGTGTTCTTTTGACACAAAATAGTATTTTTCTACGATATACTAAGATTTTATTTAAAAATACTGTAAGCTACGAAATTATATAGTGAGATATGGACATATAATTAGCGAAGTCTGGTATATATAAAGAGTTTAAAATGTAATTTATCATAATGTGGAGCTGTAAAAAAGTTTATTGCGGCACAACTTAATCAATTGGAGTGTTTATACTTAGAAAGTTTATATTGGAAATAAATTGAATAGGAGTCATTAGTTGGAAATCTCTGAGTTTTACGTCTCATGATTATGCCGACTAGGATAAAGAAGACGGTGATGATGAGAAATGAATGAAATGGTGAAACGATGAAAGTGAGGGCAAACGGGACGACCCCGAGAAAACCCAGGCAAACTGTGTTTGTCCTCCAGAAAGTTCACTTGGTGAAAGCAGGGTTTGAACCCGGGAGCCCATACACTAGAGGTGAACGCTCTATCACTGAGCCCCAGCTTCCAGAGTCATTAGTTCGTGTATTATCTTATTTTGATGTGTGAAGTTGTGTTTTGAAAAGTTGTTAGCTAAATAAAGTTACAAAGCTAATTCTGCCAATAAGATATTTTCGTAACTTATCTCCTAAACTTTTAGAAACCTTCAATAAACAATCTTATTTTGGTTGTTGTTGATTTTTCTATATTTAGTATAGCATTTCCTTCACTTTTTAAATGATTGAAAACGAAAGTGGGATAGAAATATTGAAAGAAAATGCAAGATATCCCATAGATTATTTTATGCAGTCGAATTTCAAATTAAGACTTCTTTCTAACGACAAAATAAAATTATACATTTTTCAATAATATATGCATATTTCATGGGAAGTGAAAGCTTGCAAATGAAAATCCATCATCGTTTCCCGCAACGAATTCTGAAGTTTACTTTCTTCGTTTTCTTCTCTTTACGTTTGACTGACAGCTCAATCAATCCAAAAGCAGAAGGAACTCGGCTGCACGTTAATTCAATAAAAAATGTAACTCATATTTTAGTGACAGTCTATTACATATATATATATATATATATATATATATATATATATATATATATATATATATATATATATATATATATATATATATAATTTTTCAGTATGTATATAATTTTCATTCATTATTTGTCATCCACGTATCAAAAAACATTTCAACTTAAAAATTCGTTTCTGCTACAGGACGGATTTTTTACGTAATAATTGTAAGGAACGAAATACTAGCTCTTCTTCAGTAAAGCAGTTTAAATTGGAGTCCCTCTACCCAAATGCTGTACTCCAGAAACGTAAACTAACTGATTAATTACTTTATAACTTGGCTTCGTTCATTACAAGCTCACTCGTGGATAAAATTAGTCAATCTGTCTAGACCTTAGATTTTTTTTTTTTTTTTTTTTTTTTTTTTGTTTCCTATTGCTAAAGATGGGGTTTTACTAAGAATACGTGATTAAATGATCCATCACCATTAAAGCATGACCGTTCAATTAACTGCTGTGTGTGTGTTGTATACAAAAGCTCTTCCAGATGATCTTAGCATAGGTACGATAAAATGACTAAAAGGAGCCACTTTGGAAGTTCCTATGGGAACACAGTAAAGAAATTGCATGATTTGCTACTGCAACAAAACGAATTATTTAAAGTTTCAATGGTATAAAGAATGATATAAGAATGGAAACGAAAATAGATGAGAGCTTTGGTCGCAGAAGTACTACAACCCAAAGGAACTGGTGATAAGTTTTACGCCTGGAGAAGGAAAATATTTTCTAAAGCTTATTTGAATTGCTGCTGCTCATAAATGCAAATACATTCGAACAATATTCCGAAACAACATTGCAAAGGAAGATTATGGAACGTTCATTTTAAGTCAAGAACCACGAATCAGTAGATATTTTTACTGCCTCGAAAAGACTTAAACATCTTTGAAAGGCTCAATGAAATGCCATTGTATTGTAGGTAACTAGAAACGTGTATTGTGATCCTATAAGTCACATTGTTCTCTGAATTTTAATTATTCATTTTATCGAGTGCACCAAAGGGGCAAAGAAACATTCTATTTGGAATTTGCGGAGGGTATACTTCAAGCTGAATGAAGTTTCGTGATGGCAATAGCGTTGCTTTTGGTATCATGACTTGCGTCTACTCATACAGGTAAATGTAAACTTTCAATAGAATATTTATTTTGGCATTAAATGACAAAGTAGTGTTATATCTGTAATGTATATTTCATGAATATGCAGTGAACATTTTCATTTTCTATGACGGTTGCTACTGCACTCAGGGAGTTCACAGCACTTGCAAGGTTTAATGAACTTTGAAACATTCTGTTTTTCCTAATGTGTCCTGCAATGTACCTAGATTTAAATAGATTTAAAAAATTTGTGGAACAATTTTGAGCAGCAATTTAAACGAAGAAAATGCATATCCGTGATTTGCTAGTACTAAATCGGCGGGGCATATCTGAAACTTCTCATGAGGTTCCACTTCCCAAAAAGAACTTACGAGCTTACCTAGGTTAGAGCGGTTGTTTGTCGATACAACTTAAGTTCAATAGAAAGTACCTTCTAGTATGAAATAACTTATTTATTATTTTTATTTAAATATAACTAACACATTAACATAAATTGACATAACTATTGTTAAAGACATGCCATCGAGTCCAAGGAAGACAAACAAGGACCCGGTTAGATCCGGTATTACTTAGAATTTTATGGTTATGTTAACCTTCATGCCGTAACGAATCAATGCCTTAAAACAAACAATTATCTGATATCTCTCAAATTAGTTTAAAGGCCTGTTCATTTCTAATTAGGTTATGTCTTATTTGTTTTCCAAAATACTTATAAAACATTGTTATACGTTTATTAACTATAAATTAAGATTCACATTTACAAGGACGTATACTATTTTTTTTTTTTTGTCTTTTGTTTATTAGGATTTCTTTATTTTAAAATGTCATTTTCTTCTTCTTGAATGTTGAATTGATTTTAACGTCCCTTTTAGCAGCGAATCTATATGAGACGGGACCTACTGATGAACGTGGAATTCAAATCACGTGAGCTCCCGCCAGGAATCGAACCCGGTCTCCCACGCCAAAGTCGCGTATGCTAACCGCTTGGCCACGAAGGAGCTTATTTTCTTCTTCTTCTTACAGCTGAATGAGTTGGCTTGAAAATTGTGTGGCAATTTTAAAAACTTTTATGTACATTACTGACAAATCATAAATAACAAAGAAGATGGAAATTAAAAAATGAAAATCAGAAATGATACACAAAACAAACAATTGGAAATAAAAGTGATAAACAATAAACTGCATACAAAACGATAAGAATTAAAAAAAGCATTAAAAATAATTTGTAAAGTTGTTCATAAACATGTTATGACACGCATACAAGCGGTGCATAACCGTGTAATAGAAATATTAAGCTTACATTGTAATATTTTTCTTGTACTATAATTGCTAAATTTGAATACAATTCAAATGGATACCGAAAACCTCTATAATAGCAAATTCCTGCTTTCAGCTGTAAGACATAGAAAATTTCCCATCTGTCTTTGATATTCCAGTGACTTGTTTTAAAAAATCTAACTAGTGGGTTAGTTATGGAAGAAAGCGAAATCTTTTTTGACATTAAATTCAAGACACGTATTTGCATCACGCACACCCATTTCAAGAAAAGAAGAACAATACAGAGACAGAAGAAGAAACAAGAAAGACAAGAAAGGCTGGGGGAAGTCAAGAAAATTACCCTAGCTAAAGGAAAAAGAGACATTAGGAAATAATGGGTGGGAATCTTCGAAAAAGCAGAACGATTTTTCTGTTTGATTGTTCAGTACATGTCTAAAGCACAACTTGCGATGACAAGGAAATAGATGTCCAATTTAGATCCAGAGTAGAAGGCATGAATCAGACTAAGAAAAAAGTGCGGAGTAAAGGGTTCGGAGAAAATACCCGATTTTCGTCTTTCCTGTAAGTCTCTGCCGCCCCTATTCCAATAACCACATCCACATGCACACTCACATACATACTCAGAAAAGAGTATTTCCTCTCGCTGGAGTGACAGAGGGAGCCAATTTCTATTCGTATCCAGTAGCTAAAGTGAGTGAGCAAACCGATACGAGGCAAGGCAGACAGAAAGGAAGACGGGTGGTTGTGAATATTGGTGGCAGAAACAGGAAATTGCGCAGAAAATGTAAGAGAAGAAAGAAACACAACAGTCAGTAAATTTGATTCTCAAGCGCAAAAGGTAAAAAAGAGAAAAAGAACGAAAGAAAGAAAGAAAAGAAAAGTGAATTAATAATGAAGAGTGGTAAGATGGAACATTTCTAGATACATTTGCTTGATTGATTTAGTGATTGATTATTTTTTAAATATCTAAAACTATGCAAATAATTATGATTGAAACTCAAACATTATTATTGATCTTGATGTTTTAATTTAATATACATAATGTAAATATATTGGCTTCTCAAATCTTATCATAGTAGAAACTAAAGGAAGACTACATTTAGTATCCTGATCGCAGAACAAAAACTTGATAATTTCGTATAGAATCGTTACACAAATCGATGTGTCCAGATTAACTTAAATGTATCAATATTTTCCATATGATATTTGTTTTAAGAAATATATGTATCACAATACTGTTACTTGTTTTGTTCTATTCTGTGTTGTGTAAACGTATTTTTACACTTTCATTGCTAAGTCTAGTTTTCTAATAAGCTCTGAAGTTTAGTTAAAGCTTTTTCCTGTCAAGAACCTTAACTTCATTTCTGCACCACAATTTAATGCTCATCTTTTGCACTCATCGAGTTTAACGGTCTACTATTATAGAATGTGTTAGATTTTAATTTGTTAAATAATATTTGTAATGACAAACATTCTTCTACAAAATAAGAAACACATATTTATAAACAATCATAGCAATTGTGACAGCAGAAGTACTTACGGTCGTCGCGAGAAATCAGAGGAAGAGCATCAACTTCAGGTGTATGGTGTTCTTTCTTCGACTGAAGTCCTCGCCAATGACTTCTATTGGAAAAATACAGTATGCGTAGTTTTCTTGAGGCTCTCCATTTCTTCAATCTACGATTGTGTACATTATCATCATAAATGTTTCCATTAGCTTCAGAGTATAACATGGGACCGTAAACTTATAGAAAAAAATTTCAGACGAAACTGAGAGCATTTCTTACAATTAATCACATTATATACTGTACCTACATCCAACTAAGTATGCAATGTAGAAAATTTACGTAATATATGTCATATAATTTATAACTATAGCAAATCTATACAGTAATATTGGTTTCAAATTCATCAATCCTTTTAGACTCACAAACTATGCTATGCATAAGTATCAAAAGTCTTACAGAATGCCTTTGGCCGTTTATCTGTCGACAGGTATCAGAACAAAAACGGTAAGGGATATCGAAATGCGATTTCTTCTAATATATTCACCGTCTCAAGGATAGGTTCCATCTCCTCCATTAACTTGGTATTCGAACAAGATGTGGTTCAAATTAACCATTTACAGCTTCAAAGTTTATCGTCAGAAAAGAAAAACGGTTATATAGCGAGAAACTGTTTTTTGCAAACGATCTATTGCTTCAAGGCAACATACCACGTCTATTCTAAACTCTGTAGCAAAACCAGAATTGGTTCAAATTTACTACTTATTTCGCGTATCAATATTGTATCAAATTCAGGGACGTAGCTAGGGAGGGACACGGGGGACACCAGCTCCCTCAAATCTTGGCTTGCCATCCCCCAAATATTTATTTAAAATTGTATGTTACAATTTGTTTTTATTTGACAATAAATGAAAAAGTTATCCATTGTAAACTGAGATAATTCATACTTCTAACAAAAGGTTATTTTTAAAAATCTATTTATAGGCTATTTCTTAAATGAGTGGTAATAAGAGTATAAGATCAGTAACTTTGGGGGCCGGGCGTCATCTTCGTTAATATTGCGGGGTTCTTCCAGCTCTGAGTGATTCCAGCCGTATAGTCGCCTTTGAGGTACTTAGGGCAAAATATGTATACGAATGCACTTTTTGTAACCGACTAAGACAACTGAAAGGTGGATTCGACTCAGAGGCTAGGAGGATGCCTCCTCCCCCATTGCTGGGTTTTGCAATATAGTGTCTTATATTTTAATTGTTTTACGAGAAGATATTGAGTGTAAACTTACTTTCTTACTTTTATTATATTTAACAACGATTCTGTCAAAACAGAGGAGGATGGAATATGTAAATTACTTAACCCCTTATCTTGCTGGCGCTGGCAACACTATAGCTGAGAAGGAAAGAGTAATTTATTCCTGAACGTGGAGTGTGTTGTGTTAAATTTACTACTTAAAATTAAGTTGAGTATGGAGAGATTAACACAATCTGGAAATTTTATTTCACATGGAAAAAGCGGTAAGCAATTGTAGAGTACCTACAGCAAAACTGATAAGGTGCATATTGTTGCTAAGGAAAATATTCATTCAGACACTGTCGATAAGGAAGAAGCTAAGAAAGTTGCTAGTACCTCACAGCAAAACCTCGCAAAACCTCTGTATATACCCAAGCAGACACCCACCTACTTATTTGTTCGGTTGTTGAAAGCCATAAAAGAAATTAAAGCAGAGGAAAATACATCGCGTCACTACACTAAAGCATTGAAGTTTGCCGAACAAAATGGCGTAGAGTGCTTTAAACAACCAAAGAGGAGAGAAAAGCGAGATAGTAGTATGAAAGGTTTGCTGGTTTCTGGTAGTATTCCAAAGAAAAATCACAGAGTTACACGGAAGCTAGTTTTCGTACAGAACTTCTACATCCAGTAGTTGACAACATTGTGAATGAGTTTGACGGACGATTCTGCAAGGAAAATGTAGGCCTATTTGTGATTCGTAGCATTCAACCATGCCATCCTAAATCAAAACTGTTCTTGATGGAAAGGTAATGAAAGAGTTTGCTGCGCAATTCAAAACAGATTTTCCTGAACATGCATTCTATGTTGTAAAAAAAAAAAATCTCGGAGCTTAATGTTGCTTTGCCCAAGGCAATTTTTTCCCACAAACTACGAATTTGCTCAAAATAGTCTTCACGCTACCTGTGTCATCGGCTTCTTTTGAGCGTTTTTTCAACGTGCATAAGAGGCTCAAATCATATCTTTGTTGTAAGTCAGGCCAGGACAGAACATCAGTGATAGTCGCACTTGAACTTGAGATAGCTTCTAAGCTTGAAGAAGAAAAAATATTGACATATTCGCAAAGTCGTCGCATAGGTATCACAGTTTGTGTTCAGCAAGTGATTTGTAAATGCAGTGAGATAGAACCTTGTCAGATGGTACAGCATAAAAAAAGTGGTAGGCCTACTGTAATATTAGGACAGTATTTTACCAATTATTATTTTATTGTATATGTACTACGTTGATTAGATTTTTTTTATTTTTACGGAAGTTCAAGTAATTGTAGGCCTCTTTGATATTCATGTTATTTTTGAGACGCATGGAAGACGCAGTTAAAATTATACTGAAGTTTATTAGTCTAGCATATAATGTTTCTTCAACTATGTAGAATATTACATTTTAGTCTTGATATCCTGTGTGTTCAATTTAGGTAGCCTCTTGGAAGTCATGTCACCCTTTTATGGTAGTGAACGTAACTATTATATGCAACTATTTTCTCAAGTTACATAGAATTTAAAGGTACAAGGCAAAAAGGTATATATAAATGTACTTTTTTTAATGTTCTAATTGAAATTTATTGCATAAATAAACACTATTAATACATAGTTGAAATCATTGTTTCATTATCGCATTTCGTAGGAGAGAGATTCTCTTTTCTCTTCTAACCCCGGAAAGAGTAGTTAAAGTTTAATTTGGGACAATTTATTTGTGAGCTCTCCAAACGATACTTACGTGTTGATTATCCGCAGTTGTCGCGCCACTCGATTCCGCAAATTATCGTGAATACACAATATATATATATATATATATATATATATATATATATATATATATATATATATATATATATATATATTATGGGTTATTCCATTTGCAAATATGGCCCCTCCAAACTCAGAAGTCTACGTCCCTGATCAAATTTACTACTATTTTAGTGATGTAGAGATGTAGCTTTTTTAAAATTGATTCAATGTCCCGAGAAAATATTCCATTCAAAAGGGAACAGGTTAAAATTAACAAATTCCGGTTTCAAGATTTATCGTCATATGACAAAATGTAATTTAGATAGTGACAACCTGCTTTCTGCAAACGATTCAGGGTTTCAAGAGACCATACAATCACAACAAGCAGCACTCTACGGAAACGGGATTGATTGAAATTAACAATGTCAGGTTTCAACATTTATTGCCATAGAACCAAAATAGAATAAATAGCAACAAGTGCTTTTCTGCAAGTAGCTTAGTGTACACAACACAACATACCACGACAACTGCAACACTCTACTAAAACCGGGAATCTTTGAAATGTACTAGTAGTTCCGGTTTCAATACTAATTTCCGTAAGGCAAAACGGTAAGAGATAACGAGAGTTTATTTTTTCTTTACAATCGATTCAGCTTCCAAAACGTAGATTCTATTTCCTGTCTTAAATCTCTATTGAACCTGAAAATGTTTTTAAATTAACTATTTCTGGTTTTAATAATTATCATCATAGAACACAAGTGATAATAAATAACTTCAAGCGTTTATTTATTTATTTATTTATTTATTTGCAAATGATTTAGAATGTCAAGAGAGCATACCAACTCGCAACATTCCATGAAAATCAAAAGTGTTTAAAATTAAGAATTTCCGGTTTCAACCTTCATTGCTATAGAAAAAAAACAGCAAGCATAGAGAATAATGTTTTGTGGTGTGGATTCAACCTCCGAGGAATAGGTTCTATTTTTGATCCTATTACTCTATTGCAACTAATAGTTATTTGTGTATTACTTAGAGTTCGAAGTATTGAGTTTTCATAGTTTGCAAATCTACTGTAGTTTCACACAGTGAAACGAAACTCACTTGTTTTATATTTGTTAGACTTCCAAACTATGCTATGCATAAGTGTCGGAAGTTGTATAAGATGGCCTTGTCCTACGTCCGTCTATCGACAGATATCAGACCAAATACGGTAATAACGAGATGCGGTGTTCTTAAAACCGATTCAGCATCCCAAGGAAAGGTTCCATGGCATCCGGTTGCTTTCTATCCAAACCGAAAGTAGTTCAAATTAATTATTATATCCAGTTTCGGTATTATTATTATTATTGTAATTATTATTATTATTATTATTATTATTATTATTATTATTATTATTATTATTATTATTATTATTATTATTATTTCTGCTAGCGTAACCCTATACAAGGGTTATGTCCTCGACTTGGAAAGAGGTATTATATGAAATTTGGGAAGGTTTTGATTATGGTTAGGATAAGTGTTCATTATTTATTTATTTATTTATTTATTTATTTATGTATTTATTAAATTCTCACTGATTTTAACATATTTAGGATTTTATGATCTTTAGATCATAAACATATGGTTAGATTGCGATGAATATGAGGTATGAAAGCATGAAGAAGTGCTTGCACATCACAACACATAGGTAGTGTTAAACAGACGAGTGGGGTTATCTTTTCGCCCCGGGGCAACGCGGGGCATTGATGTGAGACAGGGGGTGCCCTATTAGTACATCAGGATTACTGTGCTTGATATGATGGAAAGATGAAAGGTGAATGAAAATGAATTTGAAAGGCATCTAGAAGAGGAATATCGGGATGATCAGGAGGAACTATGAAACGATACAGGATAAAGAGCAAAGAGAGAGAGGTGGGGCATAAAGGTGGGAGAGTAACGAAGTCAGCTGCAGTGTGAACCGTGCCCATGAGTGGTGGATGATTTGTAGTCAGGCGTTGAGTTATATATTTCAGTCGGAGCAATTCTCTGTGCGCAAGAAGAGTAGGAAACGTAATACGGCTATAGAGGTCGGCAGTCGGACTGGGCAAAGATATACGATAGGCGATTTGGAAAGCATGACGTTCAATAATTTGGAGCTTTTTTATATAAGAAAGGGGCAACATTTATCCAGGCTGTGTAACCGTATATCAGTATGGGTCGTAGAAGTACTTTATAGGTTGTAAGAACTGTATGGGATTTGAGGCCCGAGGTTGTGCCAGTCATGCGACGGAGTAAACTAAGCCTATTATAAGCTTTAGTCAGAATAGATTGTAAATGAGGTCTCCACGTGAGGTGTTTATCCAGTAGAAGCCCAAGATATTGTGCTGTGTTAGAAGGATGAATCCCTGTGCATAAAACTTGGATATTCAACAGGGTCGGGTTGCGATGAACTCGAGTACGTTTGCCAGGATGAATAAAAATGATTGCTTGGGTTCTGTCAGCGTTAATCTTCAGCCGCCATTTGACACACCAGGACGAGAACATATTTATAGCTTCCTGAAGATTTCTGTTTATTTGTTGTATAGTTTTACCAAGTGCCAGAAACGCTGTGTCATCCGTACATTGAAAAATACAAATTCTACGTGGCAAAGGTGGGATATCTCCCACATAAAGAAGATAAAGTAGCGTAGATCCCAGCGAGGCGCCGGAATGTAGGAAAATTGGGTGGGATAATGCATAATTAATAGAGATATAAGCTCTGCGTCCGGTGACAAAGTTGAAGAAAGTTGAAATCCTATAGCAACTTCGCCATTAGCATAGTGTTGTCTTTAAGGATGATAGTATAACCAGATATTTTGCATGTAGCTCGAGGTGTCAGGTGCGTCTCGTTGAGAAGAAAAGCTGAAATTTGTTTTTCCTGCAAGAGAAACCAGAAGAGTGGTTTGTGCTGAATGATAGAACTTATGTTTACAAATATAAAAGTAAGTCCCATGATGATAGAAAAGATGTGGTGAATAGGTTTAGACTTCGGTTTGCAACGGATTGAAATGAAAGTATACTTTATTTCCGCTATATGCTGCATAGAAGTTCATATGAAAGATCGCACATGCGAGTACTGAATCTTTTGTGGAATGTGGAGTCGGTGAAAAGGATGAACATTTGGAGTGTGAGAGTTATGAAGACAAGAAGTTGTTCTATGGTAACACCCTGGGTTTTGTCTGTAGGTACCTGAGAAAACAGAGTAGTTTTGTTGTGATGTTGCAGTGGAACAGTCATTTCGGGTTTACTTGGCTCCGGAGGTGGTCGTTGTTTGCACTTGTAGCTAAACGCCGGGTGTTGCTCATGACACGTTGAACAATTTGGAGGCTGTTGAAAATTTTGACATTGGCGGGTATTATGAGGGCCGGAGTAGTAACCACAGATCAGTTGATTTGGACACTTATCGGTAGAATGAGCGTTATATTGCATGCATCGTTCGCAACATAGTGGAAGTGTGGGCTAGAAGGCTCAACTCTATGTCATTTACGATATATTAATGTCCCATTGGACAGTAAATCGTCGATTGTCTCTTTGGACTCAGTAAGAACTCTGACCATATACGTCACGCCGTTGTTGTTACGAATCCTAATGCACTTGGAGATGGTGTAGCCTTCTTCCTTGAGCTCATAGGAAACCTCTTGGTGTGAAATATCAGTGTCTACACCTCAAATGACAACTGATAATAAAGGTTCTTTCCTTGGTAGAAGTGGTTGTTTGAGATTCTTCCGAGCGAGTCGAGTGACAGTGATGTTTTTTCCAGAGATTTCGAAGCCGTGCTTATCGCGTAGTGTTGTACCAAATTGGAATCTGGAGTTCGTAAGATTGTGCCGTTATGTCTGGGAATGATTTGTGTGATGTTGGCTCGCGGCATGTACTTAACCAATTGCTTATACAAATGATGTGCCTGCGAGTATTTAGGATCAAAATTAGAAAGTAAAAATTGGTGGATTTGTGGGCGAACTGTATCCGTTAATTCTGGGTATTACTAGTGGTCTGTGACAAGAACGGTCACTTGAAGTGTCAGAAATGTCGCCCTGATAGGCTTTCTTGGGTGGTGGCGACTTCTGGACATCGGAATATGGCTGACCATTAAGAGACCTAGCGGGGATGGTTTCACGGCTGGCACTATGGTTGCTTGTACCCTTTTGTTTTTCGCCTGTAGCAAGAGATGAGGAGCAGCTACGATCATAGGTAGGCCTTGATGATGACCGAGGTCCCGACTAGGAGATATGGACATTGTTCTGATGTCTAGCCCGAAGGCCAAGATTGGAGCTTTGTAGACTACTACGTATATGAATGAGATGTTAAACAAAGGTAAGACTACCCGTTCGGATAGTAGTCTGGGGTGAGTAGCTCCTGTCGCCTTTAGAGTAGAACTAGACGCCCTTGGCTGGATCAGTATGATGTCAAGGTTCTCTTCAGAAGGGATGACAGAGTACTCAGGATCAGGAGTAGGAAGAAAAACAATACAAGTACAAAAATCAGCTTCTCTCTATTCTCTATTTTTCCGCAATGTAAAACACACTGTATAGAAGATATCTATGATCTAGTCTCATTCAAGTGGGATAGTATCAATTGGCCTTCAACTTTTCACCGAGATACCAGTTATGTTAAGCCTAGTTCGATCCTGAGTTGTGGACGTAACCAGGGACGCGGCGAAGTATATTGTTTCACCAGAGAGAGGCTACAATTTATGAATAGAAGTCTAGATGAACTAAAAGTAAAATAATAAAATGGATGACAGCTTCCTATCATCTCTAATGGATAGATTTTCCAATTTGAAGACGTCCAAACTGCAACAAGACAAGCATCAGAAACATTATTCCTATCATATTCAACTTCAGAGAACTAATTACAGATAGGCCAAAACATTTCTAATGAAGAAGAAGCATTTGAAATAAATCACGTAAACCAATCCGTCAATACGAATAATGAAGGAACAAACAAAGAAGAAAACAAACAAGATGACGAACAAATCCAACGACACAAAAATCTTATTCATCAACATTTGGGAAGAACGATCCAAATCAATAGAGCTCCTTGGCTATATGATTGCCAAAAACATAGACATTATAGTGCTCAATGAAACAAAACACACCCAAGCTACCTACTTCCAAATTTCTAATTGACCTTATATCTTGGTAATAATACCTAGGCGAGAAGTTTAATGTCACCAATAAGCAGCACAAGAATATAAACACAACGACCGGAAGAATGTAGCTTTCGAATTCTTAAACCACACTGCATACAATTAAACTTCTCATTTATTATCTGATGAACATCTTACTAATCTTCAGTAACTTTTGTAAGGTAAAACACACTACTCTATTAATATTGTACGCATCTCAACTTTGCTGAAAAAAAATATGATATTTTATTGCATTTTTATACTTCTTGCAACTAACAACATCTTAACAATAATGACTTCTAATATGATTGAATGCGTAGTCGTCATAACGACTTTCCACTCACTTGTTTATACTCGTAACTAGTAATTACAAACTTGTTACAACACCCATCACTAACTTTATTTATCTCGACTTCTACTTTAACATTGACCTTAGGAGCCTTGCAGTAGGAGCAGCAAAACAATCGATTGTTTAGAATTAAAAGTATGCGACATAAGATGTAACGTTTTATCACTGTCAAGAATAAATATCTTACTAACGGATTCTTTCAGTGCATCCAAATCTGTAAGCGGTGAGGAGAATAGCACATCCTTAACAAATCAAACTTAGTAAAAATCCCATCATTTGAAATCACAAGAACGAAGGCGGCATTTAATAACACCATGTCACCCCATGCACTCTTGGAGCATTTTTATAAGTTGTTCTGTTGCGCATTGTGTGTCATTGCATTGATCAACATGTCACAGAATGGACAACTTGAAATCAGAACTGTCACATATACCACAACATTAATTAACGCCAAGTGGTTCATCTTCTACTGTTCACTGAAGAATAACATACGAACTGTTACCAAGGGCACACAACAATTTCACCAACAATATCGCTTAAATATAGTGTTTAGCATGAAGTATAATTATGTAATAATACAAATTACATGGATTGTGTTACTCTATAATTGGATTTGGAAGAAGAATGGTACTCAAATCGAAGAAGTAGCATTTTATTAACCATTATTCTAACACTGAAATAAGTAGCAAAATATTTACAGGATTTAAAGAAATTGAGAGATTTAGTTTAGTTGACCCCGAAATTAAAGTCAGGAGACGAGCAATTAGGCTCGTAACATAAAGATTTGTGGTTGTTATGATAGACTCAAAGGCATAGAAAACAACACTATAACTAAACATTTCTTTCTAACTATATAACAAAAATTTTATGTGTATTGAAGCAAATATTGCGTAC
This sequence comes from Thermobia domestica, assembly GCF_964235325.1. Classification (NCBI taxonomy): domain Eukaryota; kingdom Metazoa; phylum Arthropoda; class Insecta; order Zygentoma; family Lepismatidae; genus Thermobia; species Thermobia domestica. The sequence goes on along the minus strand of NC_137461.1, from coordinate 218,660,404 downwards.
ATATATCACAATCCTTCCTTTCTTTCCAGTGCTTTTTTAAATTTAATTTTCTCCTTTAAAGATTGTTCGTAGTGAGGACATCCGTAAAGTATGTCGTGATCCAGTGAAAAAGAACTTCCTATTCGCAAGACGTGCTGGAAGGAGAAGAAGAAGCCAGTTATTCTTGGAAATGGAATGGAGTGGACATTAAAGAGGGAGATGGCAGTGGTGTAAGGAAAACTGATGAAGATAGCCGTGAGAATTAGACCGTAAATCAACTGGTTATTGGGTCTTCGCTCCTACTACCTCCATAGATCAGAAGATACGTCGCCAGCTGGTGTTGTTCTTACGATTTATTGCGTCTTCTTCTCAACTGCCTCGATGATCCGGCTGCAAGCTTTAACGTTAAGTTAGAAGCACTTAACTCATGTGATGAACTGATAAGAGACACATTGGACATGCTTTTGTGTCAAAAAATGGCCGATTAGAACTTGTAGTTTTCTCAGTTTATAAAGATCCACCTTGTATTTTTCCACTGACAAGGAAAGAAAAGACTCCGCTTTAAATAATCCACTCACCAGATTGAGTTTTGGAAGATCACAAGAATCGTTTAGAAGATGTTGAAAGTGGTATTAGTAGCCAGTGTTTGCTGAAATTTTATTATCAAAAATAAATTTTCATTTAACATATTATTTATTTTTAAAACTGTGTCAGGTTCTGCATGAAAGACAGTAAAAATTTAAATAAACTCTGCTAGTGGTAGAGGGGATCGCGCGAAATGTACTTTTTAAAAAAATATAAATGGAGTTTGCGTTTATAACAAAAATTAAACATATTTAAATATTTAATCCTAGATGATTGTGCAACCCATTTAAACGTTTTGAGGTTTTCATGTTTAGCGTTACACGAAACGTACATTTATAAATGAACTGAATATGCGTAGCCATGCTATTATTACCGTTCCTCACGAAGATGTGTTGGAATTATGGTTGGATAGTAAACGCTTGTGAATTAGATACTGCACTATGTGTTGCTAAGAGAAGTGGTATGTGTAAATAAGATGTAGAATTATGATGAATGTTTCAAGCGGAGTTTAAGCCAAGATATTGAATTATGATGTATGTGCAAAAAATGAGAAGTTATACGATAATAGAATTATATTAAAGAAGAGAAGCTACATTGCAAAAGAATAAGATATTATAACATTATGTCTAATGTATAAAGAAAGGGTGTTGATGGCACAGATTGATAATAAAACAATTTGTTAGTAACGAGTTGACATTGTTTAAGATGTTTAACTTTAAAAGAATAATAAAGAATAAACACGTAATTGTAACAAATTTGGCGCAGTTGGTAGAATTGGATAGAACTGGATTGAATTGGATTGGACAAGTAGAAATATTAATTGATCAATATGACTTCATTACCAATGTTTCCTCCTTTGAATTGGGAAACGGATATGATACATAGCTATCTGGAAAGATTCGAACATTTGTGTAAAGCTACTCAAATTGCAGAAGATAGAAAAGTATCTACTTTGATAACAATTATGGGACCTGAAGCGTAGATCAAGTATGTAATATTTGCTGGTCTCATTCTCCTGCCAACAAATCGTATACTGAATTAGCGGAAATCGTGAAAACGAATTATGAAGCAGCTAAGGTGAATGTGACCTCGGAAAGATATCGTTTCCACTCTATGAAAAAGAAGCAACATCAAAATGCCACCAGATTTGTGTTGAATTTAAAGAAATAATCTACATTCTGTAAATATTCTTGTCTTGACGACAATTTAGGAGTTCAGTTTGTATTTGGGATAGCTGATGATGCTATTAGACGCAAGTTATTTATTACCTAATATTTCAGTTTCCAGACAGCTATCGACATCACGTTAACTATGGAAAGTACCGAAGAACAGTTACGCTGGTTTAGACCTAATCCAAGTCAAGAGATCAATATGGTTCATCAGGCTGGCCCGAAGTCACAGACAGAAAGTTTGGCACACTTTCCATCTAGTTCTCGTGCTCCATCTTCTTGCTTGTCTCAGTCGAGCTCCCTCGTGGCTAAGCGGTTGGCGTGGGAGACCCGGGTTCGATTCCCGGCGGGAGCTCAAGTGGTTCGGATTCCACGTTAATCAGTAGGTCCACGTCTCATATAGCCGCGCTGCTGAACGGGACGCTAAACTAAAATCAACTCAACTCAATTTCTCGTCTCAGTCTGTGATTAGTTCTAATTTTGTAGACTTAAACATAAAAAGGAAGGCTTGTCCAGCATAGGGTAAAACATGTTCACGTAGTGGAAGACCGAATCATTTCGCTTTTAGCTTGTCATTTTGGTACCTTTAATCAAAATGTTACTGAGTTTGATTCACCACAGCAAAATGTTATGAATACAGATGGCAGGGTATAACCTTTCCAGCAAGAAGAAGTGACCAATTTAGCTAATCTAATGAGGTTGGATACCATCGCAGGCGCTAGTAGTACGGAAGGAGAAGCGATATCAAGTATTAAAAAAACTAGTATTTCAATATCTTATCGAATTAACTTCATTAACGAACTCTCTGTATAAGATAATCACTCTTTGTATTATAAAATTAGAATAACAATTAAAAAATTCGCTTTTCTTCGAGATTTATCGTATGGAATAACGGACGGACGGACATTCTAACATTACAATCTTGTTAGGTTCATTATGATAAAAAATGTCAAAAAGAAACGGAGTCAAAAAGAAAAAGCTCAACAAAAATTAGGTATTTTGATTTCCACTGAATCTGCTTACGTGCCAAAAACAGAGGCGGTTAGTGCATAAGGTAATGGTGGACAATTTTCTTACTAAAATTGCACAGAATTTGAATACTTGAATCATTTTATTCGTCATTGGAAATTAGACTTGGTTAAATGAAAACTAGAAGGTACGGGCCATCACACTAAACTATTTCGCTCCAATTTCTTAAATGAATTTACGTTGTGTTGCAGTTATTAACAAAACATTTTAATGCCAATTACCAGCAAAATTCTAAATCGTTTTTGGAAAACTTCGCAAAAACAAAATAAACCCATTGCCTAAAGTAAACTAATACTTGTAGACGTTCCCGTAAAAAGTAACTTATGCCATATATTACGCTTATTAAGAAAATATTTGTTTTTAAAATAACAACGATACGTAAGTGGTATTTTACAAAATCGTCTAATAACAACAACAACAACAACAAAACTCACCCGAAGAGTAGAAATAAACTTATCCTTATGATTTTTTTGGGAGGAATAATTTACACAATATTATATAGTTATAAATGAAATAATAATGGAATAATATTGCTAGATATAACAGAAGGTGTAAATCTTTTTTTTTTTTTTTTTTTTTTTTTTTTTTTTTTTTTTGCAAAACCTGTAAGTTGACTCATAACTCATATGTATGTGTGTTTTGTCGTTAATTTTCAGTTTGTTTAGTTGGAGTAGCTCGGAAACTATCGATCCGAAAAAGGAATATTTCATTTCCACCGTTAACTGATCGAATGAGGCTTTTGTAAAGGGAAATTAGGGAAATCGTAGTTTTCATAAGTTAACTCTGTGAATTGGCAACTCTGTTGATATTTCAGTGCATCAAAAGCTTTGTTAATGACATGTCTACATTACGTAATTCCTGAAAATAATGAAAAAGAAACTTTCGAATTGTCATGAATTTGGAATTGTTACTTACATGCTATTCTTTTCTGTGGGGCTACTTAAGCAAGAGATATACAAGAACAATTCTCGAACTATTCAAGACCTGGAAACGAACATTCGCAGTGCCATTGAGAATATTAGCACTAGGGCAACTGAGTTATGCCATTATTATTATTATTATTATTATTATTATTATTATTATTATTATTATTATTATTATTATTAATGGGGATTTCTGTTTTCAATTTTAGATTTGGGCCTGGAAATTTTTCTTCCACGTTTCTCGATTTTCAGCTTCCTCTTTTAACTCCCAAATATTTTCTTCTATTTTTCAACCCATCTTCTTTGTTCTTCTTCTTATTATTTCTCGCTTCCCTTCCATCTTTCCTTCTATGACATTGTGAAGACAATTTCTTTGCAAGATGTGTCCAATCCAATTGGTCTTCCTACGAAGGATGCTGGATAGAAGTTTCCTCTTGTCTTCTATCCGTTTTAAAATGTCTTCGTTTGTTGATCTCTCTGTCATTTTAACTTCTCCATTTTCCTCCAACACTACATTTCGAAGCTCTCCGAATATGCAATATTCTCATGTTATTAATGAAATATCTATTTATGGAGTATGAACAAAATCTACTGACAAGGGAAGGGCGCGATGTCACTCAGAGATAATTGCACCAAACTTGGTGTAGGAATAGGTATTGAGAATGGAAGTAATTTTAAAAGCTTTCTTAATGATATTTTACATGATCGTCTTTAAACAAATGTAATGTGAGATGTTGCTGAATGCAATAAAGAAACTAGGAGTTCTATAGTTTCATGCAAAGAGTTCTGTAGTTTCATTCCATCCCTCCACCCAAAGTACGGAATTCAGGTCTTGATTTCTTTTTATCCATTGGTAAGGAGAAGAGAGTTTTGTATGATCAGTAGCTGAAAAACTTTTCTTTACAATGAAAGAATAATGTTTATACAAACTATTGATAAGTAAGGAAATGTATGCCTTCGACATTATCCCTATTGATTCTCGGGACAACTGACCTGTTCTTTCTTCATACGGGACAACATAAGGCTAATGCAAAGAAATTAAAGGAACTGATAGGTATGCTTCGTGTGGAATGTTGTACTGTATGGGGCGGAAACGTGGACATTACGTAAAAATGATGAAAAACGACTGGAAGCATTCGAAATGTGGATGTGGAGAAGGATGGAAAGAATTAGTTGGGTCGAGCGGAAAACGAATGAGTGGGTGTTATAAATGGTGGAGGAGAAAAGAACACTTTTAGATATTGTTAAGAAGAGGAAGAGAAACTGGTTGGGACATTGCCTAAGAAGAAATTGTATCATGAGGGACGTCATAGAGGGTATGGTAGCGGGAAAGAGAGGCAGAGTGCGAAGGAGACTACAATTAAAGGATGGACGATATAAAAACAGATAGATCATACGTGAAGACGAAGAGGTTAGCGGAGGACCGTGGAGCATGGAAGCTTCTCAGCTGCTGCAAGTGAACTGCCAGTAAGGGCAGAATACCTATGATGATGATGATAGGTATGCAACTTGGACAATATGAACAACGGTTCGGTTACATAACTCACATACTCAATGGTTCTCCGTACAGTTTTTGCATGAATTTGCACCTACCATGGATCAAAAGTAAAAACGGCTTCGTACGCGATAAGATCTAGTGAAGTTCTATCTTCTTGACAGTAGCTGAACTATAGCCTCTTGGGGAAACTAGGTCCACCTACTCGAGGAATTCATTCCCAGTGGCCCCTTGGCATGTTGCCACTAAGTAAGATATTGAGAAACGTAGTACTGATTGGTAAATAGTACTTTATGCCATCGAATATTGAAAGCTATTTTTCGTGAAATGCACTTACAATTGCATCTACAAATAATACGTAAAATACAAACTTTTGAGTCGACCACTAGAAAATAATTGTTTAATGTAATGAGTGTGGCGTAGTAATGGACACATAGTTTTGGGGTAATGCGAGTGCAGCTTGCGGATGAATAAGACAAAGTGCTAACACGTATTGCGTAGGCATGGTGATAGACCTTGATCTGTTCGTTAACGTATAAAATATTATGTAGTGCAGACTTTTGAGTTCCCGAGTTACACACAAGCGAGTTTGTAAATTACTGCCCATAATTAAAAAAAAAAAAAAAAAAACAATAAATGTAGTTTAAATAGCAATCAAAGATCAGTCTTACAAGGAGGGTGTCCGAAGTGTGAATCTCAGATTTCAAAATTGTTTGTGCAGATCGTTAGTGAGGCTCATGGAATAAAGATCGGCACAACAAATTTTGGCGGAGCTCCATATTTGGGTGGGGCAGTGCCCCTTTTCGATTTTCGGCATTCGTAGTAAAAATCGGACTTTTGATTTGAAAATTGACTTATTGTTGTCGATAATCGTTATCATTCGTCTTCATTTGCGTACAGATACTTCAATTGTGCGTCGAGAATTCCTGTGTGTGGGGGGGGGGTCCCAGTGGCGGATCTAGAAGGTAAAAACTGGTAGATGCCGACACCAGGCTATGATACTATATCATGAGTTTACTATAAACTTTCAAGAATACATAAATAATAGCTTCAATTATTTTTGTCACTAAAAAAATTGGGGGCTGCCCCCCGGCTCCAGACTAGATCCACCACTTGCGTCCCCCTCACAAGTGTGATACATGTTGCTCCTTTATTTTGACGAGCTGAATTCAAATATGTCATTAAAAGTTTTTTGAGGAGTACATGTGTGGAACAGGTCTCTACACCGAATCACAAGTTGAAAGACAACTGAAGGGCTGAAGTTTGACAGAATTCGTGCTTACTTTATGTATTGTATGCTTTACAGAAATGAAACTGCTCGAAAAAGTGTTCCGCTCAAAGACTTTTGCAGCACCAACTACTTTTCAGGAGTGTTAAATCTTCGCACTCATCACATATGATAGTGTCGTTTAAGGAAAATGAGAAACTCATTCTATTAACAAATTCTGGCGGCCTCGCATCTACATATCCGGATTTATACCAACTATATTTGAACACGTCATGGTACCTTGGCGATGATAGTTGTTCATAAACTAGCGATTGCAATTTCATAATGTTGTTACGTTGTGAATTTGTATATCAATTTGGTGTAAAATTACGAAATCTCTCATTTTCCGTACAAAATTCTTCCATATTCTAAAGCTTCAAAATTCCAGTGGTTGTACAGCCCAAGTTGCTCCTGGTGAAATCTGTTTACATAACGTTTTTTCGTCCGGAATGTGTTGCTGCGTCTCTTTCTCGTTAAAAGATGATAATGAATCGAAAGCAAGAGACATTTATCCCCTATGTTAGGAACTAAAACGTCACGGATTCACTCCTCCAAATGCAGCTTACCCATCTTTCCAAATTTTGATGCAGAAGCCTAAACATTTGGGGGATGGAATAAAGTTTTCTTGACCTGTGCTCCAAATTTTCCTGTCGGTTCTGGGAATACAATCTATAATGGCCCAACTAATTTTCCACTGGCAGACATAAGGAGTATTATTTTATAGCTATGAGATAGGGCATTTTTTGATTGTGCAGAAGCGTCTACTTTTCTTCCCACCTTGTATGCCTAACATACGATTATAGTGCAATTCCATTGCAAAAACACTTTGATCGGAATTGTAAGTATTGTCTATATCGAATTACTGTAACGTATCCCTGACTTCTAGCTGGAAAGATATTGCCGAAGTTTCTATTTGTTCTGAAGTGTCAACATCTGCTCGCAACACGAATTTTGTAATTCTCGCTACACAATATTATGTTTCCGTTTAAAACTGGTGCATCAACTTTTGGGACCCTTAAAGCTTTCAAGATTACTTTCTTTCGCTTTTTCAGTTGCCCATTTCCGAACATCCATGTCATGTACAGACATAAATCTCTTTTGGCTTGAATCCATAAAGTAAGCACTGATTCTGCCAAACTTCTATTTCAAGCCCTTCAGTTCTCTTTCAACTTGTGATTCAGCATCCCAGAAAATAGGTAGAGACCTGTGCAGCATATGTGCTCCACAAAGAACTTTTAATGACATATTTGAATTCAGCTCGTCAACATGAAGTGGGAACATGTATCACATTTGTGAGGCGAACCCCCTCCCACACACACACATAGGGATCCCTGACCCACAATTGTAGTATCTTTACGCAAATGAAGACGAATGATGACGATTGTCGACAACAATAAGTCAATTTTCAAATCAAAAGGCCGATTTTTTACTACGAAAGCCGAAAATCGCAAATGGGGCACTGCCCCAGCCAAATATGGGTTCCGCCGAAATTTGTTGTGCTGATCTTTATTCTATGAGCCCCCCTAACGATCTGCACAAACATTTTTGATATCTGAGATTTACACTTCGGACACCCTCCTTGTTAGGCAGGACAAATGAAAATCTATGCGTATTTCACTGAGGACATAATTATTATTTATGTGCTACATTTAAGTTTATAACTATAGCGATATATCAAACATTCTACACTATTGAATTCATTGTTGCGAGATTTTGTAACTCTGTCATAAATGAGATTACGTTACGTGAGGCTGTGGTCAGGCGTGATTTCGGCACACGAGATTCTGGGCAGTGAGAGTTTGGACACATGAGGTTTTAGTCTGGCGAGATTTTTGGGCGCGAGATTTTAACCAGGCAAGATTTCGGACTAACAGGATCTGGTAACAATATTTGGGCCGCGTGGTTTTGCATGTAAATCAATAATACAAATTTCTCCATTTACTCGAAGCTTTCGAGTCTTAGGAAGCAGGAGATGGTTCGGAAAGCCGACCTCACATTTCCCCTCTCCTTTTCCCCAATGGTTATACCTCTGTTGCCACTGCATAAACTTCTGTTAACCTAGCACTATACCAGGGCGCATTCTGTAGCAGTTTGCATTAGCGCAATAAAAACTTGACGATTTAGTTTGCGATAATCAGCATAATAGTTATAATGATGTTTTGCATTTTATACGTTGCATTTCTATGTTCACACTTTTGAGAATACTGATGTGAAATGACCCCCTAAGAGGTATTTCCAGACACTTCAAACTATTTAAGGTATTTCAAACGGATCTTTTTGGGTAAATGAGTAAAAAACTACATTTTAAATCATTCAGTTTTCACATGATGCCAAGAAACGCTGTCAAATATATATATTTCAGGCAAGTCTCTGGTAGTACAGCTTTCAGCAAACCACAGACCTCATTTTAATTTTCAGCTAGTTAAACGATATGATTATTGGAATTTCATACATCTACCTTCTAAAGATAAACTATATTACAATCGTTAGATCTTACCAAACTACTACGAATTTCAAAATAGTAGTGATTTTCGAACTCTTACGATATGGAATATTTAATTATTTTTAGTTTTAAATATTAACAAGTTAATGAACACAACCTTCAATCCTTTCCAAATTATTTTTTACTATCGAAATTAGGTTTCAGTTTGCATTGAAGTTAAGCTATGTAGTATGTGGTTGCAAAACTCCTGAATGTAATATTGGCTGTTATGTGAAAGGAAAAAGTTATATTGAACTTTTTTGATTATTAATTGAAAAATCATTTGAAGTGATTTTTAAATGGCATCGTATGTTGTCATTAAAATAAATTACTTTTTAAAAGTATATCTCGGTACCCCATTGTCCTCAATTCGTCGCGCCTTTACCGAAAGGTTCTTAGCCTGAACATTGACATTTAGATAGAGCGTATACTAGTCCCTGTCTAATTCCTTTACTCAATTACAGTAGATCATATGGTTCTCAAACTTTTTAAGTTTATTTTTTTCTCTTTTTATGTAGCTTATGTAACTTTGGAACGAGCCATTTCCGTACTACGTTTTCTAGACAATTTTGGCTTCTTTCGAGGTTTTCTGCAGATTGATACCTCCGCCATTTCTATTAATTCAACACCCATTGTAGAAGAACTCGGAAAAGCAAAAACATTTTCTTGTAATCATGATAAAGAAATTCTTCCCTCCAAAGTTATAAGCGGACGAAAACGATGGAAACTTAACTTTAAAATTACTCGAGTATTATGAGATATACCACCATTGGCTCAAGGAATCTTACAGGAATTAGTATACACTCTACCTAAATACTCATGTTTTAAATCCTTCGGTGAAGGTACAACGAATTGTATAGAGGAAATTGCGGCACTGAGATACAAAATGAAATTATTCAGCCTAATGTCAAACGATTATGCCCTTTAAGCCAACGGAAACGATGATTAAGGCAAGTGAATAATAATGGAAGAATTGGTGTAATGAGAATTTGGAAGGAAACTTGAATACTCCGAAAAAAACATACGAAAACTATATTGTGAACCACAAGCTTACTTGAGTCAGGAATCGAACAAGGGACCCTACGCACCAGAGGAAAACACTCTACCACTGAACCACCGTGCCTCTTGTACAGAGATACACTTTAAAGTACTAATTAGATATAAATGACAATATTTAAATAGATGCCGTTTAAAAATAATTTTATTTCTTAATTAGTGATCCAAAATGACTATTATCACTTTTCACTTTTATGAAACAACTAATACTATGTTCACGATTTATGCAACCACACACAACATTGTTTAACTTCAGAGAAAAGGAAACATAACAAAGTGAAATTAAATTCCAATATTAAAAAGGCATAGCTAATTTAGGAAGTTTAATTAATATTTCCTAACTTACTCCTGTTTAAGAATGAAAATGATTAAAATACTTAATGTCTTTAGTTTTCGGAAAACCCTTCTATTTAGAAATTCGTAGTTGTTTCATAAGATGTAATGGTTGTAGTCTAGTTGATCATTATAAGTTATAAACGTTTAAAAAAACATATTGCCGTTCAACCGACTGAAAATTGAAGCCAGATATTTAAAGTGTGGACTGTTGCACTATCAATGAATTGCCTGAAAAACAAATATTTCCAAAAGAGCTGCGTGATATTTTGTGAAAGTAAAATGACTTAAAATGTATTTTTTTCTATGTATACTCAGAACAAATCAATTTGGAGTAGCAACAGGGATGTAGCTACGGAGGAAACAAAGAGGGTAAATGATAACTCGATTTCTCATACAATTTCCTGCTCCCCTAAGTCTTATATGTTTATTAGACATGTTTGATACTTAAAAGTTTACAGTAAACGAATAATATTTATATCAGGTTGATGTAAATGAAAATTCTGAGTCAGTAATTTCCAGAGGCCAAAATTATCGTTGTCTTCAACCACACGCATTTAACACTGTTCACTGGGATTAAATGGTGAAAAAAGTCTGGACCTTTCGATGTTAAGACGTTATCGACCACATGTTGCATGGTCTGATACTCAGGAAGATCTTCCTTGTCAAGAAGTGACCGGGGCAACGAAAGAAGTGGTACCTAGTGAGGAAGGTATCAGAGTTGAGAAAGGGAGTCATACCAACTCACGGAGAATCTGCACCGTCCTTTGTGAGACACCATACATGTTGATCATAGATATATGATTGAGACAAATTTTCGATACATTTCATGAAGTTTAGTACTGTAATGATCTGCATTGATGGTTTTATCTCTCCTAAGAAAGATATGATGGATCACTCCCACCATAGATCAACATGCCACCAACAACGCATCTTACAGTTGGGCATGTGGTTTAGGAAACCTCCCTGGATCTTGATTACAATCCAACCATTGATTTAATTATTTACCCATTTTTCTTCTGAAATGACAACTCAATTCACTCACGTTCAAGCTCATTGAGAGTTTTCAGGACGTTCAGGGAATTAAATCAACTAAACAATATACTTAATGCTATTTAACCAGATTAAGAATTCACCAACAACTATTTCAGGCACGTACCCAAGGGGAGTCCAGGGGCTCCGGACCTCTCTTAGAGACCAGAAATGAAAAAAATAAGGAAGAATGAAACAAAAACAAACGAGAAAAAGAAGAATCAGTATTAAAAATGAAATGCTTTTGGTTACTCTTCCTTATGAGGAGATTTGTATCACTTGCAATACATAATGGCGAATGAGCGGGATATCCTGGAAAAGTCAGGGAATTTGAAATTTCTAGAAAAGTTCAGAATTTCTGCTACTAGTCAGGGAAATTTCAAAGTTTCGAAAACATAATGCCGTTCTGTAATAGTGTGGACATTTTTTTATCATACTTTTTCGCCATCGCCTCTCTGCAGTGTCAAACATGTTATTTCAGAAACAGTTTTCTACTGCTCCTTTAACCTGACATTTGGAACAGACAGTAATTGACGGAATAATGAAAACAGAAACAAAAAAAAAAGTTACGTGGAAAGGAAGTTTTTTTAAACATTTAATAGAACAGAGAGTAAGGGACACAGATATTTTAAAATATTTTAAAAGACAGTATTGAATATGTACTACTTTTTATAATAGTGGATATGTAATTTTTATAATAGTTTAGGTCATAATGAAAGGAAAATTGTTATATTTGAATGAATAGAGGAAGAAACGTAGGTATTGTAGAAACTTTTTCAATACCTTTATATATATATATATATATATATATATATATATATATATATATATATATATATATATATATATATATATATATATATATATATATATTTTTTTTTTTTTGCTCGAGATTTCTTTATAGTTTCTTATTAAAATACTTAGTAAAATATCCTCATTTTATTTTCTCAACAAATTAACATATGTTACCAGTAAAATAGTTTAGATTGATTGAGCTCCTGGGCCTTTAGTATTTCATGTCAATCCCCCCCCGCAATTACGAAATCCTGGCTAAAGAAACCAATATATGTTGTCAGTAAAATAGTTTAGAATTATGGGGTCCCTGGTGTGATACCCACAGTATTTCATGTCTCGGACCTCACCCTCCTTTACGAAATCCTGGCTACGTGCCTGAGTGTCTGGAAACTCAATTCGTTTGTTTCCACCTAGTTCGGTGGACTTATATTAACCCTCGCACTACCAAGGTATTTTTTGTAACGTGCACTACAAAGGGTCAATTTTATACCCACCTGTTCAAATTAAATATATCTTGGAAAAGAAACAAATAGGAAACTCTCACAAATATCTAGTGACTGAAGTGAATAGTACACGAGATAAGACTCGCAGCTGTTTATTATGCTGCCATCTAGTAGTGGCACTCCTAAATGACAGTTACATCTCCTACTAACGGGGGATACTTTCTTTGTACCTACCAACTTAAAATAACAAATATGTGATACACACTTACGTGAAACTCTCACCAAATAACCTACAGTGATTACAGTGAACAGTACATGGGATAAAACTGACATCCAAATTCAGAAAAGGCGGAATATAACTATTTATTATATTGTAATCTAGATGTCAATCAAATTTATCAACGGGGAGTAAAATAGCACATTTTTGAGATACACTAACACGTTCAATTTGCATCACAGTAAGGTATGCACTTTAACTAAAGATGTTGAGCAATAACTTGTTTCTTACAATTTTAAAGAGACGGTTAATAGTGTAATTCCAAAAAAGAAAAAAATATTGTGGTGAGCATAAAGTAACCCCCCGTTTGTAGTGCAAGGGTTAGTGTGAAATTCAACGAAATATAATAGCCGAAGTGAGGATGAATCGCATCACTATGTTCAAGGAAACAGCCTTTCCTCAGTGAACAAGGCATTTCTCAACTAAACCGCAAATAACCAAACGGATGCTGATAATAATTTTACTAAGTCAACTAATTATTTTGTAGACATTTGAAAGTAGGTATCATTGAAGTTTTAAAGAAAAATAAGAAAAGGCAGATCCAATGAAAATGTGACTTTGAGAATTCTATGTTTCAACATCTTGCTTGTTAATCCACTATTGCTTCATGAGATGAAATCTTTAAATTTTACCTCACACGATACGCTCTTAAGTCTAACAGAGGATTAACAAAATGAAATGATCAGAATTGGTGGATAATAGTATGGGAGAGAAGTAGAGAATCAAGAGAAAACTCATGTGTTGTTTACCTCAAACGCGATTGTCCTCGGCAGTGGTGCTCACCCCCCTTATGTCCATGACGCACCCCCCGCAATTGTCTATCCATAGGTGTTATTCCATGAAAAAAAATCTTTTCGATTAATTTTTACACCCCCTCAAACATATTTATATAGATTTTTAACCCTTCCAAACATTTCAATGACGCAGTTTGCGTCATAGCTCTTCCCTTGTGCGCACCCCTGGTCCTCGGATTAATCAGGGACCTCTAGTAACAAAGATGGGCAATCTACCACTGACCTATTGTATCCTCTTACCATTATTTTATATCTGCAGAGAGTGATGGAATTAAATTTTAGTTGGTTACGTTTCCTCGCAAAGACATGCAACAGAGTTAGAAAAATACTAATGTTCCAAATACATAAGGAATCGATAAAGTATCCGTCGTCAAAAACGAGACCTGACTTGTATCTATTTAAATCATGGCTTTATTGAGACCTGCTAATAAAGTCTATAATTAAACACAGTCATGGAGATAGAGATGAATATATTCCGACTAGAATGAAAATATTTAGGTAGGCTTTCCTTAGAAACCAACAAATTTATATGAAACATGGCATTTCTCTTCCTTTAAGCTTTTCAATATATGTTACTGTATGCTCTTGACACCAGTTGGGACAATTGAATAAGCCTCTTCCAAGATGAAAAATATGTTTCATGGTACTTTTTGTACCACGAAAATAAAATATTTACTGAAATTTTAACAGAATTCTATCGTAGGACATACTTGTTAAATTGAGGATGAATTCATCGTAGCCTTGTTAACTTTTTTAAGTAACCATCTATGGACTTGTATCTTTGCCCCTTTTTGTATGTAACGCTTGGGTGTATGTGTCCCCTTTGTGGGTTTGCCTTGTATACAAAGACGGGCATTTAATGAAAGTGAATGACTATCAAAATTGTTGGAATTAGAATGTGGGAGAAAATAGAACAACATCGAGAAATCCCATTTATTTTAAGTGCTCCACCAGTTCACAAAATGTTATCCACAAACATGTGAAACGTCGTTCAAAAAGTCGTGCTCCCCTGTTTCCAATACGGGGGGCGCGGGGCTCAGTGGTAGAGCGTTCACCTCTGGTGCTTGGGGTCCCGGGTTCGATCCAAGCCCCCACCAAGTGAACTTTGTGGTGGAGAAATACCGTGCTCGTGGGTTTTCTCGGAGTTCTCCCGTTTCCTCCCAGTTTCTTCATTCCACCATTTCACTCATCTCTCATCATCACCGTTTCCTTTAGCCTAACCGGCATAACCGTGGGACGTAAAACTCAAAGATTTCATTTAATTTCATTTTCTGTTTCCAGTACTACTACGGCTACAATATTTTGCTTCTTCTTCTTTCTTTCTTTTTTTTCAGGTTACTTTTCGACATTGTGTGCGCATCAGACGCTACTCGTAGCTGTCAAGGTTGATTTTGCCTGTGGAGGTTGCAGCATTACCACATCACTCCGCTTTGCATTGTTGTGAAGTAAAGAAGGCCGCATCGCGTATATTAAAGACGAACAGCGTTCTTTTATCCGTTTTTTCTGGTCTGAAGTTGTGCCTGGAGCGGGAAAATATGAAGAGCACAAGCGAAACCATGTGAGAATCTGTTAGCACCTACTGAAACGTTATGCTAACGAAGGTGAAGTCTTTCTCAGACAAATCATCACTGGAGATGACACGTAAATTCATTACTTTCAACCAAAGAGCAAACGCCAGAGCATGGAATTGAAGCATCTTAAATTTGCCGTTAAGTAGAAATTCAAGAGTCAATCTTCTGCAGATAAAATGATGCTCTCAGGGTTTTGGGATTTACAAGAACCAATCTTTGAACATTACCTGGAAAAGGGGTCAACGATAAACAGTAAAATGTACAGTGATATGCTGGTAAGCAAGTTGGAGCCTACAATTCGCAATAAATGCTGGTGGATGTTCTTGTTTTGCGTAAACATGCACGTCCATATACCACCGTCCACATCGCTCAAACTCTTCAGACGCTGCTTTTCGAGGTGTTGGAGCATCCTGCATATAGTCCCAATTTTGCCCCGTCGGATTATCATCTGCTTGGTCTCTTAAAGATGCTCTCAGACACCGTCGATTCAGCCTCGATCAACAGGTGAAGGAAGCTGTGTATTCGTGGCCTGCTATCGTCATGTTTGAAGAGGGTGTCTAAAAGCTTTTGTAACAATGGACCAGGTAAATTGAGAAGCAGCGTGACTGTGTTGAGAAATTTATATGAATAAAAATAGTGT
Organism: Thermobia domestica; assembly: GCF_964235325.1. Classification (NCBI taxonomy): domain Eukaryota; kingdom Metazoa; phylum Arthropoda; class Insecta; order Zygentoma; family Lepismatidae; genus Thermobia; species Thermobia domestica. The sequence goes on along the minus strand of NC_137461.1, from coordinate 218,644,534 downwards.
ACTATTCTGTTAATAAAAAATACAAATTGATTGAAGATACATATTGACTACTCCTCGTAGAAATGAGGGAAAGTATTTTCTTTATCATTTTGAAAATTTTAATTACATTATCCTTTACTAGTCCAATACTGGTTATGAAGTAATTCTTAAATTTCCAAGAAAAAAGAAAAATAAATAAAGAAAGAAAGGAAGAAAAGAAAAGAAAAGAAAAGAAAAGAAAAGAAAAGAAAAGAAAAGAAAAGAAAAGAGAAAAGAAACAAAAAAGAAAAGAAAAAGAACTTGTTTCATTAAAACCATTTTCTTTTTCCATAGTAAACATGCCTTAAAGTTCATCTATTTTTTTTCCTCTTGCCTCTGATTTTGTCCACTTACAGCAATATGGCAAACTGCAAAGGCTGAAAGAAAATATACACAGTGCTTCGTGAAAATCGGACAGCTTTTAGAAAAGTTGTATTAATCTTTCTACGCCTCTCATTGATATGAACGAAATCGTACACTCTTACGTTGGGGCCCGTGGTGACCCCACTAATTATCACAGAGTAATTATTAATACATCGTTGGAAAGCTTCTAGAACACAGAATTCAACGACGTAACAAGTGTGCAAAATCTCCGCAATATTCGTAGAAGAAGAAGAAAAGGATCACAATAAATATGATAAAAATTGAATTTGGGCAACTTTGTCACTCTTGCAGTTACCCTAGAATGACAAAATAATACAAATGTGTAGGCAACACATGTGTGACAAGAATATTATAAAGAATGGTGACCATTTCTGCAATACGAAGCAAGATAAAAATTCAGAACGAAATTCCTATAAAAACGCCGTGCATATTATTTAGGAAGGACTGTTGCAGACTTCCGCATTGGCAGCCCTGGTGATCTCTCTAATTTGCAGCACACATCATGTACAACAACAAGACTTATGCTTCTAGACATTTTCAGTAAAAAGATGCCTTGTCTTATATGAAACTCTCCTGACAATAAACGTAATACCTCCCAAAAAACCTGCGGCAATAAAAACGAATTTTACCCTTACACTCTCCGCCGTGGTTCCCTCCAACATACATGAAGTGCATATCAGCGAAGAGCTTCATCCTTCAGAAACACATTAATACCAATATCTTCCTAGCTTAATTAAGGGCTGAGTTATTGAAGTTTAAATCCTTGTCGCAGCAGTTGCGTCAATGGGGATTTAAAGGTTACATACTTTCATAAGATCCGGTAAATACACAATATTTTCCTTTACTGATTTCATCCATAAACAATTATAGAAAACTCTAATTTCAACCAAAACACACACTATGCACCCCAAAGTTAGGAGAATTTTTATCCAATTTTCTCGTAACTTTTATTATTTAATCCCGAAACTTCTAGAGAAAGCATCGTGTATTATAAATTATATATTATATATTAATAAATCATATAAATCATATATTATAAATGGTAAGACTTGAGGTAAATTGATCTCTCATGCTTGTCTACAAGAAGCATTGGGACTGTGAGAAGACACCTCCAATTAAATTTTCAACAACACCCACAAAAATATTCAAAGCTTCAATTTTACCTACTATCTACTAACTATTTTTGTGTACTTAGTGTCTCTTTCATAATTAATATTATTCGTTGTTACTGCTACTGGGTGTTATGCAATCATGTTATATGTATTTGAATATCCTCCTCCCCCTGCCCAAAGAATGGAATATTCTGTAAACAGTGACGTATATGGACTGCACACGTGATACTGTAAAGAGCATCAGTTCAACAGAGTACACACTGTGAATCAGGTTCTTCCGTTGTGCAAGAAAAACACTCTTCGCATTCCAGAACATTAAAAAAATGGCACCATTTGATGGAAATGATTCGAGTGTATCGCATTTTCTTAACTTGCCTAATGAACTAATAGAAGCAATATTTGAAAATTTAACACTTCGTGAAGTGGAAAATATGAGGAGAGTATGTGTAAGATTTCGTGCTATCGGCGGACAAGTTCTAAGGCGCAAGTTTGACATGATCGGAAAAGAAATTGAACTGCTGTTGAAAGAAATGGAAAATGACAGAAGTGCAGTACATTTATGTTACAAGGAGCTTCTGAAAGCACTACATTGTAACTTCCGTGAAATACAAACTTTATTTCCCACCTTATGAATGTGCTTCGTTTCCTCCTCTCTCTGTAGATTTGATGCCAGGATTTGTTGACGATCTTACATATTTTAAGGATGTGAAAGAACAGAAAAGAATTGTTGAGTTTGAAAACATTGATCCTTTGTATGTATTCGTGACAGATATTCCTGAAAGAATATGCAAATACTATCCACGAGAAGTGTAGCGATATAGGGTAGGGTTTCTGCAACTCTTTTTCTCATTTGTGCCCTATTTGAAGGAAAGCAGTCTCCGACAAAAATTAAGTTTTTTTTTTTTTTTTTTTAAGTGGACATTGTAATTTCAAAAACTAGTTTATTATTATAGTAAACGACATATTATTGCGTAAAATTAAAATTTTCTACTTATCAAATTAGCGTAACTTATAGTTTGCGCACAGTTTGGTTGGTAGGGATCTCTATTATCTCTAAACAGTTGATTGGACTAACAAAAGATTGGGCAAATATCCATTTTTTAAACAAATCGTTCTTCTCTTTTTATCATCACTCAAAAACCAAAGCGTTCCAAATAGAAACTGTCTTTTATGATCATCATCATCATCATCATCATCATAGGTATTCTGCCTTTATTGGCAGGTCACTTGCTGCAGCTGAGAAGCTTCCATGCTCCACGGTCCTCCGCTAACCTTTTCGTCTTCGCGTATGATCTTTCTGTTTTAATATCATCCATTAATTGTAGTCTCTTTCGCCCCCTCCCTCTCTTTCCCGCCACCATACCCTCTAGGACGTCCCTCATGATACAATCTCTTCTTAGGCAATGTCCCAACCAGTTTCTCTTCCTCTTCCTAATAATATTTAAAAGTGTTCTTTTTCTCACCCACGATTTCTAACACTCTCTCATTCGTTTTCCGCTCGACCCAACTAATTCTTTCCATTCTTCTCCACACCTACATTTCGAAGGCTTCCAGTCGATTTTCGTCTCCTTTACGTAATGTCCACGTTTCCGCCCCATACAGTACAACACTCCACACGAAGCATTTTATGAGTCTTTTTCTCAACTCTTTGTTCAAGGTCCCACAAAAAAGACTTTTCTTTCTTTTAAAGGCTTCTTTCGCCATTCCTATCTTTGCTTTTATTTCACGTTCGCATTTCATGTCATTACTAAGAATACTACTCAGGTATCGTAAACTATTCACTTGTTCTATTTTCCCCCCTCCTACTTTTATATTTGACACAGACCCCTTCGTTCCAATCACCATGGCTTTTGTCTTTCTAACATTTATTTTCATCCCACATTCCTCAAAGCCCTTTCTCATTTTTTCTAACATTTTATTGATTTTCTTTTCAGATTCCGCAACAAGCGCCATATCGTCTGCAAATCTTATACATCTAATCATTCTACCTCCTACCGAAATGCCATCATCATCATGTAGGCTCTTTTTCACTATTTCTTCTAGATAGACATTAAACAAAATTATGAAATACTTGTTTAAAAATATAACATATAAAGTATTACGGTGTAAAGTGTTTTGTGAGTATTTACTCTTCCCATGTCACATATTAAAGCTTGTTTGGTTCCCATCAAACAAACCTTAAGGACGGGGGTGTGTAAGAGACGTAAGTTGAGATACACTTCTCTACGATGTTTTTACTACATGTGCTTCACGGGGTAGGATGGTTTTAAAGGTTAATACGAGTGGGACGGCATAGACTTTGAAAAAAAAATGTGCCAAACCTGCGAAGTTCTAGAACTTGTTTTTCGTAAAGCGAGACCTTCGTTAAGACAAGGAAAATGTCAGAAAATCGAAACATATCTACCATGTGCATATAAAACAGAGAAGCTGTTCTACAGGGTGTATTTGTGGGTAAGTATTCATTTTATATTATATGCGTAATATCATGAACTTTCATCATGATTCAATAGAAACTAATTTATGAGATATTTGTTATAAAATGAGAAATACAATGTGTTATGATATACTGTATAATATTTTGTGACTATTATGGGGGGAGCAGATCTTGGTATCCTCAAAACTTAGCAGTTTCATGTCATAAAGAGAGTATTTACGCTTGTCATAATATTCCGTATAAGAATTTCGCTTTTCAGTACCTAATTAAATTAAAGAGCACTTCTCGGAAACTGGGTCGACGAGTGTTTCGCTCAGTAGCAGGTAGTGTAACAAAATGTTGGTAATAGTTTCGACATAAATTAAGTACGTAATTGTGATTTTTCATCTATTGTTTAATTTCCGTTACGGATTCAGCGACCTCTCAAGATTTGAGCTGAGAAATCTTTCAATATCGACTTGAACGTAGGAGGGGAAATTTTTAATATTATAAAGAATTCATCTGACAAATCCACAGAGCATTATTAGTGCAAAATTTCTAGAACCTACGTTCTCTGGATAACTAAAACAATCAAACACAATATATTTTTTTTATATGCTACATTTAGAATTTGTTTTCCGCTCATACATTGTACAGAATATAATAAGAAATATCGTATTATTTGTAGTGAGAAGTGAGACCCTAATGATATTGCGTTGGTATGATTGAAATATCCTATTTTACCACTGATGGATACTACCCTTGGTAACGCAACAAATGAAAGAGCCGAGATATGTGACGTTAAGTACTCCGTAGATGGTCAGGAAACAGGGTGAGGGGCCTTGTTAGTAAGAACGCAATATGTCGTTCAGTGTCGTGAGAAAAGAGCACCAAAGAGAACACACAAATTCTTAATTGTTTCCTTTTACTAGCTTAACCTGGTAAAGTCTTCGTATTTGGTCGCGCTGAATAAGAGTGCATGTGGGATACGAGTTATATATGAATGCATAATATGACACTGGTTTGCGAAATTCGTGTCGGTGACAGCATACATAAGATGTAACCCAGTGGCCACATTCGAACAGTATGCTCTGATGAGCTTCTGAACACCGTGAAGCGGGCACTTAGAGAAGCCACATACACTAATGGTTGGACTTATTGGTGATATATGAGTTGACACAGAACATGAAAGGACAAGAAGTATTTGAAAAGGGGTAAACTGAAGTCCAAAGAAGATAGCCGGAAACTTGTTCACAAACGAGATGTCCCTGCTTCTTCACGTGTGCAGCCACGTCGAATCTGTGATCTACGGGGTAGAGAACTTCTCTGTATCGTCGACACTGGGAAACTTCAAATACAGGAAGCATCCTGAATTCCAGAAAAGAGAGATCAATGCCAATTCTCTAGATCCTGTTTCACCTGCATCTTCCTGCAGCACTTTCTTCTTGCCAATCATCGGTGACCTAAGAGTTTAGGTGCGATCTCCTTGGGGAAACGACAGTATAGAATTTCGAAGAATTAAGACTGGTTAATTAAACAATCTTATGGGGTTAAAATATTATTACTGTACTACCATTTTCTAATACTTTGATCTGTTGGCAAAAAACACTCACTAAATATATATTCAGAATAAAAGCATCTTTAATGACAAGTTTTGCCATTAAAACTATTTTTTATTGTAATCCCCAAAATAAGCAAAATTGGTGAATAAACAAAAATCAAAAAGCGTTACGTAACTAAGAGGGAGGAGTACAGCCTTACAATACAAAGTATAACAATGAAGAGCGAGGGGGAAAATTGATCAAAACCACCGTTACGAAATACGTGAACGAATCCTAATTCCTATTACGTGTTCTACGTATCTGCAACACGTTTCTGAATGAATCCAATGTATTCGCTAGTTCTCGAGATATATACAGGGTGGTAGGAAACTCCACCGAAAAACTTTTGTAGGCGGTTCCTTATTTGAAATGAAAGAAAAAAGTTCTAATAAACATGGGTCGAAAAATGTATCCTTTCAGAGTTACGAACTACCGAAAATTCGAAATATCACGTTTCAAAACATCCTGGCTTAGAAACTATAGGGCCTATCCCAAGCGGTTTAAGGAATTACACAGGAACTGGTATACGCTCTATCTAAATATCCATGTTTCAGAATTTGCCGGTACCAGCGAAACGAACGCACCATTAGTACTTAAAGGAGTATCCCTATACTTCAACTTCCTTTTCACAGTTCCTTTCACCGATAACGGAAGATGGTAAAACATGGATATTTAGATAGAGAACATACTAGTTCCTGTGTAATTCCTTAAACTGCTTGGGATAGGTCCTATAGTTTCTAAGTTAAAGAGTTTTGAAAAATGATTTTTCGAATTTTCAATGGATCATAACTCTGAAAGGAGTCATTTTTCGACCCATGTTTATTAGACCTTTTTTCTTTCATTTCGTATAAGGAATCGCAGTTTGTCGGTGGAGTTACCTACCACCCTGTATATATATATATACCTTCCAAGCAATGTGTACAAAATAAAGTGGTATTTTCATCGATATCTCGATCGATTGCTTGTGATGACCAGTACTATCATTCCTCAAAATATGGCACAGCTGGTGAGACACCCGATATATATATATATATATATATATATATATATATATATATATATATATATATATAGGGTGTTAATTTATTATGTAACCTAAATTCACTGGTAAAATTCTCTCACCTAAACATTTAAAAAGCCCATAGGGACATAGGGTAGCGGTGCCGAAAACGAGGAAAATGTAACTTTGAGGCTGCCTACCTCGAAACCTATAAGACATATTAAAGGCGGTTAAAGAAATATCACAAGAACTAGTACACTCCCTATTTACATATCCATGTTTCCGAGTTAGATCTAACCGGCGCAACGAATTTTAAGCCCTAGAAGAAGCTGGGGTATCTCAATCCTGATTTAAGCACAGATAGGAGAAAAGAAGATAGAAAAAGATAGATAGATAGATAGATAGATTTTCATGTTTTGATAGAAAATGACTAATTATCGATTTATTAGGCTGTTATGTCGTGTACATGAGCATTATCTTTTGTAAATTTCACATTATCACTAATTTTAATATCAGCAATTATGCAACCACACATAACATCCTTTTAACATCAAAGAAAAGTTGCTGAAAGCACTTGCAAACCAAGTTCTAACACTAAATATCATTTGATAACAGTGATCTAAGTAAGATAAATGTCATACAAACAAAAGATGATACAGAAATAATTGCAGAGATACAGAAATCCGAAATGCTGTGAAAAAGAAACATCCAGGCAAAGGATTCGAGAAAATCTATTGAAAAGCGGGTGTAACATAGTACATTCAGTAACATCTTACTTTTTGTACTCAGCAGTAGATAAGGTAGATATTGCGAGGAAATTATTATGAAAGAAATGATAGAATGAGAAGTTGGGGGAAACGGGAGATCTCGAGTAATCCCATTAATACGATTCAGGCACCGAATTTTTGTACTATATTAATAGAGTATACATCTTTTGTGTTCTGCGTACTACGCTGAACAAGAATTCAGATAACAATAGTAATTATAACACATACTCAATGTGCCCTTTGTCAACTTCAATACAGCACTGTGAATGAGTTGGTAGTGATTCACACACATGACTGAAACGCATAGACGTATTACGAATTCTTTGATTCAAGTCGTGTATTTCGTTTATTTGTGTTATGTACAGTATACTTTGGAGGTATTCCTACAAACAAAAATCCAAAGATGTAGGTCAGTGGAGAATAGAGCCACTGTATTGGTCCTCCTAGCTCTATTCATCTGTCTTGGAAATACTGATCAAGAAATAGAGGAATGTCTCGCAAAAAGTGCGGTGGAGCACTATCGCGCTTAAAATAATGTTGAGACTTTCTCGAGAAAGGAACATTTTCCAACTATTCCGGAAGACTTTTTTGAAGGAATTGCAGGTATATTAAACCTGTGAGGCGTTTTGATAAAAATTTATGACCCTAGAAGTTCGTCCCCCAATATATCTATCCACACATTAATCGAAAATTGAAGTTGGTATTGGGTAGGTAAATTTGCGTTAAGATTTTCTTCTGACCATTGGTGTTCGTTGTGGATATTGACAACAACATCTCGCGTCAACCCAACCTCACCAGTAAATATGGTTAACGAAGGAAACAGAGAGTTTTCCACACACCGATTAAGATGTTACTCGCGAAAGCGTCTTCGCGGAAGATAGTCTCTTTCTTCTATTCTTTGCACATGTTGCAAGTGGTAGGGATATAGTTGTTGTCCGCGAAACACTTTCCACACGGTCCAATGGGTAATACTTTCTAGCATTTCTAGCCTTTTTTGTACTGGTACAGAGATCTTCTTTAATTATAATTATCTGAAGAATTCTCTCTTCGCGATCAGGAGTCAAGACTGCCATAGGGCTACCAACTGAATAATATGTAACACACACATGCAGTATCGATAGCAGCAAAAGTACTTTGGTTAGGAAGACACGATTTGGAAAATATTCATGATATAGTTGTTGTGCTTTACGTGGGTTCCCATAAGCACTGCCATACCAAAGATACATATTTGCCATTTCATTAAATGTGCACGCCTACATTGATCCCATTTGAGTAATACCATACATGAGACGAACATAATATACCAAAATATCTAGCGCCACGCACTACACCATGTGTTATACTCAACTAAACTGCCTACGAGAATTAAAACAAGACTGAAAACACGCCCACTACAGGACGACACCAGGTGAGTCTATTCAGATGAAACAAGTGCAGATATGTGCACTAAATACAAAAATACCAGGTTTGTTTACGAAACACAAGGTATGTTTGCCTGTGTGAAGTTGGCCCCCCAAAAGTTTGGGCTACACGAGATATTTATTGGGCCGGAAAGTACTTCATTTGGGTTGTTTGGACTAGCAACTTTTAGCGTTTGGGCTACTCTGGAAACAAAGTTATAGCCTCACAAAGTTTGAGGGGCCAACTACACGTTAGCCCCCCAAGTGTTTGGGCCAGACGAGATTCTTATTGGGCTGGATAGTACTTCGTTTGGGCTGATTGGGTCAGCAACTTTTAGCGTTTGGGCTATTATAGTTTCCGAAATATGGGCTATTAAACTTTTTGAAAAGTGATTTTCCTGCTTCTTTTGTCGGGGCCAACTTCACTAATATGATATTTCTGACAAACATGTTTATTGGAATTTACAGTACTTTGTGTCGACTAGCAATTTAGGAAGTTTCAAGATTTGGGCTGTTTTCGAAACAGAATTAGAGCTTCACAAAGTTTGGGGGGCCAACTTCACATTAGCCCCCAAGTGATTGGGCCAGACGAGATTTTTATTGGGCTGGATAGTACTTCATTTGGGCTGATTGGGACAGCAACTTTTAGCGTTTGGGCTATTATAGTTTCCGAAATATGGGCTATTAAACTTTTTGAAAAGTGATTTTCCTGCTTCTTTTGTCGAGGCCAACTTCACTAATATGATATTTCTGACAAACATGTTTAAGGGAATTTACAGTACTTTGTGTCCACTATCAGTTTAGGAATTTTCTAGATTTGGGCTGTATTTGAAACAGAATTAGAGCTTCACAAATTTTGGGGGGCTAACTTCACATTAGCCCCCAAGTTATTGGGCCAGACGAGATTTTTATTGGGCTGGATAGTACTTCGTTTGGGCTGATTGGGTCAGCAACCTTTAGCGTTTGGGCTATTATAGTTTCCGAAGTATGGGCTATTAAACTTTATGAAAAGTGATTTTCCTGCTTCTTTTGTCGGGGCCAACTTCACTAATATATTTCTGACAAACTTGTTTATTGGAATTTACAGTACTTTGTGTCGACTAGCTATTTAGGAAGTTTTAAGATTTGGGCTGTTTTCGAAACAGAATTAGAGCTTCACAAAATTTGGGGGGCCAACTTCACATTAGCCCCTAATTGATTGGGCCAGACAAGATTTTTATTTGGCTGGATAGCACTTCGGTTGGGCTGATTGGGTCAGCAACTTTTAGCGTTTGGGCTACCGCTTTCACTATAGGGGCAGGGAGGACAAAAATGTCAACTAAATAAGAACAGAAACTGAGCAAACACAATTTAAAATAAATACGAACAATTGAATTAATACTGCCTCAATTGAGCCAATGGCTTGAGAAGGCTGGGTTGAAATGAGTGCATGGGCTCGGTTTGACTAGGCTCAAGTGAGCACATGGCTCGAGCCGGCTCGGTTGGATGAATTGTAAGCTCGGCCAACTTCTCGGTTCAGCTCGATAGTGAATGAGCTGTGACCTGAGCAGCTCGAGCCGTTGACAGCCCTAAATCCGGGCCGAGCATTTTTGAACATGTTTGCCCGATTCCCTATAACTTTTAATGATTTTTGGGTCGAGCTAGAATACTTGCTTCTCCGGAACTCAAATCGAAAAGCTCGTAAATGGTGTCATTGCCTCCTAGACTCGCCTTGGATTTTGGTATTCAGATATAAACCGCCTGTCTTTCCTCTTTATATCCTGTGTTGTTGTTGTTGTTGTTGTTGTTAATAATAATAATAATAATAATAATAATAATAATAATAATAATAATAATAATAATAATAATAATAATAATAATAATAATAATAATAATAATAATAATTTCTAGCAGTAGTAATATGATTGATAATAATTATATTGTCTATGTAGGATACTTGAAGAAAGTACTTGAAATATTACACACAGGATTTCGCTCGATTTAGCTCAACTCGACTCGAAACTTAACCTCAATTTGTTGGAGGAAATTCTTCGAGCCGAGTTCTCGACTCAAGCTTAAAGATGTCTGTTTCGAGTCGAGTCGAGTTTCAAAAGAACTCGCTCGAACTTGCTCCTACCCTTCTTCAAAAGCTGGAGTAATGAACTATGATTTGTACAAAATGGATTGACGATGTACAGAAGTATGAATGTTCTACCTCAGCAATGTATTGTTCGCTCGGAAAATATCAAGACGACAAGGTTCGTCTTCAAACTGCCTTGGAGTATATAGCTAATGTTTTCTGTTTCACAAATAACAACGTTTTTCTATGCTTTGGGGCGGGCACATTTTTTCGCTTTTTGAACTTCCTGACTGAATTCTCTGATGTGCTGCTTATTTTATTATTTATTTATTTTAATTTGTGATTGTTCTATCTCCTATTTCTGATTATTACAATTTTTATGTTCCTTTTCTGTTCTTATTATTTATTTTCATTTGCTATTCTTTTTTGTTTTCATCTATTTCAATTTGCGATAATTTTTATTATTATTTTTCCTATTTATTTCAATTTCATATTATTTATGTTATTATTGTCTCTCCATCCTTACTATAACTTAGGTTTGCTTATCTTTTCTTCTGTCTTGTTCGTAAGTTATTTTAATTTCCGGTGATTTTGATTATTCTTTTTGTGAAAGTGAAACATTTCCTAAGCTGTCCTCCTGTAGTATTAATTGCAATTGTTCATATTTAACTTGTGTTTGCTCTGTTTCTGTTCTTAGTTAGTTGACAGTCGTTCTGTGTCCTCCCTCCTCCTATAGTGAAAGCGTTTTCAAGATGAATCAAATGATTGACAGGTGGACCGTGTGAAAGTGCACGACACCTGCAGAATGATTAATCCGATAAACAGGACCGTGTGAAATTGCACCGTGAGAAACTGAACGTCACCATTAAAATGTAGGTCTTTTAATTACGACTCCCATTTATTTACGACTGTACCTCCGAGCATCGTGATCGGCTTTGGACGGGGGCATCGCCCCGGTTGCCCCAGCCTTGTTACGCTCCTGGACCGAGGATGCATATGCAAGACCAAAACCAAGACTAAATGTGTAAGAATACTAAGACTGCCAAGACTCCAGCAAAAACTTGACCCACCTGTGTTGATACTTTTATAAATAGGCGAAAAATATAGAAAAACTTTATACTTCAAATTCATAATTTGGTATTTCCTTTTCAGCAAGGTGGAGCACAAGGATTCAAGTACTTCCCTAGAAACATGAAGTGCTCATCGTAATCTTTTAAAATAAACGAAGTGAGAAAAAAAGATTGCTTTGTTATTGCTTTCCCTATATACAATATAATGTGGATGAATATTCGGCTTAAAAATTACAAAGAATTGTTAATAATAATAATAATAATAATAATAATAATAATAATAATAATAATAATAATAATAATAATAATAATAATAATAATAATAATATAAAGGAGACTAGTTACAATACTGTATGCTCCTTGAGACTCCATTGGGAATCAAACCTGGAGCTTTTGCGTCAAACACAGGTATATATATTATTCACGTATTCACGAAAGGCTTACGTAAAAAGGAAAGAATGAATGGATATAAAAATTATTTGGACATAATTCTTCAAGGTTTGACGTAATTCAATTATGTATGTAGTATATATAATTTTCACCAGTGTCTTATTCATAGGTCAGATTACCGTATATAACCAAACAACTGTAAAGTTATTGCTTTTACACTTTATTAAGACAGTAATTGTTTTCCAGTCTAATTTAGGAGATTAAAGCCGATAACTACTTACACAAAATTAGCGCTGTCAAAAATTCAGATTCACAAAATCCGGATTTAGAATTTCAACTCAAACCGAAATCCGAATGTCCCATAATAAAATGTCAGAAACCGAAATTAGAATTTCGGATAATGAAATATCAAGAACCGAAAACGGAATTCGGATAATGAAATGACGAACGCCGAAATCCGGATTTCGTATAATGAAATACCAAAATCTGGATATATGCATGTTGGGCAGCATTAGACAAAATCTTATGAAAAACAATTCCAAATTGTATTACATAAAGACGAAGAAAACATCGTATATTTGAGTATATAGTAACTGGTATCTTAATCTATCTCAAATTAGTTGGCACAAGTATAATCTCCATTATAAATAACACTTAAGGAACTAAAACAAAAAAAGAGAGAGAAATTGCACTAATTAGTAAAAGTATTTGTCACAAATATCACATTAGTGAAGATAACCCTGACAAAAGAAGCAGGAAAATCACTTTTCAAAAAGTTTAATAGCCCATACTTCGGAAACTATAATAGCCCAAACGCTAAAAGTTGCTGACCCAATCAGCCCAAACGAAGTACTATCCAGCCCAATAAAAATCTCGTCTGGCCCAATAACTTGGGGGCTAATGTGAAGTTAGCCCCCCAAACTTTGTGAAGCTCTAATTCTGTTTCGAAAACAGCCCAAATCTTGAAACTTCCTAAATTGCTAGTCGACACAAAGTTCTGTAAATTCCAATAAACATGTTTGTCAGAAATATCATATTAGTGAAGTTGGCCTCGACAAAAGAAGCAGGAAAATCACTTTTCAAAAAGTTTAATAGCCCATATTTCGGAAACTATAATAGCCCAAACGCTAAAAGTTGCTGACCCAATCAGCCCAAACGAAATACTATCCAGCCCAATAAAAATCTTTTCTGGCCCAAACACTTGGGGGGCTAACGTGAAGTTGGCCCCCCAAACTTTGTGAAGCTCTAATTCTGTTTCGAAAATAGCCCAAGTCTTGAAACTTCCTAAACTGCTGTCGACACAATGTACTGTAAATTCCAATAAACATGTTTGTCAGAAATATCATATTAGTGAAGTTGGCCCCGACAAAAGAAACAGGAAAATCACTTTTCAAAAAGTTTAATAGCCCATATTTCGGAAACTATAATAGCCCAAACGCTAAAAGTTGCTGACCCAATCAGCCCAAACGAAGTACTACCCAGCCCAATAAAAATCTCGTCTGGCCCAAACACTTGGGGGGATAACGTGAAGTTGGCCCCTCAAACTTTGTGAGGCTGTAACTTTGATTCCAGAGTAGCCCAAACGCTAAACGTTGCTAGCCCAAACAGCCCAAATGAAGTACTTTCTGGCCCAATAAATACCTCGTGTAGCCCAAACTTTTGGGGGGCCAACTTCACACAGGCGTATGGTTACTATGTTTATGATATCTGTACGTAAATTGCCTAACTTTTGCTTGCATAACTTTTTTCCTTATAGTTCAGAGTTCAATGAGATTTCGGAATCTGCAAGTCATTTTTTTATTTGATCTTGAAAGAAATAGTGTACAATGCAACGGTCTTAATGTGTTAGAAAATTGTGTACATTTAAAGAAATGAAACGTCAGAAAACGAAACAATGGGACTTTTCTCTAATGATGTTAATTTGTATTTAAACCTAACTTTACCCTCACAAAAATACCAATATCTCGTCTTCACCTCATTTCACTTACTCCCTTTCCTCTTATTTTCCTATTTCACAGATATTTCCGTAACTCTTTTAAATTCCGGCTTTTTAAAAGGTAAATTATAGACTTTCAGTCAAGCGGCTACATCATCATCCCTATTTATCGTAGGATCATGGTTCATACTTCGCTTTTTTTTTTTTTTTTTTTTTTTTTTTACAGTTTATCAGCTTTTTAAATGGTACCATTCATATATCACTATCATGTACCTAAGGAGGAAAAATTTGATAGAAATTGGGATTTTTTCTGATTTTTTTTAAAATTTTGAGCCCCCTGTGTTAACGCAGACATCCGAAAATCAACCAAAAAAAATACTAAGGAGTGTACTAAGATTTTTTATGATAAGACATTTTGATTTAATATATGATCGACTTAAACTAATTCATAATGATCATAATCTCTTAATAGAATTAATATAAAAACAAATACAATTAAGAGAAGACGAAATTGTGGCCAGATAACATGAAATATTAAAATAACAAGGAATGATGGAGCAAGAAAGATATACATCAAAATCAGATTGGAATAGTAAACGTGAAAATTAAAATGTATCTTTCAATGACAATGACAGTTTGATGTGCTAGATTCTTAAGTGAATAGAACTGTTGTTTAAAACATCTTTGCGTCGTTGCGTGTACTAAGTGTGTGTACAAACTTTAAAATTCCTATCTTGAAGAGTAAGGGCGGAAAGATACTTACAAGTGATACCCACAATGGCCCAGATTACCGCAAAAGACCCTGATCTCAGATAAAAAAAAAAAACAATAATGAGACATCCCTAATTATACTATGGTAATATTTTGTACTTTATTCTCTTTACAATAGAACAGAACTTCAAACGGTAGCGTTCACATGTCTCCATCATGTATCTGAGGCGTAAAAATCGCGAACAAGTGCTTTTTGGTTAAAGTATCCGTTTTTTATATTTTTATCTCTCTGGTGCTTCCCTTCGTTAACGCGGAGATCTGAAAAAAATCTGATAAATACTACTCGGTGGACTGAATGTTTGTGCAAACCTCCAGTTTTCTAGGTGCAAAAGTAAGCCCACCATAAAATAATAAATATAGGCCTATCCCCTCAAAAATTTTTCAGAGTATTAGGTAAAAATTTTCTGAGACATCTCATTTTATCCTAAGATCAGGGTTCGTACCTAATTCTCTTGCTAATAAGACATCCTTTCAAAGGGTATCATTCACATGTCTTCATCATGTATCTGAGGCGGAAAAAAGCGAAAAGTGGTATTTTGTTAAAAAAATCCCTTTTTAACCTTTTGCCACACTGGACTCCCTGGTTTAACGCAGAGATCTGAAATAAATCTGGTAAATACTACTCGGCAGACTGAATGTGTGTGCAAACTTTCAATCTTTTAGGTGCAAAACTAAGCCCGCCAAAAATTATAAAAATTGGCCTAAGAAAAAGTCTTTAAGTTATGACGTCATCACTCCTATGTCTCCATACAGAAACACTATACTTAACGTTTCTACAATGCTTTTAGACTTGAAAAAACAAAAAAGATACTCCAAGTAGAAAGTTTTAGTGTTTCTTTTTTAATCTAAAAAAATGAAATGAAATCTTTGAGTTTTACGTCCCACGATTATGCCGGTTAGGGTAAAGGAGAGGGTGATTATGAGAGATGAATCAAATGGTGGAATAAAGAAACTGGGAGGAAACGGGAGAACCCCGAGAAAACCCACGAACACGGTGTTTGTCCATCACAAAATTCACATGGCGGGACCAGGGTTTGAATCCGGGACCCCATACATCAGAGGTGAACACTCTACCACTGAGCCACCGCGACCCCTCTTTTTTAATCTAATAATCACATTACTCTAGTACCTTAAAATGTGTACTAGAATTCCAAAGGGATAATAATTCACTTTTAACATTAATTTAACTCCTGAACCTTAAGGGTACAAACTGTGATATTAAATGTAAGCTTTCATTTCTTTCCATTTACAACGTTCTGGATTGTATTTATATACTCACACTAATAGAACCAACTTTCATCTTAAGTACGCTATTTTCGTATTTGTTCTTAATAATTTCTCCAGGCTTATTTTGGCTCGTATGCACGTGCATACTTTGTAAACATAAATGTAACATTCTTCTTAGCTACAGAACCTACACTCTTTGCTAAATAGTTTATCGAACCCTTTGCCCTGATGTCCATTTTGACAACAATTTAGATTTATATATCTCTGAAATAATTTGTTCGTGATCTTTTGATTGACTATGTACACTCTGTCTTAGAATTTAAACATCGTTATGCATTTAAGAATCAGTTAAAATTAATTTTGAGACCTTGCAAAACATCCTGTTGGGCTTCGCTACACATCACTGTGTCGCGAGACACTAGTTGGAAGCTACTGGTGTAAGAAGCACAAATGATGATCATCATAGAAAAAAAAAACTTCTTATGCAAAGCCCATATAATCCAGTCCACATTGTACGATAATCACCTACCATCCAGAAAACCTACTACAGTACAGCATATATATATATATATATATATATATATATATATATATATATATATATATATATATATATATATATACTATCAATTGAATTATAAGGATTTACCAAAACTTCTCATGCATAAGACATTTTCAATTTATCTTACTGAAACACACCTTGATTTTACTAACCGTATGAAATTAGACGATATATATATCTTTTGAATTCTAAATTTTAGATATGCTTCTATTCACCTGCTTGTCCTTTTTTGTATTAAATGTTTTTATTAGAGGGTTTAAAAAATATTATTATTATTATTATTATTTGCAGATCAAATATCATCTTCCATATCAACTACTACAACGCATACATTAAGTATCATCTTAAACACGTATTTAAATACATGCTTTACTCCTCATCTATTTTCTGTACTAAAATTACGGAATCGTTTCATTAGTGCAAATTTGTTTCGCGTAAAGAAAGAAAATGAAATAAAGTGAAATATTTCAGTTTAATGTGTCACGATGATGCCCTACAGGATACAGGAGACTAATAGTTAACGCAAGTAAATGATGGCAGAATAATTGGTGGAATGATAATATGGGAGGAAACGGAAGTGCCCAAGAGAAAAACTACAGACACGAAGTTGTCCACCACAAATTTAATTGGTCGGGGATCGAATCATGATCTCCACACATTAGAGGTAAGTACACTACCACCGAGCCACCATGCATGCCATTCAAGTAAAGGTAAAATACGAGATATATTTCTTTCACTTAGATACATCTAATACGTAATTGGAGTACATGCTACCAGTTGTTTGTTATTGAAATTTTAGCGAATCATGAGACGAAGAATACGGTTAGCATTAATATTACTAATCATTTGGTCGCCTAATTATCGATCATTATTTTAGCAACAATATTTTACAGGTACTATTTCTACACTTTTAGGAGTAAGTGCGTCATTGTTAAGATTCGTGTGTCACTGTCAGGAGTATCACCAGTAAGAGGAAACAAATAACCCGCTATTATATTTTTAAACATAAAGTACCGGTATAGTATACTTCAAAACAGAAAATCTTCGTTATGTACCTTTTTCTGAAGAAAGCTACACATATTGGGAATATAACTGTAAAATGTTAGTAGGTCTTCAGGTAAGGATCGTTCGTCGAATTTTCGCACGCTATTCAATGCTAAGGAAATAGCTGTTGGTGAGTTATAACAGTTTTGGTGCCGAGGACGTCATGTTTTGAAATTAACTCTACATATTAAATAAACTATTTGTTTAAATAGTATTAAAATCTATAAATTATTATTACTCGTAGCAACGAACGAAATACAGTGAACGCTATGAAAAATTTTATCGGAATCTACCTATAATAATGTAATGTCAAAGATGTAATTTTGTTCAACTGAATGTAATCAATGGATATATGTATATATGTATAGTGTTTGGACAATATTGTACATAATGAAAAATTGTAGTTTAACAGTTACTTATAATTTTGGGTTATATCTATGTACTCGCATCTTACTAACATCATATTGAAAGTCCCAACCATGTTATGCTTCAGTATCAGTATCAAACTTCATAAATGATGTAGTTGTCGTGCAGGATCAATTTTTAGATTAAAAATGGTCTCCTACATTTTCTCGAAAACCACACATTAGGATTTATACATTTGCATATCAGTTTTTAGCCATGAAAAAATACGTCTTTTCCTCGACTTCTTCGAAAGCTTCGCATTAAGATTTACACTCATCCATGTCAACTTTAGCCATAAAAAAAAATGTTTGTTTTCGTCGACTTCTTCGAAAACTACGCATTAGGATTTGCACTCATTCATATCAATTTTTAGCCATGAAAAAAATGTTTGTTTTACTCGACTTCTTCGAAAATTATACATTACTATTTGCACTTACCCATATTAATTTTTAGCCTTGAAAAAATGTTTGTTTTCCTCGACTTGCTCGAAAACTACGCATTAGATTTTACATTCATACATATCAGTTCAATGTGATCCATGATATTTATTTTTCGGACATGTTTCTCCCTATAAAGGCTATATTTTAGAGTATGTTTGAAATGTATTGAGAATTTCGTAGATGGAACGTTGTTTCAATGGTTTAATGGCCATCTCGGGCGCTTGGATTCACTGGCTCTATCGGAGGCCGTGTGAATTTGTCGTTGACAATTTTGTTTTCACGAGTGTGTCACTACTCATTTTCTTACTCATTCTTTTTTCAACAAATTCCTTCATATGCTTTCACTTTTATTTATCATTCGTTTTCTTTATCGTTCCTAAATATCGGAAGTAAAATGAAACTTTTATTCCATGAAATGAAATCAAAGCTTTAGTTTAACGTCCCATGATTCTACACCGAGGCTAAAGGAGACTGTGATGATGAGAAACATATAAAATGGCAAAACGAACAAGATATGATGAATCGTGAGAACCCGCAGACGGTGTTTGTCCACCACAAAGCTTACTGTATGCGAGCTGGGATCGAATCAGGGACCCACGCACCAGAGATGAACGCTCTACCACTGAACAAACATGGCTTCCAGATTTTATTTCATTTCTAATATTTATGATTCGAATTGTAGTAATTTTAGAAAGATCTTGTCAGCAATTAATCATAATTTTACAGAAATGTTTTGCAGTTCTATTATGACATGCGTTTCACTTACTGAAAGCAATATCCAAGTGTTTTGTATAGTAGAAGATGTTGTTGAGTGGAATTCAGCAGGATCAAAATGTTTAGAAAATTAAATTCCTGGAACTGAATGCCATATTAGTGACTCATCATATATTCAAAGCTTTTAGTTTCGTTGCTATGCCATATTTTACGATCATAAAGTTATGTATGTAAACACAAACGAAGTGTGGAATACAAAGCAATCACGTTGCCTTGTTTTATTATCATTTTCAAGATCTTGTGTCAACATATACGAAGTAAACAACATTGTTTGTCGACAAATAATTCAGATATTAGTACCCCTACTTCCTCTGGTTACGTATTGACTCTTATATAATCAAATACAAACATCTGTAATAAAATGTTGTTTAGCTTTTATATGCCTATATACTGTAGATATACAATTACTTTATTGTATATCCATAATTCTCGTAATTTAACCCTTAACTGGTAAGATATATGTTAAAATGAGGTATCCAAAACGTCTTTCCCCTGCGTTTGACAAATGTTAAAAATTTACATTGCATTATTTATAGAAACAAAAAATAAACTCTTTATGCCTTAAGCAAAGTCGTTTCGACGTATGATTAACGTCATACTAAAGGCCTAACTATTGCAGGATACTTGATAGTCGAACTCGCTATTGTGGCACTAGTCATGCTTTAGAATGACTCTGCATAAGACCCTATATGCTTCAAAATGCCTTTATAAAGAAAATATGAATATTTTTTTGTTGAATTCATATATGAGAGCATTACAATATATTTTAATTACACATGATCAACGATATGTTCGGCATAATTTTAATAACGCTTTATTATTTTAGTACTTTGAAGCACTTTCGAGACTTTTAATAACCTTACTGAAGTTTTCAAACTAAGTCGTGTAGGTTTGCGCACGTTTGCATTTTGTATGGCTGCAGACCTCACAAAAGATATAGCACACTTGCTAGTACTTCGATTGCAGGCTTTCTTCACACTACCAGTAATACTAGGCTAAGTGGTTTAAGATTCCTTTAAACTGACACACCAGTCAGGGATGACTTAAAATTTACACTTGGAAAAGCCATTCATACAGAGAGCCTTTTAACGTGCACGTGTACATATTAATACCAAATGCTTATAATATAGTCACTTATTAAAAACAATTTCTTGGTCACAGGTCTTCTCGGGTTAGCAGTCAGGTAAATACTTTTGTATATTCAAACATTTCGAGGACTGACATTGTGCTCATCTTCAGGCACTATAATACAACAGTATTCACCTGGCTGCTAATCTGAGAATACGTGTTTACAATACGTCGTCAGGAAAGCTTCAATGGATAGTTTTGTTGTTTGGTCATTGAAGCTGTTCACTTGTTCCAAATTCC
The DNA here is from genome assembly GCF_964235325.1 of Thermobia domestica. Lineage (NCBI taxonomy): Eukaryota > Metazoa > Arthropoda > Insecta > Zygentoma > Lepismatidae > Thermobia > Thermobia domestica. The sequence continues at coordinate 218,623,793 of NC_137461.1, read as the reverse complement.
AAGCTACGCAATGATATTTCATTTATACTATTATGTTAAGCATTTATTTCGAGTGGGGGGCGCGGTGGCTCAGTGGTAGATCGTTCACCTCCGGTACATGGGGTCCCTGGTTCGATTCCAGCTCGCGCCGTGTGGACTTTGTGGTGGACAAACACCGTGCTCGTGGGTTTTCTCGGAGTTCTCCCGTTTCCTCCCACTTTTTTCATTCTACCATTTCATTCATTTCTCATCATCACCGTCTCCTTTAGCCTATCCGGCATAATCGTGGGACGTAAAACTCAAAGATTCCATTTCATTTTTTTTCATTTATTTCGAGTGTAAGGCTTTTACAGGAAATGTATCCTTAAATACTTTTTATTGATAGTCTGGGTTTAGTTTCAAAAAAAAAAAAAGGAATTAACTTACAATATCTGCTCCGATTTGTAGTTCTACCTCCAAAATGTACATCTTTCTTTTACCAATTATATCTGATCGTGATACAACTAAATCGAACATGGGTAGTGATGTCAACTTCAAAGGTCTCACTTTTTGATATTTATTTTATATGAGTAACTTAATTATTATTTTGGATATGTAATCTACATATTCTACAGGTATTATTAAGTGAATAACAAGTGTGTATTGAAAATAAATGGCACGGATTAATGTACTAGTCCTTTTCGTTCCCATTTGTAAAATTAAATATTGTTGTGTTGGATCTGTTACTGAAATATTTATTTATGAAATGTGGTAAAGTTATAATATGTGATCTTTAAGAGAGTAGAAGGAAAGTTTCAACTGAGCCATTCATACAGAGAGCTATTTGAGCAAAATTCATTCTTACATCTGATGCAAACGTATACAAATTTATATGTCAAGGTTATACGGATTCGAAGCATGACTTAAAAATTTATACTTGGTTCAATCCATCTGAAGCTGTCCAAAAATGGTGAAAATGGTTACTCGACCATCTTCGAAAATTATAAAATTTTGAGTGTGACAAACCGTGAGTACGAGAAGGTCAATAACATCATTAACGTTTTCGTTTGTGCAAGTGTTCCTGAATGGTGGCCATCTTTGTTGTCGGTGGAGTGGCAATTTGTGCATTTGCAAGCGTTTACGAAATTTACAGTTGCTCAGGACGTACGAAACAGATGACCAAAAAAATATTTACAGGAGAGACTGAGGTACACCAAGAATATAAACTTTTGCCTCTAAATAAATATGTAGGGTTGCAAACCAATACATGAAATCATCAGAAAAACTACAGAAAATTACATTTTTGAAGTGTGGTATTTTGGAATGGCATAAAGTCGGAGGTTCATAAGTTTTGTGCTGAATACTATTGCATGTTAAGATTCTGCAGGAATATCCACAGCTATGATACTACCGGCACCGTAGATTAATGGGGGTTCAAAAGTTGAAGCTTCTGATTTTGATGCCATTTTTGGGGCGTAATATCTCAGGAGAGCAAAGTGTTAAAAATTTGCTGCTTATGCCACAAAGTAATTGTGTATATGAATAAACAATTGCGAAAAAATCGTGACTGATATTACATGGATAAAAAGTGAGGACATGATAAAAACGCAGAAAAAGCACGTGCGTGACTAAGGTTGTAGCCTGGAAAAATTTAAATGTTTATATTATGTTTCATTCTAGATCTCAAAAACTATGCATGGTGGAGCAATTAGGTTTTTTTTTTTTTGTTTGTTTGTGTGTTTGTGTGTGTGTGTGTGTGTGTGTGTGTGTGTGTTCAGTTGGGTAAAAGCTTGCGAGTCGTGTTTGTTCCATCTCTTTAACTCCATGATCATTGCCACGTCCATATGGTAAGGAAATTAGCTCTTCTTTGGACCTATGACACCCATCGTCGAACTGGACCGCTTTATTAAGGCACTTAGTGTATAAAAAAAAAGTGTCATTGAAATTCAGTGTCAGTTACGGAAGTTAATATGTTCAAAAGGTTGCATTACATATATCCTAACTATATAGACCCTATAAAACTACATTAACCGACATAAAATAAAGCAGTACTTCCGGTTGACCCGTTTAGTTGAAATTCAGCATGATTGTAGCTTTCAACTACTAACCCACAGGAAAATTGCCATAAGTTAATATTTTTAATTTTTACGGGGTCTAAGAGGGATGAAGAAATTCTCCATGTTACTTAAATGAGCCCTTTTTTGGATTTAATATCTCATATTTTAGGTACTTGGAATTGGAATAAAAACTTGAAATTCGATGTGCTTGTACGTTTTCGTTAGCGTTACTAAGTAAATCACCAAAAAATAAAAAAACGTTCCTCCGTAGAGAGGTTTTATGGGGAGCTGAAAAGTAATCCCAATCTTATTTATATATAAGACATCTTCTACACCCCAAAATGTTTAGGCACTTCCGGCAGGATAGAATGATGAAATTTGGTATGATTGTAGACTTCCTGAACTAACCCACAGGAAAATTGCCAAAAGTGAATATTTTTAGTTTTAAGGTATCTATTGGGGTGATTAAGTAATTCCAATGTTATTTCAATGGGTATTTTCTTGTGATACAAAATCTTATCTTTTAGATAGTTGAAATACGAAAAGATACTTGAAATTTGGTAGAATTGTAAGTTTTAGAGGTTCGAGGCCGTAGACTGAGCAAACGCGTGGTCTGGGGATGCAGTCCCCAGCTAGCCAGACTAGTCTATCCCATATAACGCAACTATGTGAACACATTAACTTCCGTAACGGTGATTGGATTTCAATAATACTGTGCTGATACGTTAAATGCCTTAATACTGCAGTCCAGTTCGACGATGGGTGTCGTGGGTGCAAGGGGGAGCTAACCTCCTCATCATATAGACGTGGCAATGATCATGGAGCTAGAAAGATGGAACAAAAGCCACTCGAAAGCTTTCACACAACTAAACACAAGTAAAAGCGGGCCTAATTGCTGCACGATGCATATTTTATTGTTTCTTTTTAGATCAAGCACGAAACCTATCCAAACATTTACTTTTTTTTCCGGGCTACAACCATCGTCACGCACGTGCTTTCTTCGCGTTTTTTACCATGTCTTCACTTTTTTTATCCATGTAATATCAGTCATGATTTTTTCGCAATAGTTTATTCACATACACAATTACTTTGTGGCATAAGTAGCATTTTTGAGCACTTAGCCCTCCTGAGATGTGACGCTCCAAAAATGGCATCAAAATCAAATGCTTCAAATTTCGGATCCCCATAAATCTACGGTGCCGATAGTATCATAGCTGTGGATATTTCTGCAGACTCTTTACATGCAATAGTATTTAGCGCAAAACTTATGAAACCCACACTTTATTACACTCCAAAATACACTCTTCAAAAGTGTAATTTTCTGTAGTATTCTTGGTGATTTCATGTATTGGTTTGCAACCCTGCATATTTATTTAGAGGCAAAAGTTTATATTCTTCGTGTACCTCAGTCTCTTCTGTAAACATTTTTATTTTTATTTATTTATGTATTTATTTATTATTTTGTTGTTGTTCGTCTGATTCGGACGTCCTGAGCAACTGTAAATCTCGTAAACGCTTGCAAATGCAAAAATTGTCACTTCATCGACAACAAAGATGGCCGCCATTCAGGAACACTTGTACATACGGCAACGTGAATGATGTAATTAAACTTGTCATACACAAGGTTCATTACACCCAAATCTTTTATAATTTTTGGAGATGGTCGAGCAACCACCTTTGGACCACTTCGTATGGATTGACCCACTTGGGATAGCCATACACAGAAAGAAAATCTACTAAGGGAAGTTATTAAGGGAAATTAAATTCAAAATTAGACTTACTGTAGGCGTGTTTACTTACTGCTCTAGTAGTGTTTTTATAATTATCTTAATTTTCCTATATATATTCAAAGAAAGAGAGAGGAGATAATTTATCTTAAAACGCTCTTGTAAGTTTTAACCTAATAGATTAAATAAAACAACGAGATCTTGTAGGATGGAAACGCTGACATTGAAACATTATTTTGCATGCTCTGAAATACGATTTATACCCACTACATCGCTTCTGAAGAATGGGGCGTGGTTCTTCCCACTTCATCACTTTTGATGACGAATGTGGTTTTCCCTCGTTATAATCTTCCATTTTATCACTCTTAAAATTTAATAAGTTTACTGTTTCAGTATCCCCTTAGATATTTTCATTACTTTTTCATAGCCTAAAACATGAATTCAAAAATTAAGTAAAGAGAAAAACGTATAAAAGTGTTATATATATTACTATTTCTGCCACACAATAATCGCACAATATAAATTTAATTTAACAACACTTCTTTTATATATTAGGCTTATTTTTTTAATAAAAAGAGGAAGCTTCAGCAGGGAAGAAAGCTTCCCCCTTCACAATGGTAGTAATCTTGTTTAATCGGTTTTGAAGGGCCCAATGCTAATCGCAATATAATTTTATATTGTAATCGTTACTAATGATTATTTTTGGATGCCTTTCGTTCTTTGGTTAGTATGACAAACGAAGTTTTAGCGCCAAAAAATTTTCTGTCTCACATTACAACACAGCAAATATACTTAAAAAGGATAGTAACCTCAAAGCTCCTTACAAAATCATATTATGTAGTGCATCAGAAGTTGTTCACTTTTCAGATAATTTCATTATAAAAGCACTTATTTACAACAATAAAAAAAGAGAACTGATGGTGTACTAGTTGTCATGGATTGAAGAGTATCCCAATCCAGTGATGCCAACCTGTGGGATAAATCCCATATCATGGGAGTTTTGACCTTATTTTCTTGTAAAGGTATAAAAAGTAGCATGTATGGGATTTTTCGAGAAGATCGAAATTTACAGTTTATTCATCTAGATATTGTTAAAAGTGACTAACACAGAGAAATTTAATTTTTAATATTATAGCGTACTTTTAATTAGTATAACGTGGCAAATTCATACGTAAAATGGGATTTTTTGCCTCTCGACATGGGATTTCATAATGTTTCAGGTTGGCATCACTGTCCCAATCTGCTAAATCACCAACTACATTAATGTTCTTCTTTATCTGTCATTACTGGGTTTTACTAGTGTTAGGTACCTACTAAACGAGATGAGAATACAAACTAGATTTTCTACACTCGTATCGTAAAGTCCCACAGAACAGACTTTTCTTTCTTTTAAAGGCTTCTTTCGCCTTTTTTTGTGTTCTGTGGGACCTTGAACAAAGAGTTGAGAAAAAGACTCATAAAATGCTTGGTGTGGAGTGTTGTGCTGTATGGGGCGGAAACGTGGACATTGCGTAAAGGTGACGAAAATCGACTGGAAGCCTTCGAAATGTGGGTGTGGAGAAGAACGGAAAGAGTTAGTTGGGTCGAGCGGAAAACAAATGAGAGAGTGTTAGAAATGGTGGGTGAGAAAAGAACACTTTTAGATATTATTAGGAAGAGGAAGAGAAACTGGTTGGGACATTGCCTAAGAAGAGATTGTATCATGAGGGACGTCCTAGAGGGTATGGTGGCGGGAAAGAGAGGGAGGGAGCGAAGGAGACTACAATTAATGGATGATATTAAAACAGAAAGATCATACGCGAAGACGAAAAGGTTAGCGGAGGATCGTGGAGCATGGAAGCTTCTCAGCTGCCGCAAGTGACCTGCCAATAAAGGCAGAATACCTATGATGATGACGATGATATCGTAAAGTTCTGTTGAACTCTCGTCCCATCTCAGTTCTCGAAATAAAATTTCTCGTATCGTCTAAATTTTTTGAAATCTTTTATTATTTTGTTTCAATTTCAGAGATCATTATCGTCTCGTCTCGAATTTATCTCCTCTGCTTATCAGAATCAGAATCCCTCTGCGTCATAAGTGGTTCACGAAGAATGAGATAGAACAACACTTAAGCCGAGTTTTATAATACAGGGTGGCCCAAAAGTAGGTATACAATCCTGTACTGATCAACTCATTGCTTTTTAATATAATTTCTTATTGTTATCCATCAGGTAGACTTAGTTTCTTTATTATTGGTTGTTAATGGTTTTTTACTTATATCTTAAGTTTGAAACAGCCGAAGCAAATAAACCTATAAGCTAGAATGTTATACTTGATCAATGCAGGGGTGTATACCTACTTTTGGGCCACCCTGTATATTGTATAATGACTTACTTATTTTTAATCATTGATAAATGGGCTTCATTATGCTCGTACAATCACTTTATCAACTTATATTTTTATGCTATGAATCGTATAAAACTAAAACAGTGTTTGAGATCTAAGAGTTGGATGAACTAAAGTTGTCGACAATACTCGAGGAATTTCTCGTATCATCTCGTCTTATGGGTAACACCAGCTTTTACTAACGCCAGGTTTCTACATACTTCTTGTCTTTTACTATATGCAACTTGTACAGAGTGGCCCAAAAGTAGGTATACAGACCTGCATCTATCAAGTGTGACATTTTAATTTATTTATGATAATGAATTTATTTCTTTTGGTTTGTTCCGAGCTTAAGGTATAAGTGAAAATAAATTAAGAATAGATAAGGAAGAAACTAAGTCAATATCTGTATGAATAACAATAAGTAAACCATATAAAATGTCATAACAGATTAGTACGTGACTGTATACGTACCTACTTTTGGACTACTCTGTATAACCTGAAAGTCGATGATTATAAGAGAGAAATAATGGTCATAAGGCTCCATAAAGCATCCTCTTGTATCCCCGCCTCAAGCTATACATTCCTTAGGTATAACATACACACAAAGGGGCATATGCCTCACATTATCCCTTTTACGGTTGAACTTAATATCGATTGTATGCTTTTATGGCCACTGTTTCATAGCATGGCACATTGGTTATATTATTATTCTAAAAGACAAATTACTGCCGTTATTATGTGACATTTTATGTGTTCAAGACTATCTTATTGTAAAGATATTGTTTTGTAGCAACGTCTCTACCATTTAAGAAATCAAATTCCGTTAGAAGCGTCTGAACCAGCTCAACCGTGATTTACAGAACATGTAGTAAACTTCAAAATCTTTCTTCACCTGCTTAATCTCTCAACCTGAACCTTGTTGAACTTTTATGGTCCGTTTTAGAGCGGTGTGTTTACTTACTTATAATTCTGCAGTGCTATGCTGTGCTATTGTTTTTAAAGAAAAATCTACCTCTTTCGTTTAACCGATTCGTGAGTCACATCAGTGTATTTCGGTGTCAATTCGAGCTGTACAATTAGAGATCTCTCGTACCAATATAGTTATTGCATGCGACTTCGACGTGGGAAACCCTTCAAAACTTCATTCCAATGTCGGTTAATGTGTTTTTGTTTTTCACCCCTTTACCCGTTTTACAAATAAAATGAAATTTTCAAACTTGAAACATATTGGTCAAGAAACTAGATTTCGACATCGATAGGAGAGGAGAAAACTATGAAATACAGGTACAGAACCTTCTTGAAAAATTGCGAGACACACGGGTGAAATATGTGTTAAAATTCATTCACTGTCTGCATTTTAATTTGTTTTTTTTTAATTATCTGCTATAAGCAATGAACAAGCTGAGCGTTTTCAGCAGAACAGATTGCATATGGAAAAACTTTTTAAATGGAAATGGAACTGGTCCGTGAGGAGAGATTATTGTTAGTTCCTCCTGAAAGAGGACTCCACAACATAGAAACGCAAAATGTTTCGAAACTGTCTTTGCCGTTAATCATTTTTCATAATGAAGCTTATAAGTAAACATGCAGGGTGTTCCGAGGATAAACTGACAAACGTATCATGTGTGTTCAGGATCTCAATACGAGAAAAAAAAATTCTGAAACTTTGGCCGGAAACGCTTAATTACGAAGAGAGAGCTAATTAAAAGTAATTACTGGAATTGGTCATTCCTCTTATCCTTTTATTATCACTGTCTTCGTAATTAAGCAGTTTTCGATCAAATTTGCAGAATTTGTTTTCCTGTTTTGAGGTTCTGAACACACATGCGAAGTTTGTCGGCTTTACCCGGAACATCCTGTATATAAGAATACGTAATAACAATATACACAAATTTGTATATAATGTGCTTGCAATGTCTAGTATCACATACATGTATTTCTTTCATTAAAACTTAGAATTTATCTTCATAAAGCTTTTTATTTTTTACATCAAATTACATTTACTTCTGTCAGTAGTTAATAATCATTATTACCATAGCAGAAAATTTGAGAGCGGTACGAAAAAAACTCATTCATTTTGGTTTTCAGGACGTTTGGTTTAGTAAGGATTGCATTGTTTTATCTCTGCACATTTTTGAAAGTTGGAATTTGAAAATATGTGTTATCAGTACTACAAAGTTTATTACTGAAACTATATGTAAAAATGAATAAGTAAATAAATATATAAATTAAATTAATCCATGGCTGCTATTACTTATGTTCGGCAACGGGGAAAGTAAAACGCAATTTTAGAGTTTCTTTTTACAATTTTAAAATGTTCGTGGAACCCGGGAGCCTTCAGTGTTTGGTAATGTGGGGATTGAAAACGTAATTGTAGGTTTCAGCTCTACATGCCATCGGATGCTCAGCTTTCATCTTCACTTAAAACAGCAAAATCATTCAACAGTTTTCTCTCTGGACAAAATAGCCTGAGTGCTAGACGATCTGGCCGCACCGTTGGAACAAATCAACACTTCTTGTCTTGATTTTCTCTTCTGAACTAAATTAATTGTCTACATAAATAATTTCGCAGTCACTAAAAGAAGTAGTATTATGATTGTCCTTTTCACATATGATATACTAATATTGCAGTTGTAGAGTTGTAGATTTACATATACAGAGGTTAGACAAAAAAATCTAAAACGTTTGCAAAAGTGAGGAAATCATACCTAGTGTGGTGTGGGGCCTTCTTTTGCGTCCAAAACAGCTTGGATTCGACGTGGAATGGACGTATACAGCTCCTGAATCGTGGTGTGTGGGATTTTGTACCATCGTTCCTCCAAAACATGCTCCAGTTCCTTAAGGGATGCTGGTGGAAGGTAATGAGACAGAACGCGCCTTTCTAACTCAGACCACGATGGCTCAATGATATTCAGATCTGGTGCTTGTTGGACTCAAGGGAGGTGTGATAGCTCCTGATCATATGCCTCAAACCATGATTTCACCATTTTTGCAGCGTTACAGGGGAGCAAATCATCTTGGTAGATGCTATCACCATCAGGGAACAATACTTGAGCCATGGGTAGAACCTGGTCCCCAAAATGGCCTCATACGCCTTAGCATTTATCATTCTATGCAGAGCTATGATGTGACCTCCAGAAAACCATGATATCACTGCCTATACCGTAACAGACCCCCCCCCCATGCTTTACAGTTGGAAGCAGACAGTCTGTATCATAGGCCTGCGACGGTGTTCTCCATACGTAAACACGACCGGTTGTTGGAAACAAGGTGAAGGTCGAATCATCGGACCATATTACATGTTTCCACTGCTCATGAGTCCACACCTTGTGGTCCTTGCACCATTGGAAACGCCTCTTCGCATTTACTGCTGTGACCAGGGGTTTGGTGATAGTGGCCCTGACATGAATTTTCATTTTATGAAGTTTCTGTCGCACTGTTTTCGATGAAACCGGGTTCTGTACGCCGGAATTGAGATCAGACGTAATTTTCATTGCAATGGTCTTCTTTTTAGCTGTTACAATCCGTTTTAATGCTCTCCGGTCCCTATCTGACAAGATTGTCTTTCGACCACTGTTGTGCTTTGCAGACGTCGTTTGCCCATAAATTGTGTATGCCCTCGTGACATTAGACACAGTGCCTTTCAATATCTCCACAATGTTTGCCACTATTGCCACTGAAGATCCAACCAGACGGGCACTAACGATCATGCCTCTTTGGAAGTCTGTCAGATCGCCCATTTTATCGCACCACTTTCACACCACGACACTCACAGGTGAACTGGTTACTGCTGACGGAAGAGAAAGGTCCACATGACACACTGAAAACAAAAAACGATCGTTAACCTCAACACGTGGACGGTGGAGGGGCAAACTTACGTGTCCTGTATGAAGTGTTTTTAGATTTCTTTGTCCATCGCCTGTATATACTTTTATATTGAAACTAGCTTTTGGCTAGCTGGGGGCTCAGCTTCTAGACCCCCAATCTTACTCGGTCTACAGCCTCACATCTCTTATTTATTACCCCTTCCGTGAAGAGTGAATATCGTGCATTTGCTCTTTAATTATATTTCCTGAATTGGTCCTAGCTGGGGCTTTGTCCCCTCATCCCTCATCCCTGGGCAATTTTCCTGTGAGTTAGTCCCGAAAAGCTACAATCATGACAAACTTAATCATTGTAGTCCTGAAGTGCCCAATAATTTGGGGGTGTAAAAGATGTCCCATATAAATAACATGGAGAAGATTTTTCAGTTCTCTATAAAACCATTTTAAAATTGGAAATTGTTTATTTTTAGTGATTTACTTTGATAACGCTAACACAAACGTATGAGCACAACGAATTTCAAGTTCTTCCAATTCCGAGTGCAAAAAGCAATAGACTATAGATCCAAAAATAGGCCCATTTAAAAAACATGGGGAATTACTTCATCCTCCCTTTAGACCGCCTAAAAATTAAAAATATTCACTTTATACAACTTTCTTATTGGTCATCCCAGAACGCTGAAATCATGCCAAATTTCAACTTTCCACATCACATGAAACTACCCCTTTAATTTATGTCAGTTCGTGTAGTTTTGTATATACCTAGGTAGTTAGGATTAGAATGTACCTTATATACAGTCTGTCCTATCAATGTGTACAAACGATTTATGGGTAGATAGCTGATGTCAAGCCAAGAAACAGGTCATGTGCAACTTTGGCTAAAAGCCCATAGTTTCGGAGATATAGGGTGCCGAAAGCGTAGGAAAATGAACTTTAGAGATCTATATCTTCACTATCCTAAACGATAGAGCAAAGACGGTATGGTCAAGTCAAAGACGTCGAATGTGCTCTATCCAAAAATTCTTACGCCGCAATCGTCAAACCCGTGAGCAAGGGATTCTCCAAAGGAAGTGAGGAATCCTCGTTAATTCTCTTGAGAAAGAGAGGTCTAAATTAGCGTGATTCGATTACTATAAAAACAGCAAACAGTAACTCGTTGTTGGCAATGTGTTATCTTCAACTAATTCAACATGGAGCGGGAATTTTGTAATTAGCTATGTAAGAGGTAAAAACATATGCTTTAGTTACCATAAATGAGAGAGCCGGGCTATTTGAGATGAATAGCAGCAGCACAGTGGGTGTATACCTGCAATAGGAATTGGTGTGGGACATGAATGAAAAGAGGGTGCAGTAACCAAAAACATACGGAATATGAGGCACTATTAAAAAGAACATGCACATGAGGAAAACTGCATACTAATCATCATGTAAGTTGTACAGTACGGGTGTGCAACTTGGAACAGTGCGCGGGCCAATCACAGAGCACTAAATGGCATCGCGGGCTTCACTGTAGGTATATCATTTTTACGACAATTGAATAACATAGTATTAAATGATGAAACATGTTCATCGTAATTTACATCACAATAGCACAAAACAACTGTTATACTGGTAACCAAATTATTTACTCACTAAAGAGGAGCGGAATAATGTATTTAGAACTTTGTCGGTATATCTAGCAATCCTTATACCGAGGGAAATTTGCCCCAAGTACCTGCGCTTACCAAGTGCTTGTCTTCAAGGCATTACCACGTTTCGCACTGTGTGATCGAAGGAAAATTTCCACTTTACTCTTAACAGATTTTGTAAAAAAGAAAAAATATAATAATTATTGTTTTCAATAACTGACAAGCGGGCTGGAAGACAGGGTTAGGTGAGCCGCATATGGCCCGCGGGCTGGCTATTGCACACTGTTGTTGTACAGATGAACCAAAATAATGTTAAACTGTGGTTGGTGTAACTAACTTGTGGATGAAAATAAAAAGGAAGCTTGCTTTCTTCGTATGCAGAGAGACAAATCGTCCAGGCAACAAAGATGGTGGCACCGAAATACCAATTGATTTCGTTCGAAGAAAAAAAAAGCAAGAAGAGTAAGCATTGATATGAGGACACCTTTCCTAAAACACTCATTTGCTTGGAATGTAGTTAATTGTAGGTGGTACTGAACAAAACTTGCTGCGAAAGGCAACGAAACTAAACAAATTGTGAAATAATAATAATAATAATAATAATAATAATAATAATAATAATAATAATAATAATAATAATAATAATAATAATAATAATAATCACAGCTTCTTTTTGCTTACTGCCATTACACACAACCTTATACACACACAGAGAGCGTCTGTTCCAACCAAGATTCGAACACGGGGCTCTGTGATTGGAAGGCTAGTGACGTAAGCCTTCCAATCACACTGACTAATACTCAACCACGAGGGAGTCTCACAAATATGTAGTTGTGTTTAATTGGGGTAGTTTCTTAGACCTCTTTTCAGTTTTGTTGGATTCAAGTACATAAACAGTTAACCTGTGATGTGCAACTTACAAGAACACTGAGGTGGCAGAATTTGTCCTGACAGAAATAAATTGCGATCGTCATATACTGTTGTTACATGCACCTAGAACAGAGGCTCTGTACGTTTATAAGACACTAGTGAAACAGGTTATCTTTAACGACACGAAACACAAAATGTGCCTGACACTAACTGAATCATGTGCTCCTATAATAAGTAATATTTTGGGCCGATTACAGTGCAGTGCTGTGGTTTTCATTGTGCGAGTGGTGTACTATTTAAACTTTGTGATTCGAACGAAAGGGTAGTGACGTATTCAGTGTCACAAGATGAATGAGTACTTGTTCAGTGAGTTAGCCAATATGCACCCACTTTATAAATGTGCTGAAGGTAATTCGTTGGCTGCACACCGCTTATACCGTGAGACATTTCCAAACCCTCAGGTTCCAAAATGATCGGACATTTGTTTCCATCGATAGACGTTTCAGGGAAACAGGTAGTTTCCGTGGAAACGCAGATCGTGAACGACCATACAAAGTACTTAGGCCTACCGATGAGGAAAGGATTCTTAACCAAGTATCAGGGCAGCCAGAAATCAGCACACGTCAAGCAGCTACAACAGAAGGCGTATCCCATAATATTATTTGGCGTTTGTTTCGTGGACAGCTGTTATATCCATGGCACTTACAACGTGTACATGCTCTTGAAATAAGAGACTATTCCTCACGATGAAGATTTTGTCGGTGGATATTGAGTAAGTGTACGCTCAACCCAATGTTTCCATCCTTCATTCTTTTCACAGATGAAGCTGGCTTTACGAGAGATAGTGTCAAAAAGCTATACAATCGGCATTTCTGGGCCAAGGAAAATCCGTATCAAATTGTCGTAGGCCACGACAAGAGACAATTTAGCGTAAACGTGTGGGCAGGCATAATCAAAAAGCAACTTTTAGGGCTATATTTCTTCCCAGGGCGTTTAGCCGGCGAGCTGTATCTCAATTTTCTACAGCATGAACTTCCACAACTTCTAGAGGATGTACATCTGGAAGTAAGACTTTCCATGTGGTTCATACACGATGGGGCCCGTCCTCATTTTCAGAGGTAAGTTTGCGAACATCTTGATGTCGCATTTCTAAACAGATGGATAGGAAGGGGTAGTTGATATGCATGGCCTGGTCGTTCTCCCGATTTAAATCCATTGGAGTTTTATTTGTGGGGACGTGTTAAGAAAGTAGTTTACGCAAGGGGCATTCATGATATAGACGATCTGAAACAACGAATCCAGGCTACTTTCCAGTCGATTCATGATACACCTGAAGTACTCGATAACGTTCGTCAGACATTGCTGCGTCGTGCCCATACGTGTGAGCGAGTTGGTGGAGGACACATTGAGAACATACCACGAGTACATAAGAACGACTAAGATGGATATTGGAAACATGGAACAGCAATTCGGTACATAGAACCTGCTTAAGGTGAGAAGAATGCATCTATAGTCTATCCCTAATTATTTCGTTTATTTTGTCACATACAGGATACACATTTCTTTTCATTTTTGTATTTACTACGGTGTTCATATCCATGTTCTTTTTATTAGTTCCTCATATTCCCTATGTTTTTGGTTACTGCACCGTCTTTTCATTCATGTTCCCACGCCAATTCCTATTGCAGGAATACACATACTGTGCTGCTGCTATTCACCTCGAATGGCCCTGTTCTCTCATTTATGGTAACTAAAGCATATGTTTTTTTTTGTTTTTTTTACGTCTTACTGATGTTGCAGTTATGCAACCCCACATAGCTAATTACAAAATTCCCGCTCCATGTTGAATTCGTTGAAGATATCACATTGCTGACGACGAATACTGTTTACTGTTTTTTTTTTATAGTCAACGAACCATGCTAAATGTGACCTCTCTTTCTCAAGAGACTTGACGAGGATTCCCCACTTCCTTTGGAGAATCCCTTGCGCACGGGTTTCACGATTGCGGCGTAAACATTTTTGGATAGAGCACGTTTGATGTCTTTGACTTGACCATACCGCGTTTACTCTATCGTTTAGGATAGTGAAGTCATAGAACTCTATAGTTAATTTTCCCACGTTTTCGGCACCTATAACTCCGAAACTATGAACTTTTGGCCAAAGTTGCACAGGATTTTTTTTTTTTTTTTTTTTTTGTTTTGACATCAGCTACCTACTCTTAAACTTTTTGTAGGCATAAATAGTACACCCTGTATATGTTTGATCTATTAATTTTAACGCAAATTTTGATTGCCATCCATTCTGACTTCGAAATCTCTATTAAACTTTTGAAATGAAATGAAAATGATACTTGTTTATTTGACGTCCCAGGATTTATTCTTAGGAGGTGGATGATTAATGAAGGGGAGTGATTACGAAATTAAATTTTGAGTGCTCTTTCACCGTGAATCGGCTCGGGACTCTGTACACCGCAGAAGTACGCGCTAACCACTAGACCAGCAGAGAGAGGGAGAGAGAGTATGTGATAATGAACTATACCGACAAACTGTAAGAGGTTATTCCTCACATCAAAATAAGTCAAAAAGTTTATACAAACCTGTGGGGAAAAGTGCATAGTTTCAGAGCTATGGCTGTCCAAAATCGCGAAAAAGCCAAATTTCAAGAGGTCGTATTTCGAATTCGAGAAATCGTGGAGTGGTGGTTCTTATCAGCATAAAGGAAGTCGCTCATACACAATACAAAAACGCTTATTTTCATTAATGTTCAATTTGGGTGCACAATATTCTTTGTAGGGGGAAATTCCCAGACATACCATCAACCGAATTTTGTGATATGCTGTGATTTTATGATTGGCCCAAAGCAGGCAAATGAAAATTCTTGGCAGCAGTGAACACGGAATCCCTTGGTGCGGTGTCGGGAGTGTTAAAAATTGTCAACAGCACGGTCTCTCGTACTCGGAAAAAAGGATGCTGTGATGTTTTCTTTCCCGCTTATAAGTGAAGAAGACGAAATATACCGTGACGAACTACATCGCATCACAAGTTATTCCGAACAAGCACACATACTCAAACAGAAAATGGAGCTTCCGGTTCCTAACACTTCCGACTTCCTTCCGAAGCACTGGATGTCAATTGTTGTCAAGGCTTAACTCCTGCCTACTTTGGACCCTCCTTGAAATCAGGGTGTATCTGAGAACTCCATTCAGAGCATATTTGAGAATTATACACTGTACAGAATATCCTGCACACCCATTGAAAATTGATATAATATGCATTTTTGGATTGTGTATGCGTGACTTCCTTAGGGTGATAAGGACCACCATACACAGTTTGTGGAATTCGAAATAACACCTGTTGAAATTTAGATTTTTCGCAGTTTTGGACAGCGTTAGCATTGAAACTAATTTTTCGCAATAGGTCCATATGAACTTTTTCTCCTATTTTGATATGAGGAATAACCTCTTACAGTTTGTTGGTATAGTTCATTAACGCCCTATATATATATAATATTGGTTCTACAGACCTTGGTGCAACTCAGTTGTAAAACTGCAGCCCCGCAAAATGTTCCAAATCGGGCCCCACATCACCTAATACCGGACCTGGTATTAATCAACTAAGTTGCATTTGTAAAATGAAAATTATAACTTTAACATAAACGTTGGCTTATTTTTTGAGCAATTACGAGTTAAGAGAAATATAACTGTATTTCTTTTATTTTTTGAGGTAATAAATTTTTTGATAATAAATTTAAGAATTTAACAGATTCACACGTTTCATAGTCCGTGCACATTAGTAACGATATAGGAATGTTTATGATCGCTTTGAAATCTTCCATACCACAAAAACTAATGCTTTGAAAATAGTTTCTCCCAGCGACTCATATACCAGTATGTGTATGTTAAAACAAGATGAAGGTTTGAATGAATCTCCGCCAAGTGTTTACCGAACAGCGTGAGTCCGACATGTCTGGGCTACAATACAATTAATAATTAATATTAACGCTTACAATAATACATAAAATACAAGCCCGTTACTGTCATGCAACAACAGAACATGCTGCGTTTTAATGAAATTATAATATACATATTTAAGCGATCGTTTAATAAAGTGATGTATCAGGAAATAAACTCCAAAATTATTACTAGTTTTTATCACCTCTAATTACCGCAAATGAATAATACAAACATACATAAAATTCTACTATCAAAGAATTAGACACAATTAGAAACAATATTAACTATTCAAGCTTATATATATATAATGCTTGATTTATCTGAATTCGTGTTCTCTTTAAACTCCTCGTTCTGCTCACAGGTATTCCGATGGGATAATTATCCTTGCTGCATCATATGTTTTTTAGTGGCGGCTTCAATAGTTGTTTGGGCAGTCTCTTGCGTGGTTGATTGAAGAAGGTTTTCAGTTGAAGCTTCCCTTCTACTCTCTCAAACTTCACCTATTATAACTTTACCATATTTCATAAATAAATATTTCAGTAACAGATCCAACACAACAATATTTAATTTTACAAATGGGAAGGAAAAGGACTACTAAATTAATCCGTGCCATTTATTTTTCAATACATACTTGTTATTCATTTAATAATACCTGTAGAATATGTAGATTATATATCCAAAATATTTATAAGTTGCTCATATAAAATAAATATTCAGAGAAGTGAGATCTTTGAAGTCGATATCACTATCTGTGTTCGATTTAATAGCATCGCGATCAGACATAATTGGTAAAAGAAAGATGTACATTTTGGAGGTAGAACTACAAATCGGAGCAAACATTGTAAGATAATTCCATATTTTTGTTGAAACTAAACTCAGAACTATCAATTAAAATATCTAAAAATACGTTTCTTGTAAATCCTTAACGTAATAGTATAAATGAAGTATGCACGCGTAGCATGGAATTTGGAAGAAGTGAACAGCATCAATGATCAAAAAACTAAAATATCCATTGAAGCTTTCCTGGCGACGTATTGCAAACACGTATTCTCTTATTAGCAGCCAGGTAAATTCTTTTGTATCATAGTGCCTGAAGATGAGGACAATATCAGCCCTCGAAATGTTTCAAGATACAACAGCATTTACCTGGCTGCTAACCCGAGAAGACCTGTGACCAAGAAATTGTTTGTAACAGGTGACTATATTAAAGGCATTTGGTATTAATATGTAAAACATCTCAGCCCAATATCTTTCACTCTGCTCTTAAGATTTCAAATTTAATATTAAATGAAATATATAAAACGTGAAATCAGAAATTCAAACGACTCACTTAAGATTCACATCTTGATCTAAGCTTGACTTTTATTTAACCTTTCACAATAGCACAGCCAGCTATAAGAATAACTGTACCTTGACTGCTAGAACTCTATTTGATCGGGCCCAATAGTTTCACTGACATCGCAAATACCTGGACAGATGCAATCCAACTTACACAGAAATTGACTTTAACTTTCTGTAAAGTGGTTCTTCATTTCACACTGAGTCTTGTTTGCAGTCTGATAGGACTACATTTGCGACAAATAATTGGAAGATACATCTCTTTCAATATATTCACATACTTTGCGCATATGTCATGGTTTCATTTATGGCACAGTACGTGAAATAAGTTGTCTGTGAAATGATGGGTGTTGGAGTGATCAACAAGAATAATAAATCAATAAACGAATTGCAATAACTATTACATATAATACCATTTGCTGAAGAAACTGAATTAACTCAACTAATGACCGTCTTTCCATTGTATCTTAGTGGCTCATCGAGACTTACATTAGAAGTTTTTAACTAGCTAACAGTTTTTGAGTAGCTTCAAGACACTCATTAGCTTAAATAAGTGGATACCGTATTGAATTTTCACGCAAGAGTTCCAACTTAACTGAACCTTTTAAACATACTTCAATTTCAATTTCAATGAATAATAAGTGTGATAAGCAAGATCTCCCGTGGAGAAGGAAACATATGCTGGAATGACAAGAAACTGATGAAGAACCATGAATGGAAACAATATTTACAAACCTATTTCCTTCAATTGTTTGAGATTTGATATTTTCAGTTTCTTTCAACCATTCTCTAACTTACGTATGGTCAGTATTTTTCTTTCTGTTGATATGCAGTATAAGTGAAATAATACATTATACACACCAGTTACAATGTTTTTGATATGTAATACTCATTGGAAAATGCGCTCCAAAGAATAGAGATTAATATTTGAGTGGATATTTTCTTTCATGCGTTAACTGAACAAGAACCTATTTCAGTGCTCCACAGGCTTTGCCAACCACTGTCGCCGGCTTGAAATGTTACGTATAGGTTGGGTTGCATGTGTCCAGGCATTTACGATACCAGAAAAGTGCTGTACCTGACCTAAAGGGGTTATAGCAGGCATTGCTGCTATTAAATCTGTTGTTGTCTGACCAAGAATTAACCTCAAAAGGTGCACTTTTTCAGCATTTATTCAAAATTGTCACGAAATTTTGATATTTGCTCTTCTTTACAGGTTTTCAGTGATCTGGATGTCGCTCTCAACGGCAGAAAGTTCGAGAGAAAGTGCAAATATCATTATTCAAATGAATCAATATTCATTTAAAAAATAATTGCAGAATTTCAAATTATATAGTAAATAGATGTTAAAAATTGTTACGAGGGAAAAATGTAAAATAAACGTTTATCTCGGTATCTTGAAATGTATAACTGTAATAAAGATTTTTCGTAAAATATTGGTTAAATCTTAATATAAACCTTGGCATTTTATGTATTGAGCAATAGTCTATAATGTATTACGTGGCAACTAAATTGACATTTGGCTTGAGCTCACGACACGCTATTAGTAAACCTCATGACAGACAATTTGACCTATGGTATAAACCAATAAGCTCACTACGCGATATTGCCAAACCTGTGACAACTCGCAATAGTCGAATTGATGCGCTATCGCCAAACCTATGACCTCACATAACAGCCAAATTGATATTTGGTATGGAACAGTGAGCTCATGATGCGCCATTGCAAGACCTCTGGCAAGACACAACAGCCAACTTTACATTTAGTATGAATACATAAGCTAATGATACGATATTCCCAAATTTAAGGTGAGAAATTTGTTTTCAGTGAGCAAGTTCTACGTCGTTTTCACAAGGTGTTATAAGACAAATTGGATTCTCACAACACAGCATTGACAACGTCGCTATAAGCAGATTGATAGGCACTAGAGCAGCGCTAAAGCTCAAAGGTCAATTCAGTTACTGAACATAATAATTATTTACTTCAAGAACACAAACGTAATTTATTTACAATTGCAAAGCTTCCTCTGATGAAAACTTAATCAGTTGTGATTTGTTACCATGATACGTTTTAAACTTAACAACATAACGAAGTTCACTTTTATTTATTATGAGATAAACTAGGACCACAGAGAAGAAAGACGAAAGGTTAACTTCTCTTCACTCTGAGAAAGTTGTATTTTAAATTTCCAGACAAATGCCCCCTTAATATAAAACAAGAAAACATGATAATGACTGACATCACTATTGATTTTCTTCTCTTTTCTAGTAATGCGTTAGATCTTACTCCTTAAGGTGTACACGGTGATATCCATAACACAATTTCGACAAAAAGTTAAATTTTGGTTTTCTTGTTGTTTTCAAATATATATTCACTATGATGCCATCTTGGAAACACAAAAGAATAAATTTGTATATTTGTATTCTACATATTTCTTAATATTATCGAGGAAATTATTTTGTTCTTGCCGAAACAATGTAATGTGTCTGTTGCTACTCAAAATCTTATTGTCTTTCACTATTAGGTCAAAGGATTCAAGCAAAAAGTGTACGCCTAGGTAGACTGCTACATCTAATCACTTAAATATCAATGAAATGAAATCTTCAAGTTTTACGTTCCACAGGTATGCGGGCTAGGCTACAGGAGACGGTGATGATGAGAAATGAATGAAATGCTGGAATGAAGAAAGTGAGAGAAAACAGGGGAACCCCGAAAAAATTCACGCACACGGAGTTTGTCCGCCGCAAAAAGGTTCACCTGGTGCGAGCTAGGATCTAACCTAGGACCCCATGCCCCAGACGTGAACACTCTATCACTGAGCCAACATTTTGATTCAATGTTCAGATAATATATTCCATTTCTATTCTTATGTCTCTAATTAAACTGGAAGTGTCGGAAGTGTATCACTTCAGGTTTCATTGTAAACTCCATAGAGAACAAAAGTATAAGATATAATAAATAGTGGTTAACTTGTATTGATCCACCGTTCCTAGAATATATTACATCTCTTCGTTGAAACTCAAAGTGGTACATTCAACAAATTCTGATTTGAAAATTGAAATCTTGCACGGATAGAAAAACACAAAAATCTAAATAAATAAATAAATAAAAATTAACAAAACCAAAAAACAAAACAAAAAAAAACATACATCAGAAAAATCAAACTACAATTTTCCACCACCGTCATTATGTTTCCGTTGAAATTGTAAGTGCATGTTATTTCATTTTCAATTTTAAATCTAATCTCTACAGTATTGAAGCTTGCTGCTATTTCACGATGTAAACGTAAGTCACTTGTTTGTAGAAGAAATACTACTTAGAGGAGGTACAGATATTACAAAATGAGAAGTCCCTCATCGTGCTACAGAGGAGGATTTTATCTTGTGACTTTTGGTGGCCAAGTATGTCTTACTTGCGTCTAATATTTTTCTCTTATAGTTTTTGTGAGTTATACAAATTCCAGTAGGGACGAGTTTTTTAACCAAAATATACGATTTGAATGAATTTCCTACCGCAGAATCTGTGTCTATACAAGTACGTTAATCGTAGCCTAAGACTCCATGACAGCGGAAGGCATCGAAATCATAGTGTTTGTAAAGAGTGTAACGCTAATAGTTTGAAGGTCGCCGTACAACACGATGAATGTAATGTATTTGTAAATAATAAGTATGTATCCTGTATAGACAACTCTGAGTCCATAATGCCAGCCAAAATCTATGTGCAATAGAAGTGACTTTTAAGTGTGACCGTATAGTCGAGCAACGAGAGGTTAGGTGGGCATTTCACGGTCACATTTCATAATATATCGGTCATTTCTGCGAGGGATGGCATGGTATTCCCCTAGGATCTGCGGACAAAGCTTGGACGGAACTGACCACTCGGTTAACTGACAGGATTGTAACCATCAGAGAAATGGAAGGCACTGTAAACTACCGTGTGAGCGGAAAGAAGACTCGAGGACTAACTTACTCTCGTATTATTATTACAAGTACCAACGTTTTGAGGAGAAGGTGTTCATTGACGTAAAAAGAGACTACAATAACGAGCCGAATGAAGGGCAGAAGTATTGAGAGATTGGTACTATTACTGTCTCTGATGCACTGACATCGTGCGCGTGCTCATAGATAAGTAGATAAGGAGGTTTTTGCACACACTACTAATGTAAAACCCATAGCTTACATTTTGGATAACGTACTCCAAACAGGCATTGAGGATCTGTAGACCCACTTCCTGACCAGCTGCTTGCATGGCCGCAATGGTTCTATGCACTTTAGTAACATTCTGTACGTTTCAACACCGCGTGTAACATGTTGAAGATGTTTCAAGGGTACTATGAGTGGATTATCACCACCTACCATAATTGGTTTGTTCTGTTCTATCTTCGATTTAGATTCGTGAAGTCCCAATGGGTGTTCTTAGATATTAAATACGTTTATATAAGTGTATATGACGAGTTTCATTAATCAATTACTGTATAATTAGCTGTTATCATTGTATATGAGTATTTTGTTCCGTAATAACTGAATTATCTAAGAAAATAGTTGAACTCAATCATAATTCTAGTTTGGAGGTTCTCGAATCTTCCGTTTCTTTTGCTGTACTCTACATTTGTGCTCAAATATCAAGTACTATAATCAAAAGAATTGACTTAATGTCAGAATTATGGAAATTCTTCCGGTAAGGTGTAATCCAACACATTCGTCGACACAAGTGAGTTACTATTTGCAACATTTGTTTGTCAATACTGCAACAACTATTTGAATTCATATTTTGTAGTTGAAGGATGTCAGCCTGTTATTCAAGTAAACAGTACATCCATGTGCCTTAACTCTTCCTAGTTATTGGAAAAGGGTTCATGCAGTTAATGATTATCACTGGTTAATAAATAAACCAATTTTAAGCAGTCTGTTCCTTTTTCAGAGTTCAACGACGAATATAATTTTTATTTTTATGCGTCAATTATATCACAACAGAGTTTGCAATGTACGAAAACAAACCTGTATATGTATGAGCAATATTCTTGGTATGCATAACAATGTCAAGATTGGATATATATATATATATATATATATATATATATATATATATATATATATATATATATATATATATATATATATATATATATATATATATGTGAATCACCAGATTATTATTGATTATTATGATATGTAAGCTCTGACTAGAATTTCCTGAGAGAGCAGAATGTAATATCTGCAATATCATTAAACACATTCCAAAACATAAATGGATGGTTTCATATTCGTCCCGCGATCTAGCTGTCTGTACGCATTGTTTAAATACAATTCATCTTTGGGTCAATTACGACAGATTTCCATAAGGAAATATTAGGCGGGAAGTAGTATGATAATATTCTAGGGTCGATAGTAAATGCATAAATATGAGATCAAACGTAAATAGAATAAACACAATTTTCAACACAGTTCGGTAAAATAGTGATTATTATATTACTTATACACTAAACGTATCACAAACTAGATTTGACGCGTTTAAAGCTAAAGCAATACAACAGCTACTACAAGACCAATAAATTCAGATTTAGTCTGATTCAACTGCGAAGGGTATTCATATGAGACGTGCATATACATGAATGTGAATTACCTATGTCATTTTCCAGATATCTCGCAATACATACTAACATAAGAAAAGAGAAATGTCACCATTAGCGATCATAAGAGCGCGTTACTCATTAGACCGAGAAGAATAACTGGACCCAATATATAGTTGCGCAAACAAATATATGTGCAGAGAATTTTATTTATGGAATCTGTTTTAGGGACATACTATATTATTTTTTGGGGGAGGGGATAGACATGAGTTTAAAAAGGCTATATGCGAGATTAGGAATGGAAAGGCAACAGGGATAGATAATACACCAATCGAATTCATTAAAAATATGGGAGACAAGAGAAAGAAAGAATTGTTCCGACTATGCAATGAAATACATGAAACAGGAGAATGGTCAAAAGACTTCCTGAAGACGATCATGATACCGATGGCTAAGAAATCGAAACCAAAGAGACGTGAGGATTACAGAACTATTAGTCTCATATCTCATGCAGCTAAAATTTTCCTCCTTATACTGAACAGAAGGTTATATGGAAGAACAAATGAAGAAGTTGAGGAGCAGCAGTTCGGGTTCAGAACAGGTAAGGGCACAAGGTATGCTATTGGATGTTTAAGGGCGATTGGTGAAAGATTTATAGAAAAAAGGAAAGAGGTGTATGGTGTATTTATTGATCTAGAAAAAGCTTTTAACTGCGTGAATTAGGAATTGTTGTTGGAACTTCTAAAGAAGGTAGGGTTGGAATGGAAAGATCGAAGACTCGTAAGAAACTTATACATGAACCAACAAGTAAGTGTTAGGATAGGGGAAGAACTGACGGAAGAGAATGCAATTGGAAGGGGAGTTTGATAAGGATGCTGCCTCTCGCAAACACCATTTAATGTCTATCTAGAACAGATAGTGAAAAGAGTTTACATGATGATGACTTCATTTCGGTAGGGGGTAGAATGATGAGATGCATAAGATTTGCAGATGGCGCTTATTGCAGAATCTGAAAAGGAAATCAATAAAACGTTAGAAAACCCGAGGATGGGCTTTGAAGAATATGGGATGAAAAAAAATAGAAAGACGAAAGCCATGGTGATTGGAACGAAGAGGTCTGTGTCAAATATAAACGTGGGAGGGAAGAAAATAGAACAAGTGAATAGTTTTCGATATCTGGGTAGTATTCTTAGTAATTACATGAAGTGAAAGCAACGATAGGAATTGCGAAAGAAGCCTTTCGGAAGAAGAAAAGTCTGTTTTGTGGGACCTTGATTAAAGAGTTAAGAAAAAATACTCATAAAATGCTTCGTGTGGAGTGTTGTACTGTATGGGGCGGAAACGTGGACATTACGTAAAAGTGATGAAAAATAACTAAAATCCTTTGAAATGTGGGTGTGGATAAGAATGAAAAGAATTAGTTGGGTCGAGCGGAAAACGAATGACAAGGTGTTAGAAATGGTGGGAGAGAAAAGAACACTTTTAAATATGGTTAAGAAGAGGAAGAGAAATTGGTTGGGACATTGCCTAAGAAGAAATTGTATCATAAGGGATGTCCTAGAGGGCATGGTGGCAGAAAAGAGAGAGAGGGGGCGAAGGAGAGTACAATTAATGGATGATTTATAAAAACGGAAAGATCATACGTAAAGACGAAGGGGTTAGCGGAGGACCATGGAACATGGAAGCTTCTCAGCTGCTGCAAGTGACCTGCCAGTAAGGGCAGAATATCTATGATGATGATGATGATGGATAGTCATTCCAGTTTTGGACGTTTTCCAGTAAACGCCATTTTTCAAAATGGCAGACATGGAAAATGAAATTTTAAAAATTGATTTAGAATGATCATCTTAGTGTCGAAATATATGTTTCTGGGCCTGTAGAATACGAACAAATATTATTTTGGCAGTCAGAAAAGTACTTTCTAATATATCCGCCATTTTCCAAAATGGTAGACACGAAAAGTGAAAGTTAAAAATAGGCATAGAATGGTCATCTTGGTGTCGAAATATATGTTTTCAAAGCTGGAGAATACGAAGAAAATATTTTTGCAATTAGAGAAGTAACTTTTAAATTATCCGCCATTTCTCAAAATGACGGAACCCAAAACTAGGAAAAATTGAAAATTTACTTATTACACTCATCGTAGTCTCCAATTATATATATTCAGGATGCTTTCAAATTCTAATACAAAGTTGTTCTGTGCATATGAAATGTATTTTTGTCATATTCGCTACTTAGGAATGTCGTATAGGATACAAAGGACGTACAAAATTTACTACCGTTGCTCCTGATAGTTGTTCATAATACTGTATATGCTTTTGGAACAAATTAATGAAAAGTTGACTGTTTTTCGTGTCGCTTTTTGTATGCACGATATGGGCCATGTGGAAATAGTTTCAGAACTTATGAGTATTTCTCAAACATTCAAATGCATTCACTGCTCTCGATACGGTTCATTATACTTAGAAAGGATAAAGAAAATGGAAGTAGACTGTCCATTCCTATACGAAAATTTTAAGGAAGTTCGCTATGTAGTGTATGCTAGAAAAGAAAAATTGAACTCTTTATCTCCTGATATGAAGTTAGAACAAAGAATTCAAAGATCACAAAAGAGTTCGAAAGAAATTGTTGGATAGACAAAAAGAGCCTACTATCCTACTGAATGGCAGATTGTATACCATAAAGTGCTGGCGATTAGGAACGTGTTTAGAGAAGTAAGTAATGCAAAACTTATAGACTATACTGAGTTGTTCCATCACGAATTAACTGGTAAGAAAGCGTCTCTTTACAACTATGTGAAAATAGTGTTTAACTTTATGAATAATGTTGAAATTCCATTTGAAGCTTTCGCAAGTCCTTCCTTTACTTTATTAGAAAACAGTTTGTTGATGAGAATGAAAAGACACGTCTTCTTAATATATTTGAGTACGGTTATCAACATTATCAAGAGTTACGATAGGAAAGATAAATCCTCATTCTGAAGAATTTTAGTGACAAAATACCGAAGTTGAAATCACTTCTTCCTATTGCGTAGGTCTTGATGCAACAGTACAATGTACAGTAAATGTTACATGCAAACAGATTTCACAGGCGCCGAAAATTCTTGAAATTGTACGGGAAAGAGGAGACTCGGTCAAAAATATTTTCGCATATGATGTTCTTCCATCTAATCATCTGTTTCAAGGTGACAGTACAACAAAAGCTGCCAAACACACTTTAATTTCTGAACTTAAATAAAAAAAATCTAACAGTGGATGATTAAAAAAAATTATCAGCATCCTGAACCAATGAAAGTTGCGGTACTAGTGGATTCCATGTCTCAGATTCGTAAACAGAAAATATCATTTCACACAACATTTGAAGAGTTAGTGAAATCAACTATAGGCAGCTTCAAGAAAGCATGCTCGCCTGATGAAATGCATTTCATATTCGATAGTTATGCATCAAAGAAGGAAAAAGACTTAGGAGAGCAAGACATTGTGGAACCTTTGAACAAGCAGGCATTTCTTATTATACAAGAGTTCCTGTTCAGTTAGACAAATTCTGGGCATCACCTCAAAACAAAACAAAACTTCAATTATTTGCTCACTAATTCATTGCGTCATTATTCAAAGAATCTCAAATACTTGTTATTCTAAGTGGAAGTGTGGTTGATGATAACGTTTGCCTTGCTATTCTAACCCTGAATAATGACAACAAGAATATTAAGGAACTAAACAGTAGCATTGAAGAGGCAGATTATCGAATTGTGCCGAATGCGAATTGGACTACTGATAATAAATGTGCCATCGTTTTGTCCAATGACACAAGCGTAATAGTATTGTTACTCCGATACATGATGACTTCCTGTAACAAATGTGTTGAATATGGGGGTAGCCGTCGATGGCGAAAGTGCAAAACCTCGTATCTCCATTTTTATGGAATTTTAGGTTTCGGTTGCATTAAATTCACATCTGAATCTACATGTGTGGAAAAACTCGTGAAGGAAAACCCAATAGAAAACGTGAAAAAATAACTTTTAGAACCTCGTATCCCATATAAGATAATGTAAAAGCAGAACAGTTTTTGTGTTCTCATGAAAAGTTTGGTTTTGATGAGTTTCGAGGTTTCGCACTTTCGCCGTCGTATTCCTTTACATAAACTCTTACATAAACTTTTACATAAACTTGTATTTCTTAATATTAAAAAAAAATATTGCATTTTATCGCCAGCACTTTATTATATACTAACGTTAATACGGGAAATTTATAGAAACCAGAGGAACTACTTTATGTCAGTAGAAATACCTTTAGAAGAAGACAAACAGAGTATTTTTTCCATTACTTTTAAAGTCTAAAGCAGCCTTTCAGATAGTTGAAAAAAGGGAGAGTAAGATATTATCTATTTGCAATGACGTTGATGGATATTGAACTTCGACGTAGAATGAAAGTCATCAGTGGGTCGAATCCTTTGCGTTGATGAGATCTCTCAACAGACGCCAATGAGTTGCAAAAGAGGAAAAAAGACAGAGATAGTGAAAGAAATGGAACCAAAGGAAGAGGAAATACGATCTGAATACAACGATCTTTTCTCATCTACATCTGGTGGAGATTTCAATTAAAACAGGCTTCCAACAAAATTGGTTTCTTTTCCCCCTTGAGGCTTGATAGTAACTTAATATATATACGGTATATGTGTATAAATGTGTGTGTGTCTGGGTGTGCAATGAGAAAATTTTCTAAGAGAAAATCACCAACCAAAAAAATGTCCAAAAATGCAAATTAATGAACAAAAGAATTATTAATTAACACAGTGTACATTTCGTAATTTATTTTGCAAGAGAATTGATATAAAAAAAGAATTCACTTTAAAATTTCTTCCTGTTAAGGGAACATACTAATTAAAAGAATGAGAAAAGAATCTAAAGTATGTTAATTAAAGATAATTAATTGTTATTTTGTCATGTTTCATTAAATACATTTTTATACGAGGGTTGGGCAAAAGTCATGGCAACTATTTTTTTCTTGAAGATATCAGTCCGGTTGGAAAATCTGACATATACGGACGAAAGAACAAGGTGTTAACTACATGTGTGGACAATGAATACCACTGAAATATTGTAACACACTAATTTATTACGGTAGTATACAGGGCAATATGGCCTTCACGGTGCAAAAGAATGACAACACAGTACGCATACAGTTGACATGACAAATCTGGGCCTAAAGACCCTCAAAGTAGTCCCCTGCTACTGGCACCACGCGCTGCCAACGATGTTCGAGACGTTGAATACCATCCGCCTCAGCATTTCCCGCACCATGTGTGAATCGAGTCACCTGTTCGTGCACAGCATTAGCAATGTCCTCGCGTCTTTCAAACCGCCTACCACATAGTGATTCCTTAATCTTTCGAATGAGATCAAAGTCACAGCGTGACATGTCAGGAGAGTACGGTGGGTGCTCCAATTCTTCCCATCTCCAATGTCGCAGGAGCTGCCTACTTACTCTGCTTTATGTAGTTTTGCATTGTCGTGCAGGATTATTGCACTGTCCACAAGATCGGGAAGTTTCTCCCGAACGCCATGTCGTACCTGTCGCACCAGGAAGTCCCTGTAGTACTGTGCGGTCACTGTTCTGCCATGTGGAACAAAGTGGCAAACAACGGGGTCTAGGTCAAAACCCCCACACTCAAGAAATGTCAAAACGCCTACACGATCGGTCATAACTCCCACACAAATGGACAAATCTCCCAAACGCACGAACGGTCAAAACCCCCACAGCCAAAACCCCCACACTCAAGAAATGTCAAAACGCCCACACGATCGGTCATAACTCCCACACAAATGGACAAATCCCCCAAACGCACGAACGGTCAAAACCCCCACAGCCAAAACCCCCCACACTCAAGAAATGTCAAAACGCCCACAAAATCGGTCAAAACTCCCACATATAGCAACGGTCACAATCCCCACATAAATGGACAAACCCCCACACAAATGGATAAAACTCCCACATGCAAAAATTGTCACAACTGCCACACAAATGGACAAAACCCCCACACAATCGGACAAATCCCCCACACTCTTAAATGATCGTAATTTAGTGTTTCGGTCATTACAAAACAGTGCAAGAAGAATAGTTGCAACATCAGTTTAAGTGGAATAAAAAATGTTATTAAAAAGTACAAGGGCAAGACATACAACCAGGATCATTTCAGAGTGTGGGAAATTTGTCCGATTGTGTGGGGGTTTTGTCCATTTGTGTGGCAGTTGTGACAATTTCTGCATGTGGGAGTTTTGTCCATTTGTGTGGGGGTTTTGTCCATTTATGTGGGGATTGTGACCGTTGCTATGTGTGGCTGTTTTGTCCATTTGTGTGGGAGTTATGACCGTTGGAGGTTATGACCGATTACCAGTGTGGGGGTTTTGGCTGTGGGGGTTATGACCGTTCGTGTATTTGGGAGATTTGTCCATTTGTGTGGGGGTTATGACCAATCGTGTGGGCGTTTTGACATTTCTTGAGTGTGGGGGTTTTGGCTGTGGGGGTTATAACCGTTCGTGGGTTTGGGAGATTTGTCCATTTGTGTGGGGGTTATGACCGTTTGTGTGGGCGTTTTGACATTTCTTGAGTGTGGGTGTTTTGGCTGTGGGGGTTTTGACCGGTTCCCAAACAACGACACCCCTGACGTCATACGCGACGATCACCATCAATTTGACTGGGGAAGGATTCTGACGTAACTTCTGCCTCCTTGGAGATCCAGCATGTCGCCACTCCGCGGACTGACGTTTCAGTTCTGGTACGTATGCCATGGCCCAAAATTCATCGATGGCGATTATTCGCGACAAGAATTGATCGCCGTCCTGTTGCCAGCGTGTAAAGTGGTTGGAGCATATTGCATAGCACATTCACCTTTGAACTTCCGTCAGTGCATGCGGTACCCACAGCAATGCGATTTTGCGTAGTTGCAGCTCATTGCACAATATCCTGTGGACGGTGCGTTTCTCGATGCCACTTGCCTCCGCTAACTGCAGTAGCGTCCATCGTCTGTATTCATCCAGGAGCTGCTCGATGACGGCACGTGCCACGTCGGTCCGCACCCTGACAGGTCGTCCCGAACGTTGCTCATTACTGTTTGACACACGTCCTTGCTGAATCTTTCCTACCCACCGTGCTACTGTCCGGTATGGTAGGGCATTATTCCCAAGCGTTTCCACTGATTCACTGTGACATTCCATCGCATTCCAGCCTCGGAGAACGGCTATTTTGATGTAAGCGCGATGTTCAACACGGGTTACTTCCATCTCACACGACACTCACCAATTGACTGATTTCACAGGCCTCGCTGTGCTACTACCAGCTATCACAGAGCCATCTGTTGTTCTGCATACACATTATGCCTGCAGAACTTCCACACGACACATAGAAGTTTGTGATCCGCTCACATATCTGCAAGAAAAAAATTGTTGCCATGACTTTTCCCCCAACCCTCGTATGTATATTGGACAAATCTGATCTAAAATATCACGGGGCGTAGTTTTATTCCAAATCTCCTGCGATGGTTGTTTTATTCAAGATCTGATTTAAAATTTACCAATTTTCAAATTGAAATTATATGGGTGCCAATAAATAAACCGGATCCATGTCATAACTTTAATTATCAAAAGTAAGACAATTCAAATCTTACGCATTTAGGTAGTTTTCTCCCCGATCCCTATCACGTTCCATTTTGGAAACTTTTTACAGGTCGTCTTGTGTTAGCTGTTTAACAGTTGCACCACCATTGTCTTCAACACATCCATGGACTCGAACCTTGTTCCTTTAAGCACAGACTTCACTTTTAGCAAAAGAAAAAATCTGTGCTAGATCCAATGAGTACGCTGGAGGTATCATTGCTAGAATGTTGTTTCTCGCCAAATATTTCTTTCACAGATATCGCATTGTGAGTCGACGAATTGTCTTGATAAAAAGACCAAGAGGCATTCTTCCATATGTTTGATCTCAGTCACACATGTGCACTAACAGTTTTCCAAACACTTGTATAATAAATCTCATCAACAGTCTGACCTTCAGATACCTAATCAAAGTAAATACCTGCCTTCTATCAAAAGAAAGAGAAAACGATCAACGCTTTCTTCTTTCTAAGGCAATATGAGTCTTTTTTTAAATGCAAAGATTGTCACCTAGTCTTTGAACCATATGGAAAAATCTGAGTTTCATGACGCGTAATTTTTGGGGAAATCAGAATCACGTTTAACACTAGAATACCAACATATCTGTATAATATATTGTGCTTGCCCTCCCTCGTGGCTAAGCGATTATCGTAAGCGTCTTTGACGTAGTAGACTTGGGTTTTATTCCCGGCGGGAGCACACGTACTTTTGATCACATGTTAAAATATAAGTCCACGTCTCATATATCTTTGCTCCTAAAAGTAATGTTTAAGTCAAGATTACATCACATCACTTAACGTTGTGTTTGCTCGTGTGTAAAGACTTCCGGCTCCAATTTACCATACACTTTTCTCAAAGCCAAATCGCCGTGAAAAATTTGTCTATCTCATCAAAAACATGTGTGAAAAATAGGGCATAGTTCTCATACATTAATCACATTGTTCGAACAGAAAAATAAACAATCAAGATCTGAAACGATGACAGGTTCTGTTCAAATTTGAAGCTTAGAATGTGAAATTTGAAACTTTAGTGCTGGAAACAACTTAGCAGGCAAAAGCCTCTTGAGGCGATAGTGTACAGAACTTTGTTGCAGCCAAAAAGTTGGAAATTTCATTTTACTATTACTCTCTGGATTCAATTTACTATTCTGGTTTCAATACTGGTTTCAACGTTTATTAGTATAGAACGAAAACGATAACAAACAGCGAGAAGCAAATTTTTAAAAACAATTGAACTTTCAATGACAACATATCATCACTATATAGACCACTCTACGAAAACCGAAAGTTGTTTGATTTACTATTACTTTCGATTTTGATATCTTTTTAAAGGTAAGAGATAGCGAGAAGCGGTTTTTGGCAAACGATTCAGCCTCTCTACAACATATCGCAACTATCCACGTAATTTTAGCAAAACCAGAAATTGTTCAAATTTACTAGTACTTCCGGTTCTAATACTGATTTCCGTAGAGCAAAAACGGTGAAAGATATCAAGAAGCGGATTTCCGCAATCGATTTAGTGTCTCAAAAATAAGTTTCTTCTTTTCCATTGAAGCTTTGTTCAAAGCAGATATCGTTAAAATTAGCTATATTCGGTTTGAACGTTCATCATCATAGAACAAAAGCAGTAACAGATAGCGAGGAATCCTTTTTAGAAACGATTCAGCGTATCACGATAACATAGCATAATTGTTGCGTACACTCTTTCAAAACACGAAGTGGTTAAAATTAGCTATATTCGGTTTGAACGTTCATCATCATAGAACAAAAGCAGTAACAGATAGCGAGGAATCCTTTTTAGAAACGATTCAGCGTATCACGATAACATAGCATAATTGTTGCGTACACTCTATCAAAACACGAAGTGGTTAAAATTAGCTATATTCGGTTTGAACGTTCATCATCATAGAACAAAAGCAGTAACAGATAGCGAGGAATCCTTTTTAGAAACGATTCAGCGTATCACGATAACATAGCATAATTGTTGCGTACACTCTATCAAAACACGAAGTGGTTAAAATTAGCTATATTCGGTTTGAACGTTCATCATCATAGAACAAAAGCAGTAACAGATAACGAGGAATCCTTTTTAGAAACGATTCAGCGTCTGACGATAACATAGCATAATTGTTGCGTACACTCTATCAAAACACGAAGTGGTTAAAATTAGCTATATTCGGTTTGAACGTTCATCATCATAGAACAAAAGCAGTAACAGATAACGAGGAATCCTTTTTAGAAACGATTCAGCGTCTCACGATAACATAGCATAATTGTTGCGTACACTCTATCAAAACACGAAGTGGTTAAAATTAGCTATATTCGGTTTGAACGTTCATCATCATAGAACAAAAGCAGTAACAGATAGCGAGGAATCCTTTTTAGAAACGATTCAGCGTATCACGATAACATAGCATAATTGTTGCGTACACTCTATCAAAACACGAAGTGGTTAAAATTAGCTATATTCGGTTTGAACGTTCATCATCATAGAACAAAAGCAGTAACAGATAGCGAGGAATCCTTTTTAGAAACGATTCAGCGTCTCACGATAACATAGCATAATTGTTGCGTACACTCTATCAAAACACGAAGTGGTTAAAATTAGCTATATTCGGTTTGAACGTTCATCATCATAGAACAAAAGCAGTAACAGATAGCGAGGAATCCTTTTTAGAAACGATTCAGCGTCTCACGATAACATAGCATAATTGTTGCGTACACTCTATCAAAACACGAAGTGGTTAAAATTAGCTATATTCGGTTTGAACGTTCATCATCATAGAACAAAAGCAGTAACAGATAGCGAGGAATCCTGTTTAGAAACGATTCAGCGTCTCACGATAACATAGCATAATTGTTGCCTACACTCTATCAAAACACGAAGTGGTTAAAATTAGCTATATTCGGTTTGAACGTTCATCATCATAGAACAAAAGCAGTAACAGATAGCGAGGAATCCTTTTTAGAAACGATTCAGCGTATCACGATAACATAGCATAATTGTTGCCTACACTCTATCAAAACACGAAGTGGTTAAAATTAGCTATATTCGGTTTGAACGTTCATCATCATAGAACAAAAGCAGTAACAGATAGCGAGGAATCCTTTTTAGAAACGATTCAGCGTCTCACGATAACATAGCATAATTGTTGCGTACACTCTATCAAAACACGAAGTGGTTAAAATTAGCTATATTCGATTTGAACGTTCATCATCATAGAACAAAAGCAGTAACAGATAGCGAGGAATCCTTTTTAGAAACGATTCAGCGTCTCACGATAACATAGCATAATTATTGCCTAAACTCTATCAAAACCCGAAGTGGTTCAAATTACTTCCAATTTCAACACTTATTTCTACAGATCAAAAACAATAGGAAGTATTGAGATACGGTTTCTTTCAATCAATTCGGCGTCCCAAGAAAATGTTCCGCCAAATCGTCCAAATAATATTAACCGCTAATCCCTATTCAAACTAGAAGTGGTTGAAATTAGCCATGTTCGGTTTCAACGTTTATCGCTATAGAACGAAAACGATAACAAACAGCGAGAAGCAAATTTTAAAAAACAATTTAACTTTCAAAGGCAACATATCATCACTATACACATCACTCTATGAAAACCGAAAGTGGTTTGATTTACTATTACTTTCGATTTTGATATCTTTTTAACTCTAATTACCATAGAACAAAAATGATAACAGATAGCGAGAAGCAGTTTAACGCAAACAACTCACCCTATCAATATAATGACTATCAATAACACTCTGTTAAAAACGGAAGTGGTTCAGATCTAGTATTATTTCTGGTTGAAATGCTGACTTCCTTAGAACACAAATGCTAAAACCCTATTAAAATATTGTTTTGTGCTTTCGATTGAATATCACAAGCATGGTTTTATTTCCCTTTTAATGCTCCATTCAAAACGGAATCGAACTTACGATCTCACTATGACAAGTCGCACGCTTTACCATTGAACTAAACATTTCAAGCACTTTATTTATAAGGTAATTAGCACAGGATACAAGTCGGCAAGTTAATACATATATGAAAATAAGGAGAAAAAATTACTAGAAGGAAATCGTAGAGTAATTTACTATCATTTACAATGTCAATACTGATTTCTATAGAGCGAAAACGGTGAATGCTATCAGGGTTTGCACTTCTGCAATATATTCAATGTCTCAAGAATTGATTCAATCTTTTCCGTTGAAACTCTATTCAAACTAGAAGGAGTTAAAATTAACCATTTCCGATCTCAACTCTATCATCATAGAAAGCAAACAGTAACAGATAGCGAGAAGCGTTTTTTTTTTTTTTTTTTTTTTTAACAAATGACAGCGTCTTAAGATAACATAAAACGACTATCGATAACACTCTACCAAAACAGAAAGTGATTCAAAGTTACTATTAATTCCGGTTTCAATACTTATTCCTATAGACAGAGTCTGAAGTGTCTTGCTTCAGGTAAATACATAACACATACTTACGTATTTTCAATTCCTGTTTTACTTAATTTGTATGTAACATCCACAGTAATATGCCGACGTTCTGTAAATAATCACCACAACTTACATATATATTTTAAACATAATAATTACTTATGTCCTGAAATGGTTGTATGAATGTATAAATGTATATATACAAGTGGCATATTTTAAGGTGATGACTTTATATAATTACTAATGAATTGGCGAATTTATCATAACATACCAAACAGTTTGACTCCAACGAGAATCGAACTTGAGATCTCACGATAACAAATCGCACGCTTTACCACTGAACTAAACATTTCAAGCTCTTTATGTATAAGATAGTTAGTACAGGATAAGTTGGCAAATCATTACGTATATGAAAATAAGGAGAAAACGTTTTTAAAAAACAAAAACTAATCGAAACATTTTATTTCCAAAATGACACCTACAATGATCAATTTAAAAGCTTAAAAATTTGCAAAAATGTTTGGATTTATAAACAAGTGATCCGTTGTTAGCTGAATGTGTCAGGTACGTAAGGTAAATGTCGGAATGGCAAGAACTTAGCCTTGTTAAAACATATATCATTGGCTGAATGACGAAGCAAATAACAGCATTGTTCTTAGTAGTAGAATAATAATTAAAATTAGAAGAAAATATTAAATTGGTGGCACTGAAGGACGAAGGATAAAGGCGGCAAATTTTGCTTAACAATTCATACAACTTCCGCCAAATATCTGTTACAATGCAACAAATTTCTAATCTATGACTAAGTGTGTCAACCTGATGGAATGTATTACACAAGTTATCACTCGAAAATGTTTTTACTCGAAAATATTATGAACAATAATATTCGAATTTTACTTACCTCTTCTCACATTTAATGTTCCAATATTATAATATATTTTCTTTTATTACTTCATTCATAAAATCAAAGATGTTTATCTCAGATATTAATACACGAAATTACATTATTTCGAACTCTAAGGAAATGCCTTTTAACTAACTAACTAACTCTATGCCCTATGGAACCCGGAGGTTCAATGCCGCGTTCACAAAAGCTCTCTACTGACTTCTATCCTTAGCCAACTGGATCTAGTTTCTACTTTGTATTCCTATCTCTGCGAGATCCATCTTAATATTATCCCCCCATCTGTGCCTAGGTCTTCCTAATGGTCGTTTTCCGATTGATCTTCCAGTCAAGACTTTGAAAGCGTTTCTACTTTCTTCCATTCTAGCTACATGACCCGCCCACCTAAGCCTCCTAGACTTGACGACCCTCACAATGTTGAGTAAACCATATAAATTATGTAGTTCCTCGTTATGAAGTTTCCGCCATTCCCCATTCCCGTTCCTCTTGGGCCCGAATATTCGTCTCAGGTCTTGTTCTCAAATACTTTCAATCTATGTTTCGCAGCCATACAAAACAACAGGCATGATTATCGTTTTATGCCTTTTAAATAGAACTTAAATATTGAACTTTATTTAGACTACTTTCTCCTGTCCTTCAGAATTATTTTACACACTGGTTTACAGATTATTTTTACCTTGTTCTCTCACATTAATGAATAGGTCTACATTATATTCTACATCATATCAAATTTTGAACGGTTGGAACGGTTGGTCCAAGTATTCTCCCTTTTAGAAGCAAATATTGGAGTATTTAAAATTTAATTTCACCTTCCACAGTTTCAAATGTTTTTGTTTAGTCAACATTTTTGTAACTTGCTTGTTGTCACCTTTGTAGTATTTTGCTACTTTCTATTTACTAGTTTTGATTTATTTCCTACGATTACTTTTGACAATAATGATAAACATACTTAATACAGTGTATTACTCTAAAACAGTGCTTTTCAACCTTTTTTTTCTCGCGTACCCCTAGACACAGTTCGCCATCCAATTGTGTACGCACAAACTGTTTAAATTGAAATGAACTTATTAAACTTAATACACATGTTCTTTTGATTAAAAGGGGGGACAAATGGAGAAAAAACAAAAGGACAATCAGTGTACCAATCAGAAGACTATTTACAGGGGGATAAAGCGCACATCCAAAAAAGAAAATTGACATGAAAAATTTCAAAATATGCTTATTATGCTAAATATGCTTATTTTAGGATTACGTACCCCCAGAAGTACGCGTACCCCCGGTTGAATAGCACTGCTCTAAAAGACCCATTCGACACTTGTGTCTCATTTGTGTAATAGAATGTTTTATTTAAGCAACTCGTGTTAAACAGAATTACTTGGCTGTTCGCCTACTTTTGTAACTAGGACAATTGAACGCTTGGAATAAATTTTAACGTCCCTAACAGTACTGAGATTATGTGAAATGATTAACTTATAAGTTAATGTGGGATTCGAATTATAGGATATCTCATCAGGAATTAAACCATGGTCTCCAGCGAATATTGATAGCAGAGGTGTAGAGGTGTTAGTATGTGTCATTTTTAAATGAAATGCAATTTTTAGTTTAGTGTCCCACAGGATTGCGCCGAGGCTAAAAGAGACAGTGATGATGATAATGGTTCAAGTTGTGGAATGAAAACGTGGGAGGAGACGGGATGGCCGCAAAATGTATTAAGAATATGGTGCTTGTAAATCAAAAAGCTCATTTGGTGTCCTACTTTGTTTGACCTACATAAAGTAAATACTCTGTTTTGGTAAATAAGTTATCCAAATGGCAATAGACATACTGTATATCACTTTGTCAGGGAATATTGTTTTCGTTGGTTTAGAAAATTGTAATTTGAATTAGTATACATTTTATCTTTGTACTTGGATACTTTTACTGTACTTCTAACCGTAACCAACTAAGAAGTGCAAGTATTCCACTGTTTGTGATTAGTACTCTTATATGAAAAATCCATTTTAAGCTATCTTCTTCATGAGAATCTAAGAAGAAATTAATATATTAGGTAACTATTGGAGTCCACTCATGTTGACTCTGGAGCAACTACGTAAATAACACTGCTCTACAATGATTTTGCTGTTTGGAAATTATTAAGGTTTCCTTAATGTTTTTGACATGAGAAATCCAAAAATGTAGTTAGTTTCGCCCTATCACGTACAGTTTTCTTAAAATAGAGGGGAGGGGGAGAGGAAAATAACCGTATAAATGCATATTTCGGAGGAAGTACTGATTATAATTACAAATATTAAAATATACTTTCGATGCCATAGCCTTCTGATTATCTTTGAATTTGTAATAAAAGGCGTGCAGTTACTTATTCTGCTAACAATGAAAAAAATGTACTGTATCTGGTAACACTGAATGATATCACAACGCGTTACACGTTGGGAACGCAATAACAGCGCTGTGGAAGCTGTGATTGCGAGAACTATAATGCAGAGGATAGAGGCTTTTCATTGATTCCAACAAGAGAAGTTTGAACGGTCTGCTTCTTCACAACAGCAACCAACAACCCTCTCTATACCCATTATTCATTCTGTACATTTAAAGGACATTTACGAAAGTATGAAAATGTTTTTTAAAAAATAAAATAGGAGGATCATCAGTGGTTATTGTGCGGCGATCTGAAGATGATATGTATGCTCCTTTGACAGCAGTAAGGGTACACCAAATATCCATGCCACATTTTGCGAATGGAAGCACATAACGCAATAAACACTGTACTCAGATTGATTGTCAGCGAAAGCCACAACATAGGAAGTAAAAATGTGAAAAGCATCTGCCTCGTAGACCCTTCAAAAGTCATTTGCCACCTTACAGATTAAACTGCGCCTAATGAAATAATTTGTCAAAGGTCTGAATAAAGATGGACAGTGCTTCCAGTGTCTAGAGACAACATTTCCAGAACTTTCAAGTGCTAAGTTAAAATAAGGAATATTCATCGGTCCTCAGATCAGTCAGACTTTGAATATTGTATGACAAATGTTGAAAAGGAAACATGAAGTGTATTCAGGGACGTGTGTCATAATTTTCTCGGGATGAACAGAGACGAAAATTATAAGTACATTGTGTCTAATATGCTCCAGAAGTTTAAAAGATTAGGGTACAAAATGAGTCTTAAGATTTGTTTTCTGTATTTACATTTAGACAGCTTTCCTTCTAACTTCGATGATTAAAGTGAAGAACATTATGAAAGATTTCAACAGGACATCAAAGCAATTGAATTCCACTATCAGGGACGTTGGAGAACAACAATGTTGGCGGATTACTGTTGGAACATTGGTACGTGAAGATTCACGAACTACTCACATAAGGAAGTCTAGTTTTAGGAGCTTGCAAGTGAAAAACCGAGACAAAATTGAGGTAAGTTGTTTATCAATGACCTTCAGCAACGTAAATACGCTAGTTGTCGCCTGGGGTAAGAACGCGCTTTAGCGCCCCCTGACCAACCCGGGACACAAACCCCGTTTGCCCCCTAATTACGTCACTGATGACCTTAATTATTTAGAATATCGATATTCAGATTAGTTCTGACAGAAAATAATGTTGCTTTGTTAGAAATATATAGTCATAATGTTACTCTATATTAGCAGCGTTGCTGTGTAAATAGCACAATTTACGCAATCATGTTTACCGATTTGTGAAAAAACCTGACGTGATGGGGGGAAACTAATTTCATTTTCGTAATTAGCAACCTCAAATTATATAAAATCAGTTGTCAAATCAAAAACAGCTTTCAAAAAGTTTCATTTTGTCGAGCAGTGTAATTAATGCTTTCCTGACCAGAGTATATACCTTTATATATAACTTAAAATAAGCTGTAACCGTTTTTTTATAGCTTAACGTTATCTTTATCAGATGTTACTTGGAAGCGATGTTGTTATGAATATGTCTCTTCCAAGTAAGGTCCGATTGAATTAACGTTAAATTATTTTAACTGTTACGGCTTATTTTCATTTTAACAAAAAAAATATCTACTCTGGTCAGAAAAATATTAATTGTTTATTTAACTACTATGTATCTATTTAGTTCCCTAGGATTTTTTTTCATTTTTCCAACACTTCAAAGTCAAATTGAGGAAAAGTAGCTTCAATGTATATGCAAACTATTGCATTATTAATCTACTAGCAGCGTTCACCCCGCTTCGCTGCGGTCACCCCGGAACGCAATAAACGTTGTTACTTAGATAATTTTTACTTTTTCGCTTTCAAGTGATATGATAAAAACCATAGAAGATTGCATTAAATGTTAACATTATATCGCCTGTCATTTATGTTAACCCGCCCCGCTTCGCTGCGGTCACCCCGGAACGCAATAAACTTTGTTACTTAGATAATTTTTACTTTTTCGCTTTCAAGTGATTGCAGTAAATGTTAACATTATAGCGCCTGTCATTTATGTTAACCCGCCGAGTGACACGGTCATGCGGGTTGCATATAAATACGTTTATTTTTACCTATGATGATCTAACAAAGGATTTGTACGTTATGGACACTTGAATGGTCAATTATCTCAAGACACTGGTAATTAAAAATTAAAGTGATATGATAAAAACCATCTAGGGTCCAAATCCTAATAACCCCCCAAAAATAAAAGAAATTGGTTCAGCCGTATTAGCGTGATGAGGGAACAAAGGATTTTGTACGTTCTCTTTTATATATAAGACTAGCAGCGTTCACCCCGCTTCGCTGCGGTCACCCCGGAACGCAATAAACTTTGTTACTTAGATAATTTTTACTTTTTCGCTTTCAAGTGATATGATAAAAACCATAGAAGATTGCATTAAATGTTAACATTATATCGCCTGTCATTTATGTTAACCCGCCCCGCTTCGCTGCGGTCACCCCGGAAGTTTTCGCTTTCAAGTGATATGATAAAAACCATAGTAGATTGCAGTAAATGTTAACATTATATCGCCTGTCATTTATGTTAACCCGCCGAGTGACACGGTCATGCGGGTTGCATATAAATACGTTTATTTTTACCTATGATGAACTAACAAAGGATTTGTACGTTATGGACACTTGAATGGTCAATTATCTCAAGACACTGGTAATTAAAAATTAAAGTGATATGATAAAAACCATCTAGGGTCCAAATCCTAATAACCCCCCAAAAATAAAAGAAATTGGTTCAGCCGTATTAGCGTGATGAGGTAACAAAGGATTTGTGCGTTCTCTTTTATATATATAGATTTCTCAACACGTACAAAGTTAACTTATAAGAAAACGATATATTTTTGTTGAAACGTAATTAAAGTAAACAATACTTTAAATACCGAACAGTAAAACTAATGATAAACGTATTCACTTTAAGGATATCAGATAAGAAAATTAATGAGCATTGGAGCTGTTTTACCCCTTTGTTATGCTAATGTTAAGAACTTAACCGACAATCTAATATATTCATGGAATTAAGTATCATTAGAAACTTAGGAATGTTGAAGTAGATGTTTAATTGTTTCCATTTTAGGACACGTTATTGCACAA
The DNA here is from genome assembly GCF_964235325.1 of Thermobia domestica. Classification (NCBI taxonomy): domain Eukaryota; kingdom Metazoa; phylum Arthropoda; class Insecta; order Zygentoma; family Lepismatidae; genus Thermobia; species Thermobia domestica. The sequence goes on along the minus strand of NC_137461.1, from coordinate 218,581,981 downwards.
CTTTACGGAAGAAATATTCACCAAGGTATTTATTGAGACAGGAACAATAATATTGACAAGATTAGTTGGTACTAGCGTCACAATGTGGAGAAGAAAATTAAACTTCATTTTGGGAGAGTAAATTAGATTTCAGAATTGGAGGATTAGAGAAAGTCCATTTCACTAATCTTGCTAAATGCTATAATGGCCTCTTAGAGTTTCCTAACAGTAATGTAATCGCTGCAATTAGGGCTTTATTTCTCTCCCTTAGAATTAAACTTATCACAATATCACGAAGGATGTACTTTTCCTTGTACATTTATATTCAACGGAAATAATACACGACGCTAAAACAATGGAATCGAATAAACCAAAATGAGATTGAGAATTATATATTGTTAAGAAACGTGTTTCTATGGCAATAAGGGAAACAACACTGTGAGGCAATAGAAATACATCTTATCTTGGTTTTCTTTACGGCGTCATAGAGGTATTATCTTAAGCTAGGGAGAAACATTTCAATCTTCAACATCTTACACTGTTCAATTTTAATTTAAGGGAAGTGTGCTATCAGTAAAGATGAAATAATTTATCACTTTATAGTCTTACCCTTCTACTGAGTACACATTTGTGGAAATTTAATGGGCAAAATGTCTATCAATTATATAGAAGTTAGGTATTTAAGGTATATGTATATATAATAACATGTATCAATGAATTATTGAATTTATCTATTCACTGAATAGGCCTATACTAATTCTGTTTTTATTTCCACAAATATTAACAATTCGCTGATGCTCAAAGTAAAACAAAACTTTTTTTTTCAATTATCGGTCTAGTGATTATGTCTATAAATCATAAGTAAATGTCTTATTTCAGATACGGCGTTACTTCGTAATTCAGCATTGTAATATCACAAGACCAGCATATAATTAAGTCAACACACCAAACATGAATGTTACTAAAGGTAGATTTGCCATTCTGATTGATACTTACGTGTGTCAGGATGCTGCAGAAATACAGTTGGATCATAAATTTTGACTAGTGTATCCGAATTTATTATTGGTACATTGCCCTAATTAGAAAGAATACTTAATAACGTTTGTACTCGTACTTATTATAGGTAGATAAACACATGTCCTAATAGGATAAAGCAGACAATAAACTTCGTAGTTTTTACTGATGGATAACAAAATTCCTTGATACGAAAGAATACATAATAATATCAGTACTTATTGACATAGCTTACTATGTTAAAAAAACATCATGTACACTATCTTCTCAAGTGATTTGATGACAAACTTACACTTTACTTCGAGAGCTATAGAAAACATTAAAAAAATATAGCAACAATATAGGAAAATTAATAAGTTTAATCAACTAGATGTAAGTATAAGGAACAAGAACAAAATTCAAGAAGAAATAATACAAAACCTGGTGGAGGAATATACATGTTGAAAATGTTTTAAAAACCTCGCTTATTGGGTATTAACAGTGTAGCAGTATCATGTTTATACCATGTGAAGGAGTTTGGTTTGTATGGGGTGATATTTTCTTACTTAATATTGAAACCGAAAGTGGTAGTAGATTTCTACAATTCTACTTTTAGTAAGGATATTAGAGTGGTAATAAAATATATCCTTAAAAGCCTTAATTGATTAGAGAAAATTACTTCTCCCTGCCAATTGCTGTTTTCACTCGATTGTGGTCAACGTTAAAAACCGGAAATTGTTGATTTGTGCCACTTTCGGTTTGAATATTACCTCCATCACGAACTTGATTTCTACCTTCTGACCCTCTGAAAAATTGATGGTGATCCTGGTAAAATTGATGCTGATGCTGGCAAAATTAATGGTGACCTATCGTGTAGTTCTAGAGAGTTTTGTCTCCCGAACAGATGAACATCAATGTACACAAAATTATGCAAGGTTAAATCCTCATGTACAGTTTTCGAGAAATTTGATAAAATCAAACTTCTATGCTCTAGAAAATTATGCTGTACACAGACAACAATAAAACACCTTCTTTTCAAGGGAAACTGGTTATAAAGATTTTATTATCGCACTAGTAAGAGGTCACTACACGCTATATACAGTTAGAAAGATATAACAAGTTAAAACTATGATTAAATCTTAAGTTTTAATTTTAAGTATATTTTAACTTATGTTTTCAGAATTACCTTTCTTGCAATATGCGAGGAACATTCAAGTTATAAGCGGAACTTCTATTTTTCTCTTACGCAGAGAAACCATCATGCGAATCAATTAACGTTTTTTTCAAGGTACTCACCATATACGATCACAAACTACTCCCATCAGTGTGGAAGTGCACGTATCCCTGCGGCATAGAATTCTTTGCGAAGATCTTTCAGAAATGTCAACACACATTTTCTGACTTCGTCGACTGTGTGGAATTTTTGTCCTCCCAAATGCTTCTTGATGGAAACACGAGGATGTAAGTCGCAAGCGACAGATCAGGGCTAATTTCGGGAAAGGTCTAGGATCTCCCAACAAAAGTCATAGCTGTGACCAGGGTCGGATCCAGGATTTTCTAAGGGGAGTGCATCAATAACTACCAGTATATTTGAATTTAATTGGATTTTTTTAAAATACTTTTAGGCGTCTATGGTGTGAATGAGGAAATGCTTTGGAAATGCTTGTCTGTTATCGGTGAATACTTTTCTTTCAACTTTTAGAAAATTGACTTAAATTATCGATTTTGCAAAACTTCTCTTCGTTTTAAGCCCAAACGGAAACATGACAGAAGAAATTTTCTGAAAGTGTTGCTATTTTCACTGCTAAATTCTCACTTTAGATAGTGTATATTTACAACGAATGGGGTGCACGTGCACCTTTGCACTCCCCCTAAATCCGGCACTGGCTGTGACCGTTATCGTGCGTCCAGAGGAAGTTGCTGTAGTATGCAACGTTGATTGTGGCACCGCGTGTCAAAAAACCAGTGCATATGGCCCTTGTTTTTGTCCCAGAATATCGTCAGCATCACGTTCTCAGCGGACGTTTATGCCCTGAATTGTTTCAGCTGCGCCGAGTCTGGTTGCCTCCAGCCCATGCTGGAGCGCTTTGACTCCAAAGTGTAATAATGCAACCAGCTCTCATCGCAGGTGATTACCTTCGCAAGGAAGCTCGCGTGTTTTCTTTGAAATCGCTGCAGATAGCGAGATGCTACATTTTATCTACATTGCTTCTGGTCGAACTTTAACATTTTTGGGACCAATCTCGTTTGATTTTTCGTAAGTGCAGATGCTCGTGTATGATCGTTCCCACACTTCGCACACTGATGTTTATTTTTGCACGCAAATCTCTAACAGTAATACGTCGATTACTCACAACAAGCTGCTCTACCGGACGAAAGTTGGTTTCGTTGACTGAAGTAGTTTGGCGTGGAGTATGAGCCAGGTTGATAGGGATTTTCTTCCTGCCTTGAATTTTGAACATCACTTGCGACTAGAGAGAGTTTCTTCGCCATATTACACACTTAATCTTATGAAGATTTCAGCAGATTTCACGCCTCCCTTCAGGAGGAACTTGATGATGCAGTGCTGCTCTACTAGGGTCCTAGCTCCATACTGCCAGCGTGTTGCTATCATCCATCACCGCACTCTGAGGCTTTCACTCTTCAACTACCTGTTGTCGCAGAAACGTGTCAGAACTATTATGTCACCGGATAAGACACAGACGCAAACCTACGCACAAAAACACCTAAAAAATGAGAATTTCTGGTTCTAGATTGAAAGTCCATCGTAATACAATTTCAAATATCTGAAATCCTGTAATCCGGATTGCCAATATTCCGAATAATACCATATAAAATTTTACATTTAAAAAAAATGATAGATGAAATGTTTGCATTAATTTGTAAAAATATCATTTCGTAAAGTTCTTATTAAACCAAAGTTAAACTTTATATTAACTGGAATTTTCTGTATTTTTAAGGTGATTTATTAAAACTCTATTATATATTTAGTCTGACTGTCCGTGTCTCCATCCGTCCAAGAGACGGAAAAATATTAAGATTTGTTTCATGAATCAACATTAATCTTGGCCAACGCAGAGGATCAAAGCTAGTAATCAAGTTCATTAATAAAGGTTAATTGATGATTCATCGATGAATCATTGATGATTAAAATGGTTGAAATGAATCATTTCTAGGTTTTACTTTGATCATTATAGAGTAAGAAAAATGTGATAGTTAGAAGCGATTTTCTGAAATAGATTAGGTGTCCCCAGAATAAATTTTATCCTCATCTTTATTTTTTAATTAGAAGTAAAACTGTGAGAAATCCACTACAATCTCCCATTTGAACATTAACTCCTTCAGTGTAGGTGGCGTATATATACGCTTTCATTTTGCTTTGGCTATTTTGTATTGCGTATGGCGAATATACTTGCCCATAGTATGAGTAATGTTATCCCGACAATATTTAGCGAGCTTGCGCTCAGCTGGTTTCAATTGTTGCTTAATTAAAAGAAGAAGACGAAAAATAAAGAAAGAAATTAAAATAGAGTTTGGGCTTCGTCAAATATAGTTTTCATTCTTTGTTTTGTTTGAGAGCAGACAGTACAGTAATGGCTTCAAAACAATATTTCAACGATGCTGACATCGAGGAAGAGTTATCAATTACTGATTTTGATATAAGTGATTTTGAAACAGATTTAGAATCAACATCCAAAGTTCTCAACAAAAAAAAACTACACTTTTTACAGCGGTTCGCATGTGAAAATTACGCACTGAAGGGGTTAATCTACATACAGAAAAAAATAATAATAAAAAATAGAGAGAAGAGTTTTCATTTTAAAAAATCTATTTAGTGTTCTAAGAATATATACTACCTTCTCTCTTAATCTGAGAATATCAGAATGAGAATGAGGAGTTGAGTTGAGTTGATTTTAGTTTAGCGTCCCGTTCAGCAGGAGGCTATATGAGACGTGGACCTACTGATTAACGTGGAATCCGAACCACATAAGCTCCCGCCGGGAATCAAACCCGGGTCTCCCACGCCAAAGGCGCGTACGCTAACCGCTTAGCCACGAAGAGAATGAGGAAGAGGAGCTCATGAGAATGAGGAAACGGGAGTACTCCGAGAATACCCACAGACACGACATTGTCCACCACAAACTTACTTGCCTGGCGATCGACCAGGGACCTCACACACCAAAAGTAGGAGTTGTACCACTGAGCCACTATATGTCCCTTTAAAATAAATAAATAAATAAATAAATAATAGTTTATTTAATGAGCTATGTAAAATACCTTCCCAATTGAATTAACTCTAGTTGGAAATTATAATAAAATTGAACTTAACACTTTAATTATCGTCGGAAAATTAACACATTAACATAACAAAACAAGATTTCTAAACAAATATATATTAATTTATTATACTCAGTTTGAGGATTTTACCTCTAAAAAGATTTACAGGGTGTCCGAGAAGTCCTTCCCTGATTACAGAAATTGATAACTCAGGCTAGAAATAAGATAGAAATATGAAACTGGTGTTGAATTGTTTACAAACTATAAAAGTTTTTGTCTGTGTTAGGTTTGTTCTGTTTTACCAAGTCTCATTTTTTTTTTTTGTTGTTTTAGGTTTGTAGTACGTAAGTAAGAAGCCCAAGAAGCCATGCCAACCAACCAGGAGAATGCACAGTAGAGTAGTAGTGGAGTAGTGAATCGCCATAATGTACGCATTTGGGGTTCAGAACCCCCCAGAGAGGTCAGGGAGTTCACCAGAGGCAGTCCAAAGGTGAATGTTTGGTGCGCGTTATTGCACGATCGAATTATCGGGCCATTCTTCTTCGCTGAGGATACCATCACATCTGCAGTGTACCTGGATATGTTGCAGCTGTATGCTGTTCCTCAGCTGCTTCAGTATCGCCCCGATGTCGTTTTTCAGCAAGACGGTGCACCACCTCATTGGGGTTTGGACGTCCGTGGCTATCTCGATAGGACATTTCCTGGGTGATGGATTGGTCGTGATGGACCAACAGCTTGGCCTCCACGCTCTCCTGACATAACCCCATTAGACTTCTTTTTATGGGGTTATGTCAAGGATGAGGTCTACCGAACACGTGTACCAGATCTTGAAACCCTGCAGCAACGAATAACCACAGTCGTTGCATCGATCCCTCCAGTGATGTTGGCTAATGTGTGGATGGAAATTGAATATCGCCTAGATGTGCTACGTGCTACCAAGGGTGCTCATGTGGAAGTGTACTGATGTGACCAAAACTTTTATAGTTTGTAAACAATTCAACACCAGTTTCATATTTCTATCTTATTTCTAGCCTGAGTTATCAATTTCTGTAATCAGGGAAGGACTTCTCGGACACCCTGTACTTTCGTTATATAATTCTCTACGTTTCGAGTCGAAAGAACGAGCTCCGATCTTGTACCATACTCACTAGAATTTCTATTACCTGTGAAATGGGATATTTAACCGTGTACAAGCAATACAACGACAAAAATGTTTGATTCTCTATGAAATATTAATACACAGAATTTAATGAATGGGAATACATTTACACAAAGAAGACAAGACGTGATGATCTTTAATTATTGAAACCTAGTATCGTGTCTGCAGTATATCACTATGACGTTTGTAGAAAAAAACTGAAGGCAAAATTTCTAAATAATAAACGCAACATTGTTATGAAGCAACATGTTAGTAGTTTCTTGGAGTAATATGAGCATAGTGCTCAGTTTTCCTAGGAATAAGCTAAAAATAAGGTGACATATCTGGTTTCTATAAGTAGATAACGAATAACGTCTCGTGAAGAGGATAGACAGATACACATTTAAATAAGAAATCAAGTCAGTATTTTATGCTACTGTATATGCTCAACTATCGACTTTCGTTACGTACTTACTTATACAATACATTTCGTAACATTTTTTACTTATTAAAGATTAATATTCTCTCGGCATGATAATTTTCAACGAACTTAAAAAGTTCGTTACTGAAATATCTATGTCTATGTGTCTGTTATTTGTGATTTTTTTTTTTTTAATTTTGAGCCCTCCATTTGATAGAGGGTCAAAAACTATGTCAAAGAAGTGGTGGAATTTTTCCCGTCACTCCTACTATTCCCGCGAAATTGGCCAAAAAAAGTGCCGATTTCGAGAGATTTAAGGAACCATATCTCGGGAACCGTAACTTAAAGAGAGATTATATTGGTGTTAACTAATACTAAGAGGATCGTGAATATTTTGGTACCAAATAGTAACCGGTGGCCACTGGTTATATCTGCAGTTTTAGTATATATATATATGGTGATAAAAAGTGATAGCTCAATATAGCTAATTTAATAGATCCCCTAATGCGCAAGTTCCAAATATATATGTGTATTATCTGTTGAATTTAATCAAATAAATATAATAAAAAGTATTAAAAAAGATATTCAAAAAATTATAAATTTCAAAAAGATTATTTCGTTTCAAATTCGTTCTGCTAATGCTCTTGGAGCATTAGCTACTGGTTTAGTCTCAATGTTAAGACTATACGTCGATAACACATTAATTTCTTATTCAACTCTTACTCACGTTCCATTATATTTGAAATAAAAACACAACATAAAAACACATCATTGTTTCTTTCTTCAACTTTTTCGCATGTGCTCATGACCTTAAGTTCCTTCTGGGCAGGTCTAGAAGAAACCTTTAAAGGTTGAAATTAGAGAGAAACAATTATAATTACTTCAACAATGAAACACAAACAGAAATTCAAAGGAAGTACAAATGTGTCAATATATTTACAAAATGTTTCTCTCGTTGACAAGATCTGAGATGCTGCTAGCAACATGAGAGTTACAAACAGAGATGACAGTGGAATTAGCTAAAATGCAGAGTGTCTATAAGATTAACTAATAATTATATATAAGTCAACTATATACATTTTTGACTACACATAATGTTACAGAATTCCTTTCAAATTTGAGCGACTCTGATTCGTGTTTTGCAAGCTGATTTTCAGATTCGCGTATTGCAAAATTTTAACTGAAAACCCAATCGGAAAAAGATCATTGGAAGTCCAAGGTCCTGATGGGAGGACAACATTATGACGGGAGAAATAAAATAACAAGTAGAAACCGAATCCAGCTGACTAAGGACAGAAATCAATGTAGAGTTTATGTGAATGTAGAATTGAAACTTCGGGTTCCATGGCCATTGAGTTATTATATAGTTAGTAATGAAGTAAAGGTGAGTGACGATGATGCCATGCATGTAGGCAGACCATCATATACATGGCAATTTGTGCCAAGTTGCCAGTATTCTGAGAAAGTGCAAATTCGAGATATTACCGATTTCTTAATTACTAAAACATTTTTTCACTAAAGTTCTATATGTGGTATTATTATGGAAATATATAGGTCTACACTTGCAGTTCAAATATTGTCTAAGAAGAATAACATGCTAAAGAAACGCAGCAAAAAACATGAGGAGCGACAATGCCAATTCGGAAGAAATCTGACAAATCAATGCAGTATTCAGTGTTCAAGTTATAGTGTGGAATTCTGACTTACAAATATACTACTTTAATAGAAGGTGGCTAATTAACACTCTATCTTACTGTAGAAATACGATAATACGACAGTCTGTTTCTAAAGAACAAATTTTTGCATTGCAAATAACTGAACATGTTCAATGTTGAACTTCTGCTGATAATAATTGGAGGATCTTTTACTCTTAAAAAAATAAAATAATATGACTTCGTTGAAAGAATTATTGAACTTAACCTGCAGTAGAATAAATGAAAGGGATGTAGTCGTTAACAGTTCAGAATAAACTCACGTGGGGATGACTGAGGAACAGTATTTGTAATGGTGGACTTCTCGCAGCTCCCTGATGCATAGAATATCACACGAATAGAAACCTTTTAAGTCAAAGAATATTAATCGACTTAAAAAACAGCGCTAAAAGTAGAAAATAACAAAATACTAAAAAGCCTATAATAATAATAATAATAATAATAATAATAATAATAATAATAATAATAATAATAATAATAATAATAGAGCACTTACAAGCAGAATAAATTCATTACTATTATTTTCTAACTTTATTCATTAAGTTAGTACTTCATTATTATTATTATTATTATTATTATTATTATTATTATTATTATTATTATTATTAATATTATTATTATCTCATGCTCTTCAGAGCTTTTATTACTTTCTACTTTTAGCACTTTTGTTGAGGTCGGTTAATATTTTTTTTATTTTCTTTTTTTTAAGTTTTAGTGGTAGGTTATTTTTCCATTTAATTTCACTTCCTATCTCTACTTTTTTGTTATATACCCTAGTTTTGTAGTTTGTAATAGTTTTGTTATATATCTACTAAATAAAATGTAGAACACTAAATTCCTATAAAATGACAGTCTACAAAACATGCTTGAAATATACATGGTGAATCATTATTTTATGCGTATTTGTAGCTTTTAAACTACTGGAGAAAAATCACTGAAATTTTGTACCATGCAAACATGAGCAGGGGGACATTGTCTGGCATACTTCATAATATCACAAAATTAATAGTGTTACCAACCCTACATAAAGATCCTTTTGTTTTCTCAAATGGCTCTATATCAGGTTAATGCATATTTCAAATCAACATTAAAAAGAAAGAAAAAAAAACTAAAACACAACACTTGTTATCCAATGTTGAAAACTAATTACATTCTACTACCACAAATGTCAACAAACAATCAGATTTTTTAGGCTTCTACAACAGTAGTATCGTGAGCTCCTCCGTGGCTAAGCGGTTAGCGTACGCTCCTTTGGCGTGGGAGGCCCGGGTTCGATTCCCGGCGGGAGCTCCTGTGGTTCAGATTCCACGTTAATCAGTAGGTCCACGTCTCATATAGCCTCGCTGCTGAACGGGACGTTAAACTCAAAATCAACTCAACTCAACAGTAGTATCACATATGACACAGGCGGGGCAATGCACATCCAAAGTACTTTAATGGCTAATACTACGATCAACCATATAAAGTGTTACGAATAAGTAGAAACGAACTTACATAGAATTAAAAATTTGACTTTTTTGCAAGGGGATTTGTTCCCAAAAAATATATAGGTAAGTATATTAGTGAGTTAGGTTCATGATTTCCAATAGACATGACAGCAATTTGAAATCCCAAACCTTTCGGGAGATATGGAGAAAATGGTGAAATTTGATACATTTCTGATAATCATTTATTTCTTGGAAGTTGTTTTAAACAATTTGTTATTTACTTTGCTTCTATAATATTACAACAATACGTTTTGGTATTTGCAATTACAATGAGTTTTCGGAATCATTTAATTTTAAGCAGTACGACAACTTTTACAATTTTTGAAGTACCAGAACGGTTTGAGAATCTTTATGATATTGTGCCGTCCTTAACTTGGAACACTGAATAACAAGTCTACTATTGCATATTATTCTTTTATATGTAGATTTGAAATATGTAAGGTGATGCAATGGAACTTGAAAAAAAAAAATAAACGTTTTGTTCAGTTGGCAATACTGTTAACCATGTGATATTACAGGATATGCCAAACAATTTCCCCCTGGAGATATTTGCATGGTGCGGTACAAATTTTCAGCACATTTTGTCTATTAGTTTTAATTATGTCGTGTGTGTACAGCTAGGTAATAAGAATTGCCATGCTTAGTATGAGTCTGGTTGGTTGTGGGTTAGTATTTAGGGAACCTGCAGTTGTTAAGGAACGGAGTACTCAAGAAACCTTAAATTTAATAAGAAATAAGAAATTGTAGTGTGTGAGTTGTAGACCCTCGTTATATAAAGTATCCATATAATAATAAAGCATAAAGATGAGCAGACAGTAGTGTGCATAGGCCCATCTACAGTGCTCGTTATCCTTCCTAATCAATATAACTTTAATATTATCTGTATATAGCAGCTGTGTACAACAGCCGGCCCGCGGGCCACATGCGGCCCGCCTAACCCTGTCTTTCGGCCCGCTGGACAGTTACTGAAAACAATAATTATTATATTTTTTCTGTTTTACAAAACCTACTAAGAGTGAACTGGAAATTTTCCATCGAGCACACAGTGCGAAACGTGGTAACGCCCTGAAGACAAGCACTTGGCAAACGCAGAAACTTAGCGGAAATTTCCCTCGGTATAAGGATTGAAAGATGTACCAACAAAGTTGTAAATACATTATTCTGCTCTTCTGTAATGAGTAAATATTTTGGTTACCAGTATAACAGTTGTTTTATGTTATTGTGATGTAAAATTCGGTGAACATGTTCCATCATTTAATACTATACTATTCAATTGTCGTAAAAATGATATACCTACAGCGAGGCCCGCGACGCCATTTAGTGCTCTGTGATTGGCCCGCCCACTGTTCCAAGTTTCACACCCTTGGTATATAGAATGGTTATTTCTGAAGGTGTAGTATAAAGGTATTACCTGGTGTTTGATAAATCATATAGAAATAAGCAAAGTGAATGTTAACTAACTTGATACGTATACATACACAGAATAATAATATAACTTATAAATCATTCAACTTCCACGCAGCAATTTCATGTAATTAAAATATTCAAATATCCAATGTAAATGTGTAAAGATAAATAGTTGGAAGGAGGAGACAAATATACATGTGTTATACACTGGCGCAAATCCCAGGGGTGAAGGGAAATTTCCCCCTCATTCTTGGAACTGGCGCCACTGTCCCCCCCCTAACAACCCGATTTGAAATGTGTTTTTTGGTGAGAAATATTATTTCTGTTCGAGTGCCACTTCATATACATCGCCTAATATATATCTATCTAATATACAACCAGAAATTAGATTCATCTACCGTAATAAGAGTCTTCCCCCCATAATAAACCTCAAATCTGCCCGCTCCCAATGTTGAAGACAACTCTGGTCCACTGATCCTCCGAGACATTGTTTTAGAATTTCATAAATATTTCGAACATCACTTTAGAAAAAGGAACGGTCTTACCCGTCCTCCCCAATGTTGAAGACAGATTTGCGCCATTGGTGTTATTCATTAATTTTCAGGAAGACAGCGTGTGTTTGTGACATTCTTCAGAGAGTAACATACATCCTCTGAAATATCTAACATTGCACTGTATACAGAAATACGTACCAGAAATAAGCAACATACAGGAGTTGAAAACCTCTTCTATTGTTTACTGGTTTCACTAGAGCCTATTAGCTAGTATTTTACTGGTGGTATTGTTGCCTTTTCTTTTGCACTTACAATACCGATTGCTATAGTTTGAGATTCATTGTGATGTACAGATCTCATTCGTCTCTCTTCAAAGAATTCATTCAAATGACCACCCGTGCTGCGCCAACGGTTTGGACTAATGGCCAACTCTCATTTAGAATGACGGGAAAAGAGCCAATACATTATACTCAAGGCATTATCAAAAGTGCATGACAAATATTGGACTGAATGAAGAATACCTTTAGCTAAGTTACTGCACCTGTTGTTATCTGTTTTGTTGTCCATAGAAGCACGAGAGTATTTGTTTCTGGCAAAGTTAAGCCAACACTTTGAAATAATCGAACATCAAACGACCACGGAACACTCTCTCGTGGATCAAGCGATTTCGCGGAAGAGAAAAATGGTAATACTAGACCAAAGCTCACATGTTAAGAATGTTATGCTCAAGGTGAAATGATTTGTTAAACCTCTTTTTAATGACAGTGAGGCTTCTCCCGTTTGATACAAAGGAGAGAATCGTTACAAACCAACTAAGTTTCTTGATTTATTTTCTTGTGCGCGAAATCTCCTTACTTTGAGTTCTAATGAAGCAAATTTATACACCCATTCCTTGTAGCTTACAGGATGTAACGGTGACGTCACTATATTGGTTCGAACAGCACTAGAGAACTTAGTGGTTAGATTGCTTATGGTGTTACTTATTGCTACGGAAACCGGGAATGGAATTATAGATGCCTTTGAAACAGTCAACAATTTATAACACATATGTAAAAACAACAAAACTAAACGAAGTTAACATATACACATACAGGGTGTTTCAAAACAACACCGACAATGTTTGGGAGGTAATTCCAGACACCAAGGTATGACAAAAAGTATAGACCAATCTGGGTGCGCAAATGCAAGTTACAAGCTGCTGAAACCATGAAAAACTTCAAAGGGACATAGTTCCAAAACTATGAGATCTACCGTATCCGGGTCAAGAGTTCATTTAGGAACTAATATGTGCGCTATCCAGAAATACATGTTTCAGAATCCTAAGTACTTACGCAACAATTTTTTATGAAGGGAGTTTGGCTACGGGAATATAACTTGAACCCACTTCTTCTATATTCACCAGCTTATTCTATAAAAATTTTTGCAGCAGTATCACAAGATACTGAAACATATATTTTTGGACAGGGCACACACTAATTCCTAAGTGAAATCTTGACCCGACTACGGCAGGTCCCATAGTTTTGAAGCTATGGACCTTTAAAGTTCATTTTTTCATGTTTTCGGCAGTCTATAACTCCGAAGAGAAGCATTTTGAGCACCCAGGTTGGTCTATGCTTTTCGTCTTATCTTGGTGTCACTTGGTACCTTCTAAACGTTGTCGGTGTTGTTTTGAAACAGTCTGTATAAATACAAAGTCATTCATTAATAATTGAAAGTTAATTTGAATTTGTCAATGCCAGGTATTATCCGTTTGACGGTTGCACAAAGTGAAATTTAACTTCTGAGGTTTTACACAATTTACTAATTTTGTATAGGTTTGACCAAAATATGATTATATATATTATACAAGCAAATTCTATACCTAAGAGGGATTTTATGGGCTATAAAAACCCGAACATAGTGTAATTAAACTAAGTTACTACTAGTCAAAGGGAACAAAATACTAAATCAGAATAATAAATTTAGAAAATATTCTACATACGGTCTGATCCATATTCTCCATAAAGTCTTGTATATACAAATCCATTCACAGGCGTATGGTATTACTTTCACTAGGTATGGTATCACTAGGGTATTAAATTTTCACAAATCACTACAACATTTTGACACAGAAATTTTAGATGTTACCTATTACCTGAGCAAAATACCCCCGAGACAAGGGTTAAGACAATTTACTTTTCCTTCCTTAGGTGGCAACACCATTCGGTAACTCTTTCAACACACCAAGAAAACTGACATTTATAGGAAATCACGGAAAACTGAAAGTCTATAATGAGCTATCATTCTAAAGAACTTTTTTCCCTAACAGTAATGTTTCAAGGAATAAAGCTTAGGCACTTTAAATCTATTTATACTAATATCAGAGTAAATTCTAATTTATTTACACGCATAACGAAAAAGTTTTATTGAGTTACATCAAAATATTGTATTCTCATGTCCAAAATGATTGTCACATATCTATAACTGTCTTCTTGTAAGAACATAATTTGATAATAATTTCACAGGGTACTTTGAATACTGATACTATATGTATAATCGGGAAATGTATATTTGTGGTAAATTTCATAGGAAAAGAATTATAAATACGAAAATAAGAATGAATAAAACAAAATGTTGCTAAATGGAAAAGGAAGTTTTATTTTCGTTTTATTGTTCTTATTTACTGCTCTTTTGACATGAAATTTGTTACCTACATGTCTTTGCCGATTATACACATACTAACATTATAAGAAATACCGGGCGAATTCGTTATCAAATTATATTCGTAGAACAACATATTTATACACTGAGAAAAAAAAATGTAGGTGGCATACTTAAAAACGTAGGTTACATTCGTAATTCCTGTAGTTTCTGGACTTAACGTACAACCGTATATAGCATCCTGCAGCAAACGTATAGCTGAAAAAGTATGTATTATACGTACTGTCTACATAAGTGCAATGACGTCATTCATGTGACGTCATCTACAGTAACAAGTATATACGGAGGTAATATCTAGCTTTGTGACGTCAGGATCGTATGTAGCATGTGGGTTAATAATGACGACACTCACTGACTATCAGGACGGAGCGTAATTTCAAGAAGTATGCAATATACGTTCTGTACGTGTGTTTCTTGCGTTCAATCCCGAGACAGCATCTATATTGTACTTGTGCCCCGTACGTACGACTAGATACAGTGTACGTATTGTACCTATGTATTATACAGATTTTCCTTATGTCGCACACAGCTTGTCCCGATACAGCATACAGAATATCCGTATGCACCATACAGAGTGCACATATGCAGCTTACAGACTGTCTGCATGCGGCATATAGATTACACGTATGTCGCGTACAGGCTGGCCATATGTAATGTATGGACTGGATGTATGTAGCTTGTAGATTGTCCATATGAAGTATACGGATTTTACCTGTATCGCATACGTATTGCCTTGTTGTAATATATGAATTGGACATATTCAGGATCTAGATTGTACGTATAGTGCACCATTATTGAAGTGCTGCAACATACTGAGAAATGCATGATACATTCTTACTGTAATGTTGCCACATATTGTTTTTCTCTGTATGGAAACAAAAATAGCTTAAAATATGTCTCCTTTGTGCCAATAATAATAAAATTAAAAATACTACACTTTTCAAATTTTAGTTTGGAGCAGTGAAACTGTCCAGAGAAATGTATTTATCTGCAGGGTGTAAGTTTGGACTTCCTGCTAATTCTTTGGAAAGCTACTGCAAAGCCAAGTGTTGAAAAGTGGCACAAGAGTTAATTTTAAAATTATTGGCACAAAGGAGGGTAACCATATGTTAAACTATTTTAGTTTTCATACAGAGTAAATCAATATGTGACAATATTACTGTAAGAATTTATCATACCTTTTGCAATAACTTAGTTGCAGCACTTCAATAATAATGCAAAATTCACAGCCATGTACAATCCTATGTTCAAACTCAAAAAAGACTTACGTACAGTCATTTATTAAGCCGTTATCATCCATTGCTTGTACAGTCACGAAAGAAAATATTCTTCAGTTGACAAAATTTGTTTTCCTAAAAACTCAACAATAAATTAACCTATCAGAGTACCGACTTTGGCAGGTTGTCAAGTTATAACTATTCGAAGAATAACAACAAAAAGATCCAAATTAATTAATTTGTTGCCGACCTATTGGCAAAAGAAAATTTGTCAACTGTCAAATACTTTCTTTTCCGTGTGTACTATATACAGACGACTTTACCTCATTCTTTTCCTTAATAATATCCTCTTCCAAAATGCAGTTGTTACCACAAGAGGCGTGAATAGGATTTTCCAGAAATAACTTCTATGAACATTTTAATTAACAGATAAGTTATTTTTTAAATGAAGCTATAATTAAAAACATGGTGTCAGCTGAAAACGTTTTCCCTCACAAGATGATTCCTAAACAGTACTCCCCATTAAAAATGCAACTTCAAGGAGACAGGGTAGCTACGCCAAAGTTCCCAAGCCGATATCTAATAGTAAGTGTCGAATATGCTTAACCCTTAACATACCAAGCGGGGTACTCTAGGGACCCCAGAGAGTGATATTTGGTGATACTGCCGCAATTATAAGAATCAATTTATTCTCGATTTTTATATGTATCCTGCAACCCTTTGAGATATCAATTACATGATTAGATCAACGATGCGTTTCTTTAAAAAATACAAAAAATAAAAACACACTTCAAAATGTAAAAACTTCATTGTTAAACCTGTGTTTCAGATTTACGAACACACAAGTATGAAATTGTATGAAGAACTGAATAGTGTTCAAATATACATAATATTTGACGTCAACAATGTTCATTTAACTTAAGTATGCTTCTAGACATCCAAAAAATAATAGTTGGAGTAACCCTCTGCAATACTATGTTGAGAAATTAAAATAATACTTGGGGTCCCCAGAAGACTCCAGCTTGGTAAACAACTTTGACGACTTAGGCTTGCTACGTTAAGGGTTAAACTTACCGCTGTATTCGCTGTGTGACAACGTGGTGATAGCAGAGCAGAACTGACCCAACATTGACAACCAGAACGACTGTAACACAGCGAGACATCGAGAGGATGTTCTCTTCTGGTATGGTAAGCCATGCGTCTTACGATCCAATGCCACAGCTCATCAACTGTAGCTGGCGGAGTTCACAGGTATGAGAAGCTGTGCAGCCATCGACCAAACATATTTATCCTTCCCTGCTCTACACATTCTGCAAATTTGGACTTTCCTGGATGTATCCTTCTTAGTTCAACATTTTAAGTAACGAGCAGTGTAATAGTCTCATACATTATTTAAAGAAAGAGCGATGATTCTCAGAATTACTCGGAAGTTTCTAGTTTACAATTATATACATATATATATATATATATATATATATATATATATATATATATATATATATATATATAGATAGATAGATAGATAGATAGATAGATATAGATATAGCTATATAGATAGATAGATGTACAATAATTTAAAACGGTTATATCAAAGTTTGCATTCAGAGCACAAAAAGAAGTATAGCTCTCGGAACATTGATTTTAGCCAGATAATACCACTAGTAAACTCAACCACACTCAGTACCGTTAGTTGCTTGGTATTGTCTATGAGGCAGAGATCATCGTATCTCATTGCGTGTAGATTTTTGTATTTGTTTAACACTAAAAATTGTTTGTCGCTAACCGAACCCAGTAACATATATATACCGACAGGACGTACGTTAGTCACAAGGTTACATGAGTGAAACACTAAATTATTCGATTGACACTTGCGGCCTTGTCAACACTAGAGAAAGGTACAAAGTGATTAAATAAATACGAAACATAGTACATACAAAATATAGCGATGTATGAAGTCTCCTTTTCATACGATTTGGAGAAAGGATACATCTGTAGAGAGCAACATAAATGATTTCTCTGGATAATTTGGATTAGTCCAGAATTCGAACAAAAATAATTTTGAAATTCGTTAAGTCCAACATTTTTTCTTTCTTTCTTCGGATTCTCAATAAAGTTGACTACTGAAAAGCTGAGTTACAGATTTTATGTTAAAACATATTCACTATACCATTGCCTTATTCACAGAACAATACATTAGTTATTAATGTATGACTGAAATAATAGTGCTTCGTGCTGATTTACTTTATCCAATCGGAATTGCACAATGATAAAAAAAAATGTTGCAAGGTATAATGTTCTTATTTACAGAGAAAAAGAGTTGAAAAGACCTTTAACTAACAAACATTTTCTTTAAACAGACATACATTTATTCTAATTTATGGAAGAAAGAAATAATTTGCGGAGCAGTATATTTATTAAGGTTACATATTTGTACAAAAGAATGTAAATACAATCGGGTCTGTCTTCAGAAAGGACGTGCTTTTAGCCACAAATTACACTGCTTCTTTTCGCTGTCTTTCATGCAGAATCCTGGTTTTGTTTTGATACATGAAATACCTGAAACAAAAATCCAAAAATATTTAAAATGTTACATTTTAAAATATTTAACATTTTTTAGATTAAATGGAAAAAATCTGTTCGGTCAGGTATGGACTTTTGGGTTTCTGGTAGAAAAATGATGAATTAAAAAAAAGTGTTTGTTGATGCTGAACAACTCGAAATGTATTACTATGCAAAAGTAAGTGGGTACCCACTGGCGTTCGAGGTACCATGGGGTACCTAATATGTCTGCATTTTTAGATATGTGGAAATATATGTCTCTAAAATGTAAAGAACTGATATCTGTTTAGTACAGAAAACCGCAACTCGGTAAGCCTTATGGATACCGAGGTATGGGAAAATAAAGGACAACACCATAGAAGTGTGAGTTTTGCGTACTAGATTGTGCAGTTTCGAAAACGTAATTACTGAGGGCTATCAACAACCTCAAAAGTAGTTTCAATTCAATACACTACACACACGTCCTTATGGGAGTTTTCGGGTACTATGGCATTCGCAGACCTCCCATTTCTAAACATTCTAAAATATATCTTAATAAACTTATAAAGAACGTTACAGGTGTGTGTTTACCGAAACCGCAAGTCGGTATGTTTAACAGTTACCGAAATATGGTGAAATAAATAGGAACACCATAGGTATGTGGGGCTTCCATACTTGACAGTAGTTTAGAAAATTAATGAAAATATGACTAATGGCTATCAAGATATTGTCAAATAAAGGGAGGACCCACACAGTTATGGGGTTTTCGTGTTAGGTGGTGAAATTTCCGAAATCGATCATGAAATCTGAATAAGCACCAGTAGCAATTTCATCCTAAAGTAACTGGGTATTTCCATGGGGTTTTAGAACATCATGGGTCTAAAAATATTAAGTTTTAAAAGCTTTGGAAAATATAATTTGACATTTGTAAAGAGTATTAGAAAAGAGAATAGAGTTACCCAAAACTTCCAGCCAGTACATCTTACAGCTAGAGAGACACCGTGAAATAAAAGAGTATTAGATCTTGAAACTTCATAAAACAACTTTTGATCTTAATAAAAGTTAAATAAGATGGTACTTATATGGGTTAAGTGAGTACCTCACACTCGTCAGGGCAATTCCGATCGAAAGATTAATTCAGCTCGAAGTTTTCTTCGGGTAAATCCAAGCGTGATAATTCCTAGCGTACAAAAAGAATGAAAATTCTTTGTCAATATCTAATATAGCAACCGAGATATAAGTAATTATGTATTTTACGAGGTCGTAAAAATGGAGACCCACATGGATTTGTACTGTTGAGTCTTTGCTGTAAGAAGAAGAAATTTCAGAAAACTACCGTATACACCTTAATAGACAATTAAATGGGTGGAGGCACGGTGGCTTAGTGGTAGAGTGCGTACCTTTGGTGTATTGGGTCCCTGGTTTGATCCGTGTCCAAGTCAGTTTGTAGTCGACATTGTATTCGTGGGTATTCTCGGTGTACTCCTTTCCTCCCACCTTTACACTCCATCAATTCTATCATCAACATTCACTTGCCTTAATTTCATTTTAAAATTAAATGGGCAGTTAAGTGTGATCGTATCTCCGTGGATTAAGAGAATACTCCAGTGTAGTTTCTGCAAAACATACTAAGTACACACCCCACCACTAAGTTACTGTGTCCTCACTGATTTAATTGCATATTAAGGTATATACAGTAGGTTTTTGAATTTCTTTCTTATAGCAAAGACCCAGAAGTACAAATCCTTAAAGATCTCTATTTTTACGTCATAAAATAAATGACTCGTTATATTTTGGTTACTATATTAGATATTCACAGGGAATTTTCACTCTTTTACACAGCTCGATGAACCTTTGGAACTGCCTGAAGAAAACCTAGAACTAATCTTTCCATCGAAATTGTACTGAGGTACTTACTTAACCCATAGAAATACCATCTTATTTTAATTTTGTTGGGACCAATAATTTTTCCGAAGTTTCAACATCTCATACTCTTTTATTTCACGGTGTTTCTCTATATGTTAGATGTACTAGCTGCAAGTTTTAGGTAAATACATATTTCTAATACTCTTTACAAATGTCAAGTTATATTTTCAAAAGCTTTTAAAATTTAATTTTGGTAGACTGTAAGATGTTCTAACACCCCATGGAAATATCTAATTACTTGAAGATGGAATTGCTACTGGTGTTTATTAACTTTCCATGACCGGTTTCGGAAATTTTATCATCTAATACGAAAATCCCATACCTGTATTGGTCCTCTCTTTATTTGACAATATCTTGATAGCCGTTAGTCATATTTGAATTCATTTTCCAAATTGTACCTTCAAGTATGCAAGCCCCACATACATATCGTGTCGCTCTTTATTTTCCCATGTCTCGGTATCCGTAAGGCTTACCGAGTTGCAGTTTTCGGTAAACAAATATCAGTTCTTTACATTTTAGACACATGTATTTCCATATATCTAAAATGCAGAAATTAGGTACCGCATAGTACCCCTCTACCCCATTGGGGTACCCACTTACTTTTGCATACCAGGGTAAAAACACCAGTGGTCGTTACTTTAAGGTTGAAAACATACTCTTTTGTCTCTTCTGTGAGCACCGTGAATCGGTCGGAGCTGTACCATAGTTGGAAAGAGACACTGATCCTTCCTATATATGACCATGTAGTCAGAATTCAAAATCGAATAGCCGTTGAAGGAAAAACAATATTTTAAAATCCCTTGTATTGCACCGGTAGTAGTCATCTCAAAATCGAAATGTTCCAGTGGTAGTTAGGGTTTTGTACCAGTGTTCGTCACTCAAATAACTTGACATAATTTATTCAGAAACGCACTGTTTATCAGTTTAAAATTAAGAATAGAGTATAAAGTACTAATCTTAATAACTGTGCATCACTTTTGGCACTCAAGAAAGAAAATAAAAAAGTTTTTACATACTTTTTAAAGCAATTTCAGTAAGAAAAATGTTAACTGAATTCAAAAGTTAACTGTATATTATTTTAACGTTAAGAGTACAATATTAATTACTATGTTTAATAACTATAGTGACTTTAAGCACTCAAGAATGAAAATAAACATGTTTGTACATACATTTTTAATACAATTTGAGAAACAAAATAAGTTAACCGAATTCAAAACTTAATTATATATCACCTTAAGATTAAGAATGGACAATAAAATACTGAGGTTAATAATAATGCATTAGTGAAGAATGAAAACAAAAATGTTTTTAACTACCTATATTGTATTTACATGTTGTTATTTCTCATTAACATGCTTTTTGATAACGCACGATATGGGCTAGGGGTACGCACGAGAAATGATTTGAGACTGTCACCTCTCGCAAAGGTGTCGCGAAAGTTGTCTCGTCTCGAAAACTGTATCTGTTTCTATTGGAAGAGCTATGTCTCGTCTCGAATTTCGTAACAAAAATTCGTTACACATGCAGTTTTGTGTAAAAAGTGAAATGTATAAATACAGGAGAGAAAACATTGCAGACAAACATTATGTTAGTATATTGAACATACTTTTTTGTATGTGGTGCAAAATATCTTCATCTATGGGGTTACTTTGCACCAAAGTTTATATGAAATGAAATCTTTGAGTTTTACGTTCCACGCTTTTGCCGGGTATGCTAAAGGAGACTATAATCATGAGAATGAATGAAATAGTAGAAGGAAAACTGTGAGAGAAAACGGGAAAACCCCGAGAAAACCACACACAGTGTTTGTCCAACACAAAGCCCATTTGGCACGTGCTGGGATCGATCCAGGAACTCCACGCAGGAGAGGTGAACGCTCCATCACTGAGCTACCACGTCCCCAAAAACACAACCTCAGAATATACTTCATATAGAGTAGAAATGAAATGAAATCTTTGAGTTTTACGTCCCACGATTATGCCGGTTAGGCTAAAGGAGACGGTGATGATGAGTAATGAATGAAATAGTGGAATGAAGAAAGTGGGAGGAAACGGGACAACCCCGAGAAAACCCACGCACACGGTGTTTGTCCACCACAAAGTTCACTTGGCGGGGATTGGGATCGAACCCAGGACCCCAAGCACCAGAGGTGAACGCTCCACTACTGAGCTACCGCGACCCCTCATATAGAGTAGAAGTAACAAGATGTAAAAAAAAAAAAAAAAAAAAAAAATGGCCCGTCTGGAGGACATGTAAGCTAAACACCAATACAATTGTTACAGATTTATTTACTTGCACTGTTTAGGCTGAACATCGCAACACCAATATCATTATGTCACATCCTTTCAAAAGTATGCTAACTGCAACGTAGACCTTCTTTGCTTCGTAATGTCCAAATAGTTGATTACTGTGCTCGAAAGCAGGCAAGTAGCATACAAATTTATGATGTTGAAGTCGTTATTTTTCACAGCTATGGAGAAAAGACATGAAAACGAAAAATAAAAATAAATCTTTGTTTTACTTCCTACGGTTATGCTATGTATGCTGACAGTCACAAATGAGTATTGAAAATTGATGATCTTGGAATACGATTTGGTGGAATAATGAGGGGGGGGGGGAAATAGACATTGATTAAATATAAAATTGAAAAGAAATAAGGGCCTGACGCTCAAATATTTATCTATCTGGCAGCCATCTTGATCCCTCTAAAATATCATGAAGTACTTGATTGATTCTAAACCCAATAATAGTAATAGTAATTATAACAATAAACACAGAATATACCTAGATATAATTTACGCACCTTGAAGTGTAGAAATTAATGATTGCAATCCTCAGCATTCCAATAGTTCTTTGGTTTCTCCAAATGAAGATTCGGACATCGGTTTTCTTCTCAAGCAATAATGGGGTACAATAATCAGTTGCAGTCCAAAGCCAAGTCACTAAGTTAAGCATGAATATAAAAGATTTTGTGTTAAATATTTGTTAGGGTTTAGTAAGTATGCTTGAACACTGTTTAAAAATATCGGACAAGGTGTTGGTAAATTGGACTAACAAAAGAAAAGCGTTACTACGGAAGATAAATAATGTGTAATTGTGTTGAAGTCGGAAATGAGCCAGAAGTGGCTGAAGTTATTTAAATGTTAGATTGGAGCCATAAGTGGCTGGGTTTATTGTATAATTGTTATTGTTAGTTGTGGTTCACGTACGTAGAATACGTATGTAGAAAGGAGACAGTTAGGGTAACTGGATATGTATTTTGTGGTTGAAATAGTGTTTGTTAATGTACCCAGAGATATATTGTTTCATTAAAGGTTTGAAGTAGTGTGGAATTAGTTTTCACAATCATTGGTGTTCACTAGCAAGTGTGTAAATTTTATTTAAGTAGTACCTGTGCAATAAGAATTACACTAACAAATGGCGCAGTCTTACGGGATAGAATCTACGCATAAGGCGATGATGCAACAGATGGAAGGTCTAAGTCAGAAAGAGCTTCAGGTATGGATGTTGAACGAATTCAGAAAACGGGACCTAATAATTGGACAATTACAAGTAGAAATTAAGCAGTTAAAAGCTAAGCAAGATCGGGACAGCTATACTACAAGGGGCCTGAGTACACAAAGAAGTATTAAGCAAGGATCTTTACGTTCGTTTTCATTCCACTCTCCAAGTCAGAAAACTGAAAGTACAATTACCTGCAATAGATGTAAGAAGTCACATATAAGAGAAAAATGTCCAGCTTATGGGAAGCGTTGTTTCCGCTGTACTGGTTTGCACCACTTCGCACCAGCATGTGTATTACTTTCGGCGGAGGTAGAAAAGAAACGTTCGAAAGTAGAAGAGTTGGTAGAAAGTAACCACAATGCAAGTAGGCCTAATACTAAAGAAACAGGTGTTAGTACTGGAGTCTTAGAATCGAAAGGAGTGGATGAGGCTGGTCATATTTTGAGTATAGGAACAATGTTTTACCAATCGACTGAAGACAATCAAGAGCGTAGCCAAACAACAGGAAACGGTTTACCAAATCCAAATACAGTGGCGTACCATGGTAAAGGGAGGTTTATTAAGACAGAAAGTGTAGCAGTCAGTCATAGGAACGTAAACAAGGAGAACAGTTCTAGTCTAGACTCCGTAAAGTCGTACAACAAAAGTCACAAAGGGGAGAAAGATGTGGGAAAGTACATGCTTTTGATAAACAAAGAAGAAGAAGTTCGTAATGTTCAGAAGCAAAAGTTGAATAACAGCTCTAGAAGGTCGAGAAGTTATCGAGAAACCGATGGTGGACATAAAGATCAAACTACCAGCCAATGCAAAGTAAATGAGAAAGAAGAACGGATCTTGAACCTAAAGCAGGAACTGTTTCAGTTTATATTTCTGGAGTTTAGGTCTAGAGATCAGAATATACATGAGATGAATGATAGGATTTTGGAAATGGAAAAGCGGGTGAAAAGATTGGAGAGAAAAAGAAGAAAGAAATCTAAATAGGAACAGTAAAAGCTTAAAATGTTGCCGTTAACTTAGAGATCGTCTTTTGTTGTAATTATACAAGGCTTGAATTTTTGTTTTCTCTTTCTTTCGGTAATCCCCGGGAGGATGTTAGGGTTTAGTAAGTATGCTTGAACACTGTTTAAAAATATCGGACAAGGTGTTGGTAAATTGGACTAACAAAAGAAAAGCGTTACTACGGAAGATAAATAATGTGTAATTGTGTTGAAGTCGGAAATGAGCCAGAAGTGGCTGAAGTTATTTAAATGTTAGATTGGAGCCATAAGTGGCTGGGTTTATTGTATAATTGTTATTGTTAGTTGTGGTTCACGTACGTAGAATACGTATGTAGAAAGGAGACAGTTAGGGTAACTGGATATGTATTTTGTGGTTGAAATAGTGTTTGTTAATGTACCCAGAGATATATTGTTTCATTAAAGGTTTGAAGTAGTGTGGAATTAGTTTTCACAATCATTGGTGTTCACTAGCAAGTGTGTAAATTTTATTTAAGTAGTACCTGTGCAATAAGAATTACACTAACAATATTTCAATGTAAATTTCATGAAATAGAATTCATTAGTTAGTTACATACAAACTCTTACGCATGTAAGTCAGAATCTACTTGTAATAACTTGTAAATTTAAACAAACTAAATTATACTACAGTTATAGGGACATCAAACATATATTCCATAAGATATATAGGGTGTCTCAAAAGTCCCCTGACATTAAGTAACTCGATTATTATCAGAGTTACAACAAAATGTAATTGGGAAACCGTCTCCAAATATGATGTTTCCAATGTAAGTTGAAGGAATTTTCAAAATCGGATGAGCCGTTTGGCTGTACACTCTTTATGCGTCCAATGTTAAATGAAAATGCAACGTTGCCATTTACTTGGACCCACAACATAAGTGAATGAAGTTACTGATTTTTACGCTAACATGTCGATGGCTAGCCCCCATTTCAAACAGTAACTTCATTCACATATGTTGTGGGTCCAGGTAAATGGTAACATTGCATTTTCATTCCACATTGGGCGCATAAAGAGTACAGCCCAAACGGCTCCTCCGATTTAAAAAGTGTTCACTTTAGAATGAAAACAACATATTTAGAAATGGTTTTTCCTCTTACGTTTTGTTGTAACGTCAGAGGACTTTCGAAACACCCTGTATACATCATACGAAGTTCCTTTCTAAATTCTACACGGGTGTAGTTTAATTGAATGTGAGATGGGTGATACACATTAGGCCGTTTGGAAATACTCTCACAGACGGCCGCCATGTTGGATTAAATTTGTTTGTTATAAACTGGTGGGTAATGTGATATATATATGGCCACAGGCTAGAATTTTCTCAGTATGTCAAATATGCAATCAGATTCCATGGAGCTTAATTTGGTGAAAAGTTATTGCCAATTGAACGTTGTATTTACCTCTTTCTTCTAGATGTAGAACCATACCGTTAGCACGTGAGGAATGCATCGAAATATTCAAACTGTGGAGCGGGAGGAGTGCCTGTACAGTGGTTACCGATTGCAAACAGAATCATCCACAATGTGACTGTGTTACATGTTGCAGTGTCACAGTAATTAACTAAATTTGAGGAGACGGGCACATTCGTGGACATACGTCGTAGCGGACGATCGTAGAGAGCTACAGATGAAGCAACGCCTACGGCAGTGCTGACTTCTTTCTGGATGTGGCCCCAGAGGAGCACACGTCATTTATTAATGCAATGTGGGTTGAGTCATAGGGTCTGCGCGTGTATAAGTGCATCCGTACAAGGTGCAAATGAAGCAACATCTCCACGAGAACGATGTTGATCGCCAAGTGCAGTGAGTAATTATGGTTAACATTTTTATGCAAATACTCTTTTCAGATGAAGCTGACCTCTACGTAAATGGGAAGGTTAATAGGCAGAACATGCACAATTGGTCACCTGACAACCCCGCGTGCAAGACCCCTCCAACATGACCAGCGCAAAGAAAATTAATTATGTTGTTGGCAGACAAATGAGGAATACGTCTAATCAGTCACTTTTTCATTCCATAAAATTAACTGCGGAATAATACCTCACGCTCGTACAGGGATAGATATTGCGAGCTGCGATGCCCGAGGATGGTACATTCTCGCAGTTTTTTCAACACCATGGCGCTTTCTTCATTATGGATTCGTATTGCGTCACTACTTGAACAATTTTCTAGAACATGGGTTGATCGACGAGAGGCAGTTGAATGGCTGCTCGATCACCGGACCTAACGCTGTTCAATTTCTAGCTAAGTGGAAAAGTTAAGGCTATGGTTTGTGCAGTAAATATTCATAATTTTTATCATCTAGAACAAAGTATCGCCATCGTCTGTGCACAAATTTGACCCTATATCCTACTTTGTGTCCACAGCAATTGGAAGAAGCTTCTGCAAATGTTTATTGCTCAGTAGGAACATGTAGAACATATACTATAACCAGGGGTAAAAGTGGACCTGAAAAGGTGGGGGGACGGTAGGTAGCGGCATCACTCCACGCCGTTCCTCCTGCCTATCTCTGCCCATTGTACCATTTTAGGATCTGGGGGACGTCCTACATATTTTTCGAGGTGGGGAACTGCGTCCCCCGCGTTCCCCCTCGCTTTTACCCCTGACTATAACAGGGAAATGTGTTCGAAGTGGGAAAAATCAGAGGCGGTGTGTTTTATTACGATTTTGACTCGACATATCGGCTATCTAAATGTTCAAATGCAGTGAGGTGTGAAGCCTACAAGATTGCATTTCTATTTACATAATGTCTGAAAACCACTGGAAAGCTTCTTTTAGTTACGGAGAAAAAACGGAGAGACTGATCCATCCATCGTGAACAACTTTCTGGAAAAAAATAAATAAAAATAGCCCTTACCTTGTATCAGAGAATTATACACGAAAGTGCTCAAAAACCGACTTTCAATATTAACAATTTCCAGCGGGAAAACTCCTGGACCACACACTCGAATGAGGGGTATTTCAAACTCCCGTAAGATCTGCCCCCACAGCAATCCCCTAAATCCGCCCATGCTCAAAATACGACGCTTATAAGAATTCAGACAAGACGACACATACATACATACGAAAGAAACAATTCAATACGGCACATCAAAATATAAACTAGATGAACTTCTTTGAAAACACCTCATTTTACAAACAAAAGGTAGAAAAAGGTAAAAATGTCAGTATTGTCAACTTAGAATCTACATAAGAAATACAATCTTTTTATGTGCAAAGCTATTCGTCAATACGTATAAAAAAGGGATTTATTAATGGTATTTAGCATTTATTCTTCCGTGAAGGTTTATCTTGATCACTAAAAAACCAGAAACGGTATGTCTCTATCACTGGAAAAAAAAAAGAAGGGTATGACATACCACTACATATAGTCTCACTTGGTTCACTGCCAATAACATTTCACCAGAATAAGTTACATGATATCTGATTGCATATTTGACATCCTCAGAACATTTTAGTGCATGGCCATGTTTCACACTACCCACTTATCGTCCGTATTACAATTTCGAATCTAAGATGGCGACCGTCCGCGTGATGTAATCCGAAAGTATCCCTCTGGGCCTAATGTGTATCTCTTATCACGCAATCAATGTAACTACATCCCTGTAGTTTTCAGAAAGGATGACAAGGGACTTCTGATGCATCCTGTATATAATAGTTGTATCAATAATGACGGGTATACCGGCTAGGCTAAAGGAGACGCTGATGATGATATAATGAATGAAATGGTGGAATGAAGAAAGTGGGAGGAAACGGGAGAACCCCGAGAAAACCCACTCACACGGTGTTTGTCCACCACAAAGTTTACTTGGCGCGAGCTGGGATCAAACCAATGACCCCAAACACCAGAGGTGAACGCTCTACCACTGAGCCATCGAGGCCCGACAGGAATATTTGTTGAAGTCTACTGTCTTCTTCAGTACCAAGGTTACACAAAAATGAGCCTATGGTTTTGATGGAATTCGAACCAACATTATATGTATACTCTCTCAGCGAGAATCAAAGCTGGCACCAAGTTTACATATGCGCGCGCATTGTATTTTACTTATATAGCTCACAGAGCTATGGGCGAGCAAGCAAGGCACGTGCCCCGGGCGTGTGGTTGGAGGGGCTACTAAAAGAGAGGTTATATATTAGTACTTTTCCATTTTGGTGTTTAATACTTTTCATCAGAGTGCGAAATCATGAAATCAAAGTGGGGGAGACTGAAGGACTGAAGAGAGCGAGAGAGAGGGGGAAAAAAAGCTGCGCAGTCTTACACTTCAAAGAATTGTAGTGAAATGAGGTCAGAATTCAAGATGACATTCGGATGCTTGGCACGAAGAAAAACATTGCAAGCAATTTTGAAAAAAAAAAAAGAAAGAAAGAAAAAAACTTAAATAATGTGATATATTTTGTAGGCTTTGGATATGTATGTTTTAGTTGGCATCAACAATTATTGGTGTGTTTTGTCACAATTGACAGTTTAGCGAGAGACTAGGCTAACTGACAATTTTAACTTTCTGAAAGAAAAGGAAACAAATGAAAACAGCACGTTTCAAAGGATACGACTGATATTCATAGTTTGGTTTAGTATACAACAGGGGTGGATCCAGGATGGACTACTGGGGGGCGGTGGGTTGTAATGCCACTACTTACAAGATAGAGCTACTTTTAAGAGATTCAACTCTGGGTGGGTTTTATTTTATATTAAAATACACAAAGTTTCCTCTTCTTGGGGGAGATAGACCCTCCCTGGATCCGCCCCTGTCTCAGGACAAGCCACACAGACAAGTGGTTGAGGCAAAGGTCAATTAATGACATTAGTATGCTGTTCCGTCAAAATCTCAATCTTGACCTGGATGTAAGTTAGCCTGGTCTCTCACTGAACCCCTCAATTGAATGTTTAATATGTAAATTAGGCACTTCTACATCACAAACAGTAAATATAACCTACCTTATTCTACGTTTTTAAATGCATTTCTACAACTGATTGTAACTTTAAAGGTTCTCGTGAAGATTAGCTGGCGGAGGTTACCTAACATAGCCATGAGTTATCAAATTAACAGTTGTGCTTCGTGGGTGATGATAATGATCCTGAGGTTAGATGTTAAATTGGACTCGAGAGCGGAACAAGGGCTGATCTTATTCGTGTCTCAGACGGGGGGCATGGAATGGAACGAATATGAAAATAAGGTTGCTGTAATAGTTTTTCATAGGGTTTGTAAGATTTTCGAAACACTTGGCATTTTTTTTTTTTATCAAGACTTGACATTTTTTTAAGATAAAAATCAAGACTTGGCAATTTCAAGTTTCATCCCCCTCCCAATCTTGTAATGTTCGCTACGCCGCTGTAAGCAATGCATATTTTCGACAATATTCGTTGTTCATCTGTTTCCGCTGGGTTCCAACGTGGTGAGCTGCATATGGGACTTTTAATAGTGTTATTATAATGAGAAAGAATTGTAAATTATGTTGATGTTCCTAAAAGAGGGAAATTGAAAGAGAAATTAAATTAAAAATAAATAAGGGAGAGAAAAGTAATTACTTGAAAATAAAAATAAAGTCTTTGAGTTTAATGTCCCACTATTATGCTGTTAGGCTAAGGGAGTCGGTGATTAAAGCAAGTTAATGATTATGGAATATTTGGTGAAATGAGAAAGTGGGAGGAAACCAAGTCCCCGAGAAAACCTACGAGCACGTATATGAAAATGAAGTAAAACATACACTGGACTATGCTTTCTTTGTCTAGCAGAGTCATAGTTTGGAATCGAAAATGTGTTTTGAATCCTTGTATTTAGAGATTAAGAGTGTAAGTAACGAAATCACTTAATACATCCATTAAGATTTCGGAAAGCGAAATCTAAATTTAGGTAAGCTAACTCCATGTACTAACTGCTTGCATCCGCTTCGTACATTGTTCGAAGGGTCACGAAGCAAATCACCTCATTTAGTCTACACATACCTAGTACTAGCGTTAATTACCTGCTTCGTTGGGTGAAAATAAGAAAACCAGTAATACATGTATGTTACGTTAGTCAGTCACTTTTTTTACTATTACGAAACGCTCTCTCATATCGGTTATTTTCGATCATTTGTAAGATCCGTCTCCCCTCTTTCCCTCCCCAAGTTGCTTGGCTGAATTTTGATTTAAATAGTATCGGAAGTGTCACTGTCCATTTCTGCGCCCCCGAAAACAATGGATTTAGATTAGGATCAGTTCACTTAACTTAGTAAGCCTACAGCTTTGGCGCGGCTCGACTTGTTGGAAAGCAATCCAAAATCTAAACAAATATATCGATGTCATTGGGGTTTACTAAAGTGTGTCGTAAGTCAAGAAGATTGAGAATCACTGCCTCGATTATTCACTTCAATTAATCATCAAACTCCTTTAACCTGAAGTATATAATCGTGGAATGTTCAATTAAAATTATAATTTTATGGCATCTAGAAAATGCACATATCGTACATTACGTTACATTACCATTCAATCGCAATAGGTTATTACAGACATGTGGTTGGCTTGAAGCTTAGCGTCCTATTCAGCGCCAAGACTGTGTACTACCTACACCTACAGCATAATATGGAATCCTACTCGCATGATCTTCGATCAAGATTTGAATCAACGGGAGGATGAAGATTTTCCCTCTCGTCAAGTAATTTCCCCAACTCGCCAAAGAATTTCTCCCTTGCCGGGAAAATATGTTCCCTCATTTCATATTTTACATATTATATACTATATATTATATCTTGCATCACTGAGAAATAAAAGGCTTGGATTGTATATCTGAAAAGTCGCCCCCTCCCCGCAGGCACGTAGCCACGATTTCGCAATACGGGAGGTCTGTGACGAAATACTGTGGTTATCACACCAGGGGTTCGATCAATCTAAACTATTTTACTGACAACATATCCATATTGATTTGTTAGGACAATAAAATGAGGATATGTTAGTAAGTATTTTAATTAAAGAATTATGAAGAAATCTTGCGTAAAAGAATAGAAAAAAGTATTGACAAAGACATAGTCTTCCAAGGTCATTCGAACTCGGTTCTTCTCGTCTTCTTTCTATTTCTCTTATCTTAGTTCAATGCCGTCAAGGATAGCAACGAGATCTCTTTCTGGAGTAAAGACATCCTATAAAATGGATTAGTGTTGCCGCGAAATTCAAAATGGTTCATATTATTGGTAATTCTGGGCATTGCTTAAGTTCTGACAGGCTATCTGAAAGAACCGGTTTATCGATCGTCATTTGTAGTCCATAGGGTTACTGGCGCAAGTCCCGGGGGGATGAGGACATGTCCCCTCCAATCTTAGAACTGGGGGGGGGGGACTTTCCCCTCAATAATCCGATTTGAAATGCGTTTTTTGGAGAGAAATGTGATGATTTGTGTCCGATTGCCACAAAGGAAAGTAAGATGAAATTGATGTCCCCACCCCAGAATAAGCCTTAAATCTGCCCACCTCACAATTTTGAAGACAACTCTGCTCCCCTGATCCTCCGCAGCATTGTTTTTCAACTTCATAATTTGAACATCCTTAAAAAAAATTATGAGAACTGTCTTACCCGTCCCTCCCAATGTTGAAGACAGATTTGCGCCGCTGCATACGGTTAACATGGAGCTAGATGGAATTCGGAATGTTCCGTTATAATAATATCCAATTTCAACTTGATCCGCCCCCCCCCCTCCCGTTTCCTCCACACAAAGCTCCTCGTAAGAAAGAGTAACCAAAACGCTTATTGTAGCTTTATATTTTTGAGGCTGATTCATCTGTTTCTTTCTGTTTCATCTTTCCTTAATATTTTTCATTTCTGGATCCGAAGGGGGGGGGTCTGGACCCACCCCTTGGCTACGTGCCTGCTTCCCGTAAAAAGCTTCATTCGAACCCTGAATCAAACAACTCCATCTGTAAAGCAGTGCTGAGTTGATTTTAATATCCTTTTCTGCAACGAGGCTGTATGAGACGTGGACTTACTGATTAACATGGACTCCGAACCACTCCCGCCGGGAATCGAACGCGGGTTTCCCACACCAAAGGCGCGTACGCTAACCGCTTAGCCATGAAGGAGCTCATATCTATAGCAGTGTAAGCAACAACAACAACAACAACAACAAAAAGAAACACACATACATACTAGAACAACAACAACAACAACAAAAAGAAACACACATACATATTAGAAGTTTGCGCAATTGGGGATCAAAACATTCTCAATGAAGTATGAGAAATAGTAAACGTCAAAGTGGGCTTCTGCTTATTCTTTACTTCGTTAATACTTAATTCCTTCTAGAAATAGTGAAACAATACTATGAAGACACAGTACTTAAACATAATAGAAAGAATAAGACAAGGAAACAGAGTAATTTCCGACTAATTAAACTAGTCATATATACTATACCTAACTGTTACATTGTATTACTTACCATATTACGAAAGCGATATAACTTTTTTACCAGCCATAGAAGCTGGACGCAATCCAATACTGCAATTTAGACGCTGTAACGAAAGCTGCAAGTCAAACGCCTGACACTCAACTGTGTAATAGCTGTTTCAAGCGGCCTACAACTTATGACCTTGAAACTATGTGCTATTAACCAAATTAATGCCAAGGTACGATACAAACACCCCAACTTGCCACAATGACGTCAACACAAGGAAAAAAAGAAAAACATCTAATTTTTGGTTCGAAAATTATGAAACAATAATAATAATAATGTAATTCTCAGGAACTCAAACATTAGTTAACTAGAGAACATAACAAGCAAAACAAAACAAAACAAAACAAAACAAAAAGAATCTTAAACGTGAGCTCTCCCTGACTGCTGTTTTTAAATTTCAGTGAGGCTGTACAATATGTTTTGTTTTATTGTTAAAAAGCAAAAAGAAAAAGAAAAATAAAGAAAGAAAGGAAATAAATTTTGTTGCAAATATCCTAGTAAAAATAGGTTTCCTAGACACAAGTGGCTCCGCGTAGCGTAGTTGCTAACGCTCTCGCCTTCGGTACGAGCGGACCCAGGTTCGATTCCGGTAGGGGCACTCGGTCGAAAAAGTATCAAAAGCTTTTAAGTCCAGACATCCTGAATGAGGCTTTCTTGGGTTTTCCTCATTTCATACCAGGCAAATGCCGGGTAGTACCCAACATATAGGTCCCAGGCCGTTTGCTTCCTTCCCTTTCCCCGGATAGTGTGCTCACCGAGGGACGTCATAACTCACATGTGACGGGCTAACAAGGTCATTGATGCCGAAAGCCCAGAAATCTAAATCCTAAATCTTCACTACACAAGAAAATGTTCGCGCTGAAAACGGTTTCTTAGCAATTATGTTAAGCAGTCCTGTAGTAAATCTCCATCAAGTAATAAACCGTCACATATAAAAAGGAAAGAATAAACACATAACATTCATTTTGCGTACCTTGAAATGTAAAAAGTTACAGAACATTAATATTCAAAGATTTCTCAAAATTCAGATTAACCCATTTCTTTCTCCTCAACCATTAACGAGTTACAATAGTAAGAATTGTGGTCATAAATCACATTACTTGTTTAGTACTATATTAAAGCAAGTTATACTAAAGGAATATATAATTAATGGAATATTTAACTAAAGTGATAATTTACTATTGCACTTACCCAGGCTTTTCTTTCCTTCCGCTATTCTTTTCCGTTTGTAAACAACCTCGTTTATAAACCAGCTCGCAAGCATACGACAGTTGTTTCATGACGTCATCTATGGTGCAAGAAAGAGGTGTCTATAGGCGGTCAGGACCTCACACACAGATGGACGTATATAACATATAGCTGAAGTATTTAACATACGTATACGTATATAAAATACGGAAGATTGTTAGATATCAGACATCCTGCAGCGACATGATATAACATCCAAGCGCGTTAAAGGCAGTAGCTGTGTAGCATATGGATAAAGTACGCTCCGTACAGATTTCCTTAGTAAACATAACGAATCCTTGTATTTGTACAATATACCGCTGTCCGGATAATGGATTTTTCTCAGTGTAGACATGCGACAATCATTTTCGATATGAGTGTACATTTGTTCACGAAAGGGACATGATATCACTTCAAAAAGTCCCGCGCAGTGCATTTGCTTTAAAAAGGTTATAATAAGAATGATTGTAAGTAACATGCCTTAGTTGATGTATCTCCTAGTAAAAAAAAGATACAGAACTCAACTAATGGCATGTTTGCACCAGCAGCATTCAGGGTTTGCTTGGACAAAGTTATTTTCCAGTCCCTTTATTAAATTCTCATTTCCCAAATCTAATAGTTATGAATCCAACATTTTCTAACCGTATTTTATATATCATATCATTGAGTCACAATGCATGTATTAAATAATAGTTTTTCTCCATTATATGTTCCAAGTGGAACATTAGGAATTAGTAGATTGATCTGTTTTTGCGGCTGATTACATTTGAATTTTGAAGAAAAAGCAACAGGTATAATGGCTGTAACTGATATTGGAATCAATTACATATGAATGGAAGATGGTTAGAAAAATACACTGTTCTTGTATTTGTTTTGAAATATAAGTGTAGATCGTTTTCCCAAGTATTACAGACAAAAACACTATATATATATATATATATATATATATATATATATATATATATATATATATATATATATCACTAGTTCAACTTAAATTGTTCAATTCATTAACATATGTGTACTGTGGCACTTCAAGTTTGGCGTCACGTTTAACCAATCTTAGCTTCCCTTATAAGCTATTCAGAAATACAAAGCATATCCGTTACAACTCCTGTAGTTGAACAAGTAATATTTTCTTGTGAAAGTTAGCGATACTGGTTATCAATGTCAGCCGATTCTCTCAAACGGCTGTTTCTCATTGCTACGTGAGGTCTGGTGCAAGTAATGCATGTTTAGAATGATTATGTTGAGTCAAAATCCCAACAAATGTAAAATGTGCTCACTCATGTATTTTTTCCAAGT
Source organism: Thermobia domestica (assembly GCF_964235325.1). Classification (NCBI taxonomy): domain Eukaryota; kingdom Metazoa; phylum Arthropoda; class Insecta; order Zygentoma; family Lepismatidae; genus Thermobia; species Thermobia domestica. The sequence continues at coordinate 218,546,222 of NC_137461.1, read as the reverse complement.
ACAAGGTAAGGACACAACGAATATTCACAAAGCAGTTATTTCTTCCACTACTCTTTTTTTTTTTTTTTTTACGTATATTAACATCTTGCTACACAACAATTTCACGACGATAAAGAGATCAAGAACGAACTAGAAATGTGGTTGCAGGAACAGGCCCTAAATTTCTATGACTGAGGGACACAGAAGCTAGTACAACGACTTAAAGTTGTTCAGACAATATGAGTAATTACTTCAAAAGTTACCCTTGTATTTCAAAGACGGTGTGACAGATATTTTGTCAATACACATTTTTGGATTAAATGCTTACTGTTACATCACAATTTTACTATCGAAAACTTAATATTTCCGTACAGTTACGTAATGAAGAAAAACAATACATCATTCACTATCATGTACATTTAACAAACTACATATAAGGCATATTATAGGTTCAGTGCACAAAGCAGTGCAGATGTGAATTATATTCATGTCTGGGGGTTAACGGGGCAGCGCAGGTGGTCACTGTCATTCTAACGTTTCTCAAATCATATCACAATACCGGCAGTTACAGCTGCCTATTATTATCCCGGAATATGGCATCATTACTTCGAAACATTTAGATCATAAGATACACATGGTTCAATAAAATGACGACATAATCAGGAAAGTGATATAACCGGTATTGAAGATATTTGAAATAATATGTTTCTTTGAAAGTCCGCCACACACAAACAGGGCCCATGGTTTACAATAAAGGGAACGATTAGTCAGCCGTACATATCACAGAAAGTACAACTATTCCAGCATCACAATAAATCCAGTAATTTCCAATCACCAGTGATCCATGTCTCATGCTTACTGAACCATTGACATAGTTCTAATGTGTGACTGTCCCTTATCAGTGATTTTTCCTGTGCAACCTGATGTTTGAGTAAATGTATAACACGAGGTGGACTGTGATTGTCGGTACAGTCTCTATTCGTCAGTCAATTGCACCGAAGTCGTACGAAGGTTCTGAGTGACAATTAGCTTTAATGCTCTGCTGAACATGTCGATGAGGGTTATTTTTGACCACTGTTCCTCTTCAGAGTTTCACGATTCCTGCATTGTTGACCTTTTCCCGTTTTGCCTTATGACCTCTAACAATCAGGGGTAAAAGTACTGAGTACGCGGGGGGACGCCGTCCGCCCACCTCCACAAAATATGCACGGCGTCCACCCAGTTTCTAAAAAATTACAATGGGGGCAAAGATAGGTAGGAGGGACGGCTTGACGTAATGCCGCTACCTATCGTCTTCCCTACCTTTTCAGATCCAATTTTACCCCTGCTAGCAATGAAATTTGTATGTAAAATCTGGTATCACTTTCCATCTTGATGTAACACGGAACGGGAAATCTCGATGCCTTCATTTATATTCCTGGTGTCTTGCAGCATGGCCATGGAAGCTTCATTTTCTGATTGCTCTTGCCTCATTAACTCAATTAGCCTATATAATTTATTCCACTGACAAGGGCAGACTTGCCTACCTGGCTACCGGCAATTGCCAACATGATAAAGAAGAAAGTATATATTTCTAGGAGAATTATTTTGTTTGAAAATTTATCCTTAGTCGCTAATGCTGGACAAATACTTTCAACATCTATTGCTAGATTGTTTAAAATTTTTCCATGTGCACTATTTTTAAAAATTAAAAAAAAAAATGCTTGCTTTGACTATAATGTATAAAATATGATTAAAATGAATAAGAATAATAATTATTTTCGATAATTATTGGAAATACTTATTATTTACATACATTTATTGTTATGTAGTTGGTATCTTATCTTATTGAGGCTTTGGTCTTTGCAGTACGTGAATTTATAATAATAGGTTGTACAAAATGTACCTATGAACTATTTCTAAGGAAGCACAAAATCATTTATGAAAGTTAATTTGCTTGACTTTGCGTTCTATGGATATAAATTTAAAAAAAGAAAAAAAGAACTTGAATAAAGCATAAGATTACGAGACAATATTATACAATATGTAGTATAGCGATAAATTCGTAACTGTGTCCTCAGTTAGGCAAATCAGAGTATCACAAACGTATTAGCGTTGTTCAATTAGAATGAAAACTTCATTTTATATTACAAACATTCTTCATACGTATAACAAGCGAACAACACTTGGCAGGTTATGGTTTGGAGGGCCAACTCCCCATTCCGCTTCCCGGCTTCCCTTATACAGGGTGTCCAATAAACAATGCAACCCGGAGTTTGGGATAGTAAAACTTTTGAACCTGAAGTGATACAGAAATAATGGTTTTACCAAAATGAAGCCTGGATCATGCATATATTTTTAAACTAGGAAGCAACGATTGAAGTACACTAGGAACCACACAGTGTTGCCAGATGTAAGCGAAGATGTATTTTTTTTTGCCCCTTACAGAGACCTCATCCGATTAATTATCAGGTGAAATGAAAAATTCTTTTTTCTGCTCCATAGTTTCCAAGCTACCCCAACTAAGGAATCTGAAAATTAACGACAGAACATCCATACGTATGAGTTATGACTCAATTTACATGTTTTGCAAAAAAATTGATTTACACTTTTGTTACATCTGGCAACACTGTGTGGTCCCTAGTGTACTTCAATCGTTGCTTCCTACTTTAGAAATATATGCATGAAAAAGGCTTCATTTTGGCATAACCATTATTCGTATATCACTTCAGGTTCAAAAGTTCTACTATTCCATACTCCGGGTTGTATTGTATATTGGACACCCTGCATATATCGTTATTGTAAATTCCTTGTTGCTCCCATATTTTTAAATATTAACTTTACCAAATAAAACTCTTTTCTTTGGATTATGGAAGAGTTTATTCTCTCTCTCTCTCTCTCTTTTTTTTTAACCTAACTATAGTCAAACACTTTTTGCTTGAAACGTTTTGCACACTAACGAGCATTGGACTCAGAATGTTTGATGGCTGGGAAGTTTTGTTAATCGGAGTTTCTGCAAAAGTGTTTTCATTACGCAATAAATGAAACATGATTATGAGAAATATCATTTTAATTTGTCCTTTTTCTATGCACATGAGTAGTGAGCGTCGGCAAGGATTTTTTTTTCACTCTTCAAACCTTTTCTGAACTCCTGCTTCGAGTTCAGTTGTTTTCGAAGAGTTGCAATTCTATTTCTTTAGACAGAATAAACGATTGTCATTGAGATCAAAAGAAATAAAGTACATGTAAAGTGAATAGGGTTAAAAGTAATTTAACTTATATATACAATATATATATGCAACGAAAGAAAAAATGAATCCGGTAAAGAGAAATAAAAAATGACAACATGAATTTGAGAGAGCTGCATAAATTCGAAGCAAACAGTTTGTTTGAACCTGCGGATCGAAACAAGGGAATATTCGTGCATGTGATCGCCGATTGGCCAAAATACGATCCTGAAAAATATTTTGTCGATGCAGGAAAACTCATGCTATAATTTTCTGCGTTCAAATTTACAACGACTCACCAAAGGTAGTCATCAACCTGGTTCGGCTAATAATATAAGTAGATCTTGAGTGGTAGTATTTGTTTACACATTAAAATATCTTCCGTGATTACATTTACTAGTATTCTCACCTTTTATATTGAAATTACAAAACGATGATACGTTTTAAACAATTTTATTCGTTGATTCTCTTTGAACGAATATGTACATAGACTGTATTGCAATCGTACATGTTTGTTAGGTATCTATCAACAACAACATAACAACTAATTATACAATAATGTATATATCTTATATATTTTGAAAACATTCTTCTTTTGTTATTTTTAAATTAACATTATATCTGGTATAGTGCTTATGTAGAAGCACTTTCTGCCCAAAAATACAAGTAATTATCAATTTATACAAAGTATCTCGTTGTAAATTATATACACAAAAACATACTCTTACGCATACCACAACTTGTAGGACTATTTGGTCTAGGAATTAATTCGTGCGGGTGGACAAGAGATGGCGCAACGAACGGAGCGTCCCACAGTTCCGTGTATCCACACATGTGTTGCAAACCCCTGTCATCGCGTATCGTTCGTAGTATAGGGCAGTGGATTAAAGAGTCAACAACACCAGTTTGTAGTTAAGTGAACATGGCGCAATTTGTGCCTGATAAAGTGTTTTTGCGGGATGTCCTGCTGCATTACTTTAACATGCAGAAAAGTGCGACTGAAAGTCATCGTATTTTGGTGGAAGTGTATGGTGACCATGCTCTAGCTGAGCGAACGTGTCAGAAGTGGTTTGCACGGTTTAGAAGTGGTGATTTCGGCTTGGCAGACCAAGAGCGAGCTGGACAGCCAAAAATATTTCAAGACGAAGAATTGACAGCATTGCTCGAGCAGGATTCGTGTCAAACGCAGGAACAACTTGCAGCAGCATTAGGCGTTGATCAAACAACAGTCTCCAAACGCTTGAAAGCCATGGGAATGATTCAAAAGATGTCACATTGGGTTCCACATGAATTGAAAGACAGAGACGTTGAAAGACGAAAAACCATTTGCGAATTGCTGCTTCAACGACAGAGCAGAAAGGGGTTTCTGCATCGAATTATTACGGGTGATGAGAAGTGGATCCATTACGAGAACCCTAAACGAAAAAAGGCCTGGGTGAAACCAGGTGAACCAGGTCCATCACAACCAAAACGAGATATTCACTGTGCAAAGGTTATGCTGTGCATATGGTGGGATATGAAAGGTGTGGTGTACTATGAGCTGCTGCAACCGGGTGAAACTATGAATGGAGAACGTTATCGACGACAATTAATGCGTTTGAAGCAAGCTCTGGCCAGAACACGACCAGAATGGGAGAACAGACATGATAAACTTATTGTTCAACATGATAACGCTCGCCCACATGTCGCAAAACCGGTCAAAACCTATTTAGAAAATGTCGGATGGGAAGTTTTACCCCACCCGCCGTATTCACCAGACGTTGCTCCTTCGGGCTACTACTTGTTCGATTGCATGAACAACGATTTGATTGGACAGCGGTTTACTTCTTCAGAAGATATCGAAACATGGGTCTCTGACTGGATCGCTTCCAAGGATGAGGACTTCTTTCGCCACGGAATCCGTACATTGCCTGACAGATGGGCGAAAGTGGTGGCTAGCGATGGACAATATTTTTCTTAAGGTATTTATGTATTTTGTGTTTGTACTACAGCTTCAATGTGTGCGTACCAACCGCACGAATTAATTCCTAGACCAAATATGTTTATGCCGTTTTTCTTTTTTCTTTCTTTTTTTGTGATTAGGTGTAACTTTCCCCCCCATAAATTGCAGTAGAGAGTCGAAAATCCGGATTCATGGGTCAAAACTTTCATGATGAGCCTAAATTCGCCAGTTAACCCCTATCTTCTGATCATTAATTATAAGTGAGGAATGAAACTTGTTTTTTTTTTCAGTTTCTCAATATCTTTCAGTTGAATGTTTTAATTACATTTATAATTGCTCAAGCAGGGCTGCCAATATATGAAAATTATTGTAAGGCGAAACATGAATTCCCGTTTTGCCTTACAATAACAAATCATTAAATGCCAACTTTTGATTGACGTCTCCTGCGATAAGGACATACGGCAAAACGGGAAAAGGCGAACAGTGAAGACATGGGTTTTAACGTGAATTTTGTAGGCAATCTTCATCTTGGATATTGTCCCTCGGGACACACCTAACACATTTGCTACTGTCGTCACACTTGTACCACTAACCCGTGTGCCATTTTTTTCTCATCGGAACTCCAATTTTGCGCTTACACCGTCTTCTCAGTTCACTAAACACCACCGTTCTACTGCTTCTTACGTAGTATAGAGTAGTATGTCCTAACTCACCATCATCAACAGATTGGTCAATTGTTGCCATATGACCAGTGCCAACTCACATATTTAAAGTATTTCCAAATTCAAATGTTCCAGTTATTTAGAGAACAATATACATTTTTGTCCTGACAGTTTGGTGAATGATGTCATACTTCTCACAGTTTTAAGAGTGCGCCACCGCCGCATCGCGCGCCGCACACGTTAAGAAATGTCTGAACAAGTTCCTGAGCTGTAGCGAAGCGAGTGTAAACGTATATAGATATGCAGGATCGAGATTGAACAAACCCCTCGGGCATGTCTAGAACTCCCGGATTAGATTGGGCTCTGTCGGACTGTCGTCATACTGTGGGATTCAGTAGCCTATATGAGCTTATCCATCCCAGAAATCTCGGTAACGGCGAGCCTAGGCGAGAGATGAGTTTGGCTTAACTCTTGGGCACCATAAGTGCAGAGCATGGAGGACCTGATTCGCTAAAATGACCATCACCAATCAGTAGATTACAGGTACGTACTCTGTACTTTGATCTAGCCAATCAGTGGGCATATACCACTCCCTTGGAAGATAGGAGTTACATCGGATTAGCGAAACAGGGTAAAGGGAAACACTTTGACACAGTGCACATGGATAGATTATCCACATCTCAAAAACCACGGATCGGATACATCTAGCGAAGCAGGTCCATAACTTAAGTCGAAAGGCAACACGTCTAGTCAGTGTGCAAAGTATGGAAATAGACCATTTGATCTTATTTCGCCTTAAAAAGTGCTTATGAGTGGTTTCGACCTTTCCGAGAAAGAACGGGACAACGTGGAAGACTGGTTGGCCAGCAGGCAACTACACATACCCCCGATAACGTACAGAAAGTGAAGAACATTTGACTCAAGATCGTCATGTGACAATGCGAATGATTACGAAGGAAGTGGGAATTGGTCGTGAGATGGACCACCTCGTAGGGACTCAAGGTTTGTATATTCGATTCCCGGCAGGAGCTCATGTGGTTCGGATTCCAAGTTAATCAGTAGGTCCACGTCTCATATAGCCTCGCTGCTGAACGGGACGTTAAACTCAAAATCAACTCAACTCAAGGTTTGTGTAAATAAATGCTTTGTTCCGTACGTGTCCAATACTTTGATTTCAGAACAATGCAACCTCGGCTTGACACCCGTGGAAACATCACTGGTATGACTAATCGAGGCCCAAATTTACCGACAACCATCGTTACAGGCGGTGATACGTGGTGCCTCAGGTACGATCTGAAGGCAAATGTCAAATATAGAACGTCTGGGTCCAGGGACGTCGAAAATCAACTAGGTGTGAAGTAAGAGATCCTGCATTAAGATAATGCTCATGGTGTTCTTCGACTCTAACGATTTCATCTTTAAAGAATTCCTCCCTGATGGCACCATATTAAATGCCAATACGTACGAGGAAATACTGAAAATGTCTGCTAACGGATCAAGCGGATACGCTACCAGCACGCTCAGCAGGGAGACTAGATCCTGCTCCAAAACAATGCTCGGGCACATACTTCTGTCGAGTGTAGCAGTTCCCAGCCAACAGGGAAATTATGTTACTCAATCACCCATTCTACTCTCCAGACTTATCACTGCCAGAATTTATCTTGTTAGCAAAATTGAAATCAGCCTTGAAGGGCCAGAGGTTTCCAAACATTTCTGATGTACAACGTAATGTTACGACCCAGTTGAAGTCCATCCTTAAGAAGAGTATACCAGGAGCTAGTAGGACTTGTACAACTGTTCCCAGAAGTGCATTACCATCAATTGGGATTACTGCTATTTCAGGTAAGACAAAAATCAATTGAAAAATATACACATTTACCGAACTGTCTGGACAGAGATTGTTATATTGTATATAGGGTATCTAAAGTATATTTCTTCACGTTTTCCACCCAATATAGTATCATTGAATGTGAGATGGGCGATACACATTACATTCAGGGGAACATTGTTAGGAATATGTCACGCGAACGGCCGCCATTTTGTTTCAGCCGTATTTGATTCATTTGTTATCACTAACGATAAATTGATAGTATGTTGTTTGACCACGTACTAAATTTTTTTCAGTATGTCAACTATGGAAGCATATTTCATGTAACTTCATTTGGTGAAAAGTCACTGCCAACTGAAAGTTATTTTTACTTATTTCTGACAGGTGTGGAACTATAGCGTCAACACTTGAGGAACGCTTAATCAAACTGTGAGATAGAAGGAATGACCAAGCACTGACTGTTGATTTCAACCAGCCTCATCCATAATGTGAACCTGTCACTCGTTGCAGTGCCATAATTATTAACTAAATGTGACGAGACGGGCAAAGACAGATACACATCATAGGAGGCGACCGCGGACAGCCAGGGACGAAGGAACAGCTACTGCAGTGTTCGTCTCTTTCTTGAGATCACCCCAGTGGAACACACTTTGTTTAGCAATGCAAAGTTTCGAGCGAGTCACCATTCAGTACATTGAGTATTGTGATGTTATAATTGGCATTCTTATAAGTGCAAAAGCTGCAGCATCTCTCCGAAGATGATTCTAATCTCCGAGTTCAGTTTTGCTAATGGGCTATCGAACAATTATGGCTAAACCCTAATTTTTTCATATACATACTCCATTTGGATGGAGGTCTTCTATGTCAATGGGGAGGTTAATAGGCAGAACATACACTATTGGTCAGCTGACAACCCCGTATTCACATTTACCTCCAAAATGACCAGTGCAAAGAAGATTACGGTGTGAGCAGGCATATGAGGAGCACGAATAATCGATTTCTTTTTCATTCTGAAAACTTTAACTGCTGAACAATTCACCCCACTGTTATAGAAACAGATACTGCCAGTAGCGATGTTCGAAGATAGTATATTTCCCTGATTTTTCAACACGATAGCGCTCCCCATATTATGAGGTGCTTGTGCATTACTACGTGGAACAATTCCCTGAGACAGTATTGGACGATGTTTATGTATATAGGATGTTTCAAATAAAACGTTCAGTGCTTTTACATCACAAACGGCTGAAGATAGAATGATGAAACAGAAGTGAAATAGGAAGTGTTATAGGGAACATCAAAAACACGGTACTTTTTGTCCCACACGGCCCCTTATCATGGGGCACTGCATGTCAATCGAAAATTTTACATTGGAAGCTGTTTCATTTTAGTTGTCGTTGAAAAGATAATGAAGAAATAAAGAATTACTGAATGAAAAAATGTGTGAGACACGATTAAGAAAATGTTTACGATATTAATGTGAGTACTACCACAGAGAGGTAAAACTTTCAGTGATTATAAATCACGAATAGCTAAAGGTAAAAGCATGAAACGAAAAGAGAGATAGGGAAATTTTAAGGGAATAAGGAATGGAGTGTTCTGTTTATCCAACAGGTTCCCCTCTTATGGAACATTGGGTTATCACTCAATAATTTTAAATAGGAAGGTATGTCATTTAGTAGATAATTGAAAAGATAACACAAAATCATAGTAATTTCGTAGGAAATAATTTTTCATATCGAAACCCCATTTGGACTTGGCCAACATTGAAATGTACCCACGCAGTCAGATAAAACTTCAAGCGCTTATATATCATGAACAGCTGAAGATTAAAAAAGGCAAAACACAAATGAGGTAGAGAAATATTATAAGCCACAATGAATGGATAGTTCTGTTTATCAACAGGCCCTCTTATTATTGGAAAATTTTAAATGAGAAGGTAAGTCATTTGCCATATCGTTGAAAAGATAATAAAAAAGCAAACACTGTTTGAAGAAAAAAGATTCCGGAGGTGTACCGTTAACCAAATGCCTATGATTTAGAGTTTTTGCGCAGTCAGATATAATATGTACTGTAGGGTGGTTCATAAATTAGGGGGAAATATTGTTTTTTCGAATTTCACCTGCGGCACCCCTAACATTTATTGCACGATTGAAAATAGATACATTGATAAAATTTTAAATTTTTACAACAACTTTTAGTGGTTGCGCAAGCCGATTGAAATTTTGAATACTATTGGTATATACACTTTGTCACATATATATTCATACATATTGTTATATATTTTGTATACACATCGTTATATACATATTTCACAACTCTACGTACAAGCACATAATTGCTAATTGTACTTACATTATTAAAACTTTCTACAGTTTATTTGTTTACACTATTTATACACTTCACTCTCGCATATTGAGTTTACTTAGATAGGATTCCGCAACAACTCCTAAGAGGTACTGTTTCTGTTCCTCATTCTTTGTAATAATACCGTTATACTCTCTTGTGAGGGCATCTGCGTGTTCTGCGTGGTCTTTAACTACTTCATAACCAGCTAAACAGCCAGTTTTTGGTTTCCATGTCTCCATATTTTGTGGAAGATAAATTGTTCGAATACTCAGCCGTGCAAAAAACTGCATCGTGTCCTTCGTTATCAAATTCTCGATCTCGACATGGCATCGGTTTGTCCAATTCCAAATTTCAGTTTTGGGACTTCGAGTTTTTCCCATGTCAGATACTATTGCAGGTAGGTGATCGATAGCCTCTTTTCCTGTTATGTCTGGTAGGATTTTGCTATTCCAATGGACAACGAAAGCGCTTGTTCCTTGGAACTTGCTCTTTATAATGGCAACTGACTCAAGACGATTGCGCTCACGAACTCGTTTGATGAATGAACGACTGGGGGTAACTTCGTCCAGATTGTGACCCAAACCTTTGGCCGCTCCTCCTACAACAAGAATTGCTTTTCTGTCAGTTAATTTCGAGCTGCCTAACATAGAAGCAAATTCGGGAACAACAACTTTCCTTCAGGTTTTCTGCGTTCATTTTTGCCTGAGGAATTCTGCAGAGTACGCTGCTGCGTAGGTTTCTATTCGTCATCAGTGTAGTTTTCACTTGATTCCAAATTGCTGCCACTGTTACTATTGATGGAAACAAACAGCGTAACTGAGTTAGTGGCAGTATTAGCATTAGTATTTGCCTCTGTCAATTCATGTTTTCGTTTTTTCTCGTTTGCCATCTTGGCTTCCTTTTGAGCAAGAGTTCTGTACACTGACACCGTATAACCACATCGTCTCTCTTCCATCTGAGTAATGAGAAAGTCCTTGTCTTCCTTATTTTTGGTTAGTCTAAGGGTATCCCCATGTGTTATATCAAATAAATTATTCAAACTTTCATTCATTCTCTTTCTGTTTTTGTAGATTTTCGGTTTTTGCTTTACTTTAAATTTGCCCATTACCCCATTAATTTTTTGTTTCACAGTTGCATGCTTTTCCTTACGAATTGGAATACGAGCCTTTTCCCAAAATTGTACAGTTTCTCATAAACCATCTCTAGCACAATCATGGATTTTTTAAAGGTTAGATGTTGGTGAAAAAGCTCAAGACATAGCCGTTCGAAGGTATCTTAGTTCAGGTCAGAGTTTAATTATCTTTTCCTAGTAAATAAAGTCTAGTCTCATTTCTAGTGGTTTCTGCCATTACAGTAACGAAGTATATATCAACTTTATCCCAAAATCACTGTCACACTACAGTCCAAGGCAAAACTGCATCACCACACTTCTACCTTTTATTCTGGTAAATAAATGGGAACAATCAGCAGCTATAATTCGGTATTGTCAGCTTACTGCCACTAAATGTCTCACCGACTGCGGTGTTCCTGGATTATAATCGTAAAACAAATGAAATGTGATTTCCGCCACCGGAAAACAAAGTATAGCTGCAATTTATAGCGCAGATGGGAACAAATTCGTCATTGCAGTGAATTGTTTAAAATATGTAGTTTACTTTTTTTTTAAATTTGTAAAGTATACATTATTTTTAATGGCATAATAAATACAAAACGCAATGGATGCATCAAAGGGAATGATATACCAATATAACGTGATAAAACAGCCTTTGTTGATCGTTGTTGGAACAACATCTTCTGCAGTGGCATAGTTGATTTGTAATAAATAATTACATGAATTGGATATAGGAGAATAAATGCACAAAACCAGAGTGTGTCCCATTGTCAATATAGTGACAATAAACCACTAATTTTGTTAAACATAAAATGGATTGCGCAACCTCTAAATATTGCGCTATTGATTTGAAATTTTGCATGGATTATTTATTTGGAAGGGAGAACAAATTTAGGTGGTGCCACGATAAAATTTCAAACTTTCGAAATTTTGGACCACCCTAATGTAGTGTTTATAAATCAGAAACAGTTGCAAATAAAAGAATGATAGAATAAATGAGTCAGGGAAACGTCAGAGCGCATTGAATGGAGCCTGAATTTTGTTCCACAGGACCCATACCGTGGGACAGTAGGAGTCAGTCTAAAACAGGGGTAAAAGTGAGGGGCAACGCGAGGGGCTGAGTTCCCCACCTCTAAAAAATACATAAAATTTTAGACCAGGGGTAAAAGTATATTTGAAAAGATAGGGGACGGTAGGGAGCAGTATGACATCACGCCGTCCCCCTGCCTATCTTTGCCCATTGTAATTTTTTAGGTGTCCCCCAGTTCCTAAAAATTACAATGAGCAAAGATAGGCAGGGGGACGGTGTGATGTCCTACTGCTCTCTACCGTCCCCTATCTTTTCAAATATACTTTTACTCCTGGTCTAAAATTTTAAATGAGAAGGAATGTGATTGGATAAAACATTAAAAGGACCAAGAAGAAACAATTAACTTTGGTATGTTTCGTGTTATCGTGTAGTACACTGTTTATGAAATGGACACCACACAATTGTAAGATCTTGTGCCAAAACTATTAATATAGGATAGGGTCAAAAGACTGCAAAACCGAAGCAGTTGTCACAAAAATAAATAAATAAATAAATCAGACGCTCAAATACAGGTGTTTTTTAAAGGTGTTTTTTAAGTGAAAAATAAATCGAAACTGTTTATTATAATGTTTTCAATGATACATTTTCCTATTTAACATTTCTGAGTGACCTCCAAGGTCTCGTGATAGGAGTCTCTGGGAGGCATACAATACTGTCTACTCGATGCATTCTGTAGTGTTCTTCTGTCCTACTTTTACTTTAATCTCTCTATCTTCAGACTTTTGTAATTTATAAGCAGTGGACATTTTATCTCAAATACCCTGTAGTTGCAAAAGCTGATAACCTTCCTTATAAACCAGACAATACAGCACAATAGCGTCAAGGGTAACACTCAGAGATAAACGTTGGAGCGCTTACGCAATAGTGTGTAATGTAACTGCAAGCAAATTAGTCGTGCTGTGAGAAAAGAGTATTATTTCTTTAATTCGGTACTATCTGCATACCATGGCTTGTTTACTAGTTAAATAATATCTTGCATCAGGAGAGGATCCAGGGGAAGGGGCGATCGCTTCCCCAGAAGAGGAAACTTTTTTATTTTATATATAAATAAAACCCATTCCATAGTTTGGAGCTCTTAAAAGTAGCTCTAAGTGGCCGTATTACACCCACAACCCAGAAGACCATCCAGGATCCGCCCCCTCTTGCATATGAACAAAAACTGTGTTTGATTTTGTTTCGTGGTTTAACGAAGCAAGAGTAGTGAATCTACAGCACGAAAAGAAGCAGCAATGTATTATAAAATCAAAAATTAAATAATATTACAATCCAATAAGACTCAAAATATGAATAAATAATTTTGCATTTCTGTTTCTAGCATATCACAACACTATAACTACCAACGAGTGAGGTGAATTATTCGAAGTTGGAAATCTCACTTATAGTTATCGACGAAAGAAAAGCAGATGATTTTCTTGGATCAACATCTCAGAACGTGAAATTGGAACGAGAAAGATATTCCAGAGACTTTACATGATCCAAGACCAAAGAACTTTCTTAGCTTTTCTGCATATTGACACAAGTAAAATATCTGAGACGCCTATAACCGTGCCTATGTCAATATTCCGTAAATCTACATCTGTTAGAATAAGGATAACAGAAGCCTCTTAGAAAGACTATGTCTTCCATTGAAGTAAGAATTACAAGTTTACTTTCGTATCGTTTAAAAACTTTTTGCTTTAAAAGAAGATGGCAAATGTATTTCGAGGTTTTACTGCAACGTGTGCGAAAAGGGGTGCGATAACATTGCTACTAAATAGAAATCGTCATGCCACACATATAAAATGACCAGACAAATTAGTATTTAAATTTCAGCCACGTGCGTTGTTTTAATAATACTATAGTATGACGAATGCACGAAAGAATTCATATTTGCATGCGCTTTAATGCTAATTCTTTCCAATGTTTAATATTAAAATTGCAAACTTGTGCATGGTGATACTTTTCATAATGTATTACTATAATCTAAAGATCATCATCTAAAGACCTAATCTAAAGTTAACTTCACTCACCTTATTCATGAAGCTTAATTTTGTAGTATTTATATATATATATATATATATATATATATATATATATATATATATATATATATATATAGATAGATAGATAGATAGATAGATAGATAGATAGATAGATAGATATACATACAAGTTCTGATCAATGAGAACCGTGAATATAGTTGCACAATGCTATCTATCGGTGTTGTATTAATTTCAACTAGTAAGCTCGGTAACCTAAACCTCTGGTACAGTCAATGTCGAGTTTGAACGAGTTGTGACACGTTGGTTGCCTTCCAAGGGCGGAAACGTGAGGACATGTTAAGTAAAAGTATATGTTGCGCGCCAACATTTTAAGTTTTCTTCTAAGCTGCAAAAGGTGCTAAAGAAGCTCGAAAAATGTCAAAATAAGTGACGATAAAGCGGTGGCATTAAACACTATTTACAAGTGGTATGAGCGATTCAAAAGCAGCAATGACTCAGTTGGAAACGAGCAACAATCGGGACGTTCCTCGACGTCACAAATAGATGAAAACATCCAAAAATTGACACAAATGATTCCTTCAAACAGGCGGATGACTATCCCGAAGAACTAAATATCTCTTATGGATCCGGGGAAAAAAATTATAGAGGCCGATTAAACAGGAAAATGATTTTCTTCTTCATCACGAAAACGAGCCGTAGTACACTTTGTTTTTGTCCTGCTAGTTTTTGGCCGAAAAATACTCATGTCTCTCCACATTCGCTGTATTCTCCTGGTATAGCACCATACGACTTCAGGCTCAACCCAAAAATTAAAACCGTGGTAAAAGGAAAACGTCTTGATACCATTCCTGACATTGAGCGTGCCAAGACAAAGCAGCTGAATGCCCTTCCAAAAGAACCCTTCCAAAAATGCTTACAGTCATGGATTCAACGTTTGGATAAATGCATTGCTAGGCAAGGACAGTATTTGAAGGAGATTAAATGAGTAGGCGAATGGCAAAACCCGTTAAATCCACATTTTAAAATTTGTGGCAAATCGAGAAAAACTGTCATAATTGTAAAGTAACTTTGGAAACTTTTTTTTTTTTAAAAAAAGAAAGAATAATGTGAATGTTGGTCTGTCGAAAGCTGTATAATCACACTAATCTCTGAATTGAGTTATTGAAGAAAATAGTTTGGATTTAACAGGGTTTGCGTATTTAAATGGAAATAACAGCTTTTGCATCTGAATGAGTGGCCATTTTTGTTGATGCTCAGAATACAAAACCTGTTAAAAGTAAGGGAATCAGAGTCAGAAATTAGTATTATGCCTACTGAAATATTGGAAAAAATGTAATATCAATTGTTATACACTATAAAAGATTGGCACAAATAAATATTGATTCATAAATGCTACATTAATTTTGTTCTATTGAAAACAACTGATCTAAATCAGCAAGAATTAAGTTATTAAGGTCCTCTTCATCGTCTTTTACCAAATGAAAATTCATATCTTCGTCATCCACTGGTGTAGCACCATTCCCTCGTTTTCGTGTTTCTTTAGAAACCTCTTTGTAAAACGTAAACGTTGGGTTGTTTCCCCAATTTTCACCAAAAAGTAACACAAAAGCCGCTTAATGGCATAGTTTCTCTTCTTTGACACAATATGCCCTAGGAACCGTCATTTCTTATATTCTGTCCTCACTTAATAATTAGTTTCAGAGTGCCTGTTTCGAAATTGAAAATGGTTCCCCTTGAACCAGAACTGTTGTACAGCTGTTGTTTTTTTATTTTTTTTAAGAATAATTTTGCGAGAATTTTGGAATTGAAAGTGCCAATTACCAGTTTTTTTATTCAAAATTTTGTCAAAGGCATGTTTCCATTCGATGATCTCAGTCTTTTTCTAAATGTACCAATAGTATTGAAGTTTTCCATTATTTCTTCATATTTCGAATCCTTGAATCTTTGAACATGTCGTACCAAGACTCATGTTATAGGCTAATTTCGAACATTAATTGACACGAGCGGTTTCTTTCTTTTTTTTTTTTTGTGAAAAAGATTCTGCTCAAGGTGAAGAGACTGTTTAGAAAATAACCTCACCCAACAATGGTCTGCTCAGACTAAAGAGATACCCTGCAAAATAACACAAACGACTTGAAACCATAGGATAACCCACTTAACTTGTCTTTTTGGCTACATTTCGTTTCCAGTTTCTCAACCATCGTTCACGTTTTCGTAAACGCCCCTCTGACAGGTTTGACCCCCCGGTTCGAATTTTGAAAAAGTCGCTTCGCCTTGATCTGGGACCTGGACCAAGGCATCTGTGACCAAAATTTGGTAACTCTCGGTCAACTTGTCTGATCCCCAGCCCGGTCCCATTAAACGCCCCTCCTGAGGCCCCCTGGTTCGAAATTTGAAGAAAGCGTTTCGTCTTGGTCTGGGGCCTGGACCAAGGTACCCGTGACACAAATTTGGTAACTCTCGGTCCACTCGTCTGTTCCCCAGGCCGCACACAGACACACAAACAGACAGACACAGACACACACAAACAAACTCTTTATTTTATTTATATTAGATTACTTATTGCATTATTTTTCTTGTAAGTTGTAATTCTAATTAGTGTTATTTTTTAATACCATGTGAAATTTCAGATAGCATTGCAAGGGGGCCCGCAGATCACTTTCCGAATGAACAGGGGGTCCGCGTTATCGGAAAGTTTGAGAGCCACTGGTCTAAGTTAAGCAACGTACCAGGAGGCAGTCGCGTCCGAGCTCTGACACAGTAACAGGCTAAGCCATCCCAAAAATGTAGGGGGACCCAGTAGAGGTTAGGGGAGGGCGATCCAACCATAGGATAGTTCATCAGGATAGTATAGTTCATTTGCAAGCCTACCGTGAAAATTTTAGGAGAGGTCAGTAAAAATTTAAGGAGCCACCCCCCTAGACCCCCTGGATACGGCTCTGCGAAGTGAAGGTCACGCATCGACGCATGACCCAAAAGCAGTTTTTATTATTATTTTTTCTTTCACGGCAGAGAACGTGAGAGATGGATCGTTCGCTGGAGCAACGCTACAAGACTAAATTTTGTTCTAAAGCAATCTTCAACGAATGATTAGGGCAAAAATGTGGCCAAAGTGAAAAATCTCCTGCACTCCGACCGTCGATCGTTCCACGTCTTCAACGGTCTTCCGTCCGTTCTTGAACTCACTGAACCACCGGAAAACCTGTGCTCCTGACACGACGTCATCTTTTTGATCGAGACAAGGATTCTAGGAAGAGATATCACTCAGATTAAAGCAAAATTTAATGGCGTAGCTCTGCTAAAGCGAACGCTCCATCTCCGATGTTTCCTGCAGTGACAAAAACTATAATAATAATAATAATAATAATAATAATAATAATAATAATAATAATAATAATAATAATAATAATAATAATAATAATAATTTTTGCGCCAGGTATGATTCTCACTGCATCATAGCTCGGACGCGAGTGCCACCCAGTGCGTTGCTTAGCTTAGATTCCTCACCACAAATCCCCCGCCTGGGAGCGCACTGCTGGTAATTGGAACGCCACGCAGCGGCCAGTCACATTACTTTACGAACAAATCCTGTATATGATCACCAAATAAAATTTCAATCTGACTGTTAAAGTAAATTACATCGTAGAAAGCGAGAGGGTTGACCTAGTTCCCATCCACAACAAATACCCGTTCTTTCACCTCTCTACGGTTTTGATTAGAAAGAAAAAGAAAGAAAAAAATAACTAAGCTACTATCGGAGTCCAAGTGAATCTGCTTTCCAGTAGTAGAGTTATAAGAGGATCCGGCTTTTCTCGCTAAGCTAAGCCATTAAGCCTCGTTGGAAGCGAAGATGGCATTGAGCGAGCTTACAACACGTAAAACGTCAGAGAACACGGGTCGTTGATTCTTTCTGTTTCGTAGTAGTTTGCCCCTACAACAGGCTACTAGTCGTAAGCGTTCTTAGTAATTAATTTCAAGTTAGATGTTTAAGTTGCTCTTTTCTTACTTATACAACTTTTCAAGTTCCCATTACAAAGTCCGAATTATTGTTTGTAATACTCTGAAATGGTACTGGAATAACTGAAACCTGTACGCTGAATAAAATTATGTTTGTTTTATATAACGAAGTGCCAGGAGATTTAATTTCGCGAACTAGCTGTGCTGAATATGTGTTTGCTTTCAGGTACCAAAAGCAAAGTTCTTCCATACGTCTATCCTAAACGAAAAACCTAGAATTGTTGTATTTAATCAAATTCATTATTTAGTTTGATAGTAGTACAGTAAGAGAGTATTTTTTGCAACAAAACAGAAAATATTGGAAATATTATTTCAACATAGACCTTATCAATCAAAAACTATAGAAAATTAATTGAAGAAACTTGTTTTAATAAACAAATATTAATAAGCACATGGTATGGTATTTTATGTAATACTCTTCTAAAAACGCTATTAATATTATACATACGAGTAATATTATAATATTATTTATATTATACATACGAATTTAACAGTACATTGTAAATTGTAAATATTTATTAACAGCGACAAGAAATACGACACTACATTTGTTGATAGAGATTGAGTGGTGAAGCTCTGTTTGAAGTGGGGACTGGTCATCGACATGTTAGCGTGAAATACAGTCACTACATTCACTCATGCTGTTTGTCCAGGTAAATGGCAACGTTGCATTTTTGTTTAACATTATGTGCATAAAGTAGGGTTGCCATATTTTAAAATTAGAAAATCGGGGGGATTCTAAACCGTAAGTACTGATGTGAAGTTGTGTATTACAAATACTGATCTGGGATCCTCCGGACCATTTTTTAAAGCGATTTCTTTGTTAAATGACTTCCAATGTGCTTTTCTAAAGAAAGTGAAGTAAAGCAAATTTAGTTTTTGCCTTTGATGTTTTATTAAATTCAATAAATGTGAATCCCAAATGGTAAAGTAAGTAGCACAGTAAGATATCTGTAGTTGTAAAGGACTAGCTCAGGTGAGTAATGCTCCCAGAAGTAGGAACGAAAAATACAGTTCTGATTGGTTGGCGTTATCCAATTCTTGCCACATTGCATTGAAATAGCAGAAATCAAACAGCTGCTGATGTCGGCTTTCGTAGCCGAGTGAGATACTCGCGTGTTAGCTGCCCAAGAGGTAACACGTCTTTCGCTGGTCGTCCGTCCAGTGTCGTATCGTGCGAGAGGCATTGAATGCGCCCAGTGTACTTTGTGTTTGCTTGGAATTTACGCTGACTTGATTATAATATATTTCAGTTTAGTGGTGACTAGTGAGTTTATTTAGAATTATAAAATGTCTATCAAACGTGTCAATACATTAAAATTAGGATTTCGTGAGATTCCTAACCGTCCGTCCACAATAAAAATCCATGAGTTTATTCAAACTACGTTTAAGTTAAAGGAAGAACAAATACTAAGTATTGAGTTGGATATTTACCGTAAATGTGTGTATATTAAGTTATTGTCTGACTTGTTGTGTGACAAATTGTTAAGAGATCATGGTGATAGTGTTAAATTTCACGATGATAGTGGAACATACCCAGTGACTTTAGAATTAGCTGATCGACCTTTAACCTATGTGCGAATACATGCTATTCCCACGGAATATAGTGATACTGATGTCACGCGTGCCTTGTCTATCTATGGAGAGTGTAAAAGTATAAAAGACGAAATTTATGACGATACTCATATTTATAAAGTTAGATCTGGACGAAAGATCGTGACTATGTATTTGTTTAAACCTATACCGTCCTTCCTGGATATTCGTAACCAGAAGTTCCTAGTAACTTATTTCGGTCAGGACCGTACTTGTTATTACTGCCAATCTAGAGATCATTTACAAGATCAATGTTTTCAGCGTCAAAAACGGGCCTTTGTTTCAACAACAACCATAGAACATACTGAAAGTGATAAGGAACGCTCTCGGGTTTCGCCAACCCAAGAAATCAATGTGGTTAAACCTGCTAATTTGCCTACTTTAACGTCAGATGTTGACTTTCCAAAGTTAATGACTGAGCTTACTACCCCTGTGATACAGGGCCGTTCTCTAAACACTACTCCGATAGTGCCAAAAGACAGTGTTCCTAGCCGACCATGTTCTGGAGCAATTAACGAAAACGTCTCTCCCAAGGATATTAGTGATAGTCAGGACAGGACCTCATCTGCAGCCCCTCCAGCTTTACATGGTACTTCTTCACTGGCTGAGTCAGATTTTCCATGGGAACATCAAGTTGTCATTGAACAAGATACAAAGAAGCTTTTGATAGACAGTGATTCCTCCTCCACTAGTGTTGTTGATGGTGATCAGAAGCTAGAGTGCATCTATAGTGTATCGGAAGTTTCCTCTGTAAGTCCCATTTTCCCAGTTCAGTCCAAGGAAAAAGATCATCCTTTCCCCCCTGTGAGTTGTCCTAGTGGGAAAAAAGGATCTGATGCCCGGAATTTCCAGGAAGCCTCCCAAGACAAGAAACGGAAGAAAGATGGAACGGCTATAGCTCAAGTAAAACAACCTAAGAAGACGGATCAGGGACCCTTAGAAGTATCACCTAGGATCACCCGGTCGTCTGTAGCTAAATTAGTGAGTACGGAATATCTACCTGATACCGCAGTTTCTTCTTCAGGTGAGTCACCAACAGTTTCTACTCCTACCTAAACATTCAGAAACACAGTGCTTGCAGCCAAATAGTGGTGTGGTATTATGAAGTGTGTTGCTAACATTAGACAACTTTCTATAACAATATTTATGTGTACTATCTTAAAACTAGCAACTATAAATATCAACGGAATACAATCGCCAGTCAAACTTGAAGCTCTCAATGACTTTCTACTTAAATCTGAAATAGATGTAGCTTTTCTCCAAGAAGTTGGTCCAAAGATTGTAAACGTACATCCATCATATAATGTATATAATAATTGTACATATAATAGCCTTGGTACTGCAATTTTGGTTAAAGAAGGCATCCCGCTTACAAATGTAGAATTACATCCTAATGGTCGAATTATCAAAGGTCAGGTTAATGATATAACTCTAATCAATGTTTATGCGCCCAGTGGAAGCCATAATAGAAAAGAACGGAATAATTTTTATGCAAATGAGGTAGCGCCGTTTTTTAGTGGCCCAAATAATGTTACCTTTGGCGGAGATCATAATTCAAGTATAACTCACACAACAGAACCAACTTACCATTATTGCCCTACCTTAAATGAATTGGTAAAGAATTTGTCTTTGGTAGATGTGTGGGACTTCAAACACCCAGATTTAAGGGGGGACACATTTATTACAAAAACTTCGAGCTCAAGGATAGACAGGATTTATGTAAATGATAACTTCAAATCCCAGGTTGTTTCTGTATCCCGATATCCCACGTGTTTCACTGATCATCTCTGTTTAATAATGAAAATTAAAATTAATGACCAGAAGATTGCTCGGGGATGGGGATATTATCACATGAATGAAAGTCTGCTCAATGATGAGTCATTTTGTCAGCTCTTTTCTAAAAAGTGGGCTTATTGGCTTAAACAAAAGAAGTGGTTTAAAACATATATTGAGTGGTGGAATCAATACTGTAAGGACAAAATCCGAAGCTTTTGTAGATGGTATTCGTCTGAAATTTATGCTGATAAGCGAAAACTTTATAATTTCTATTATAGATGTCTATTAGAGGCACAAACTGAAGCGATGACAAATCGCTCGGCCCTTATCTCTGTACGTAAATACAAAGCCAAATTATTACAATTCCATAAACATAAAATGGAAGGGATTAGGTTACGTAGTAAAGTTCCAGGGTTTCCGGAAGAAGAACAATGCTCTCTTACACATGTGTTAACAGAAGCCAAACGTGGACGGAGGAAACTTATCACGTCACTCACAGATGCTCAAGGCTCCATTCAGACTACTCAGGACAATATTCGTAACACCCTGTATGATTATTACTACCAGTTATTTGGGGTCGCTGCTGCTACCGGCTGCGAAAATAAATTACTTGACAGTATGCCTGCAGTGCTAAATGATGAAGACAATCAAATTTTATGTGCTCCGTTTACTAAAAATGAAGTACAAAGAGCTGTAAATGCTGCAAAAAAAGGAAAATCTCCTGGGCCCGACTCTATCTCTGGCCGTTTATATGTTAAATTTTGGGATATAATGGGCGATACACTAACATTGATTGTAAATGAATGGTTCTTTGCTTCAGAGACTATCAAGCGCCCTAATACAGCCGTCACGGTCTTTATCCCTAAAACTGCTCAACCATTTCATGTTAGCCATTATAGACCTATATCCCTTCTTAATACAGATATCAAAATTTTTAGTAGATGTATTAAAAACAGACTACAGGACTACATGGATAAGTTATTACAAAATTTGCAATATGTGGCTGTTAAAGAGAAAACCATCTATCACCTTTTATTAACTATTCGAGATAGTATTACTATTTGTAATGATTGCGCTCTTAAAGCGGCTCTGATAAATTTAGATTTTAAAAATGCCTTTGATAATATTGAACACTCGTACTTATGGTCTGTTTTCAGAAAATTCGGTTTTAATGAACAATTTGTTACATGGATGAAATATTTTTATAAAGACGCTCATACGAAGTTAAATGTTAACGGTCACCTATCCAACAACATTCCCATCAAACGTTCAATAAGACAAGGTGATAACCTTTCAATGTTGAGTTTTGCTATTAGCCTTGCTCCCCTGTTATATGCTATGAATGACCGCCTAACTGGTCTAAATATTATTACCCCTGCTATAAAGGTGGCTAGTTATGCAGATGATGTAACAGTTTTTGTCTCTTCTAAACTAGATTATTCTCTCATGATGGAATGTGTTCGTGAATATGAGGTAGCATCTGGGGCTAGATTAAATGTTTGTAAATCACATATGTTAAACATAAACAATAGTATTGATTTTAATGATATAGATACCGTCCCTCAGGCCGACAGTATCAAAATTTTAGGAATTACCTTTTATTCAAACATAATGCACACTATTGATCATAACTATATGAATATTGTAAACACACTGCGTCATTCAGGTTATGTAAATCAATCCAGAAATCTATGTTTATATTCTAGAGCTAAATTTATAAATGTTTATCTCTTAAGCAAAATCTGGTATTTGGCAAATGTATTACCTATGCCTCAACTCATAGGAAAACAAATTCAAAGTTTATGTGGTTGGTTTCTATGGAAACATCAGGTCTTTCGTGTTAAATATGATGTAATGTGTTGTTTACATTCACAAGGTGGCATCGGTCTGTTCAATGTGCAAGAAAAAGCTACAAGTTTGTATGTTACTCGCTCAATGACCTTGTACACAGACGAAGCTAATAGTGTAACACAACAACTGCTCACTTACGTATTAGCACGAACAGACAGGAGTCTACCCCTGTGTATGGCTGACCTCCCTCAAAGCTGTAAGTACTTGGAAACTGTTTTGTGTGATTATATATATCTGTCTCAGCCTTTTGATTTTAAAACTTTAAGTAGTAAAAATCTGTATGTTTTTAAAATGACTAGATTATATGTCCCACCTAAAATTGTGTTAGATGAGTGCTTGTGTAATTGGTCCAATATTTGGGCCAATATCAATGACTCGACCTTGTGTGTTGCCAGCAAATCTATCTGGTTTATGATTGTCCATAACGTTATTGATACTAAAGAAAAGAGAAACAAATATGGTTTTAGTCCTGATGCTCTTTGCAATAGATGTAACAATATAGATACGTTGATTCATAGAATCACGACATGTCTGGAATCCACAAAAATCTGGTCTCAGTTACGTCACTTTTTAGCCATTCTTACTCGTAGTTCGGAACGCAATATAAATATTAGCATAGTTTTAAGACCTGATTATCGTTTTTATCCCGTTAGTAAACAACATAGTGTCAATTGGTATATAGGAACGACCGTCAAATATATTTTTAATTCCAACTTAGAAGCAGGGGGAGCCTTCTATGTACAGTATTTACAAAAAGAATACTCCAAATTAGCAAAGGATGTACGTAATAAGCTATTTGCAAATTTTATAGCCAACTCATTGTTCTAGTAACTTCCTTTCTTTGTGACAAAAGCATAAGCACTTCAATGTAATTGATTCTTGAGTTACAATAAATTTTCTAAAAAAAAAAAAGCTAGCGCTATATACTAATAATGAATATTGTTTTCGGCGTGAGTTCAAACCCGACCCAAGGAAAAATTTTTTTGTACATTTTTAAAACACTTTTTTAATTAAAATAAGATAAAAATAATACTCAAAAAAGTGATTTACTTACTTTTCTGCAGATAAGTGCTAGAAGTACTAGTAGGAACGGGTTAGAAGCCCCGCAGGGCTCGCTTTGTTCCCCTTGTACTCCATGATACAAATGTTGTGACTAACTTGAAACAGATGGCTAGGATAGCGCGTGAAACAGCTGGCTAGAGTAGCGCGCTAAAAAACGTACTTTCAGGAGCATTACTCTCCCGAACGGGTCGCAATTTTAAGGATATTTCTAAGGCAAGTACCCCCCAAAAAAGCAATATATGGCAGATATTGTTCATACGGTTTTCTCTCTAAGAAACATAAAATAATTATATGATGTCATGAATACTGCAAGTATGTTTGTCACAACATCCACAAATGAATATTCATTCGTATAGAACATCCAGTACATTACATTAAAAACACACGAACTACACACACACAAAAAAAAACTGTGCATTAGAACAGATCTCTTATTAGCAAACGGCTCTGCGCACGCGCACTGAGCAAATAGCTCACAGCCTGAGCCTGAGCGCGAGTCCAAATTTAACTTAATCGCGATTGAGATTGTCAGAGGTGTAGTGGTTTACGTTGAATGTAACAACACTTTATCAATAAAGTCGTCTTAGATTTTTCTCCAATCCAAAAAAAGAGGATTGTTTTTCGTGATTAAGATATGTTTAAGCAGGGGACGAATATAGGACCTGAAAATCGGGTTTTACCCGCTAAAATCGGGTAATATGGCAACCCTAGCATAAAGATCGTACACCCCAAACGCCTTGTGTGATTTAAAAATTCTTCTCTTTAGATTGAAAACATCCCGCTTACATTTTGCTGTAACTCTGATAGTAACAGAGTTATCCTATGTCAGGGGACATTTGAGACACTCTATATATATATAGCAAACATCGTAACTTATGATGGCACTTACTGACAATCGAACATTACAAAAATAATAAACAGTCAAAGCAATACTTATCTGCCTCCTTGGGTCGTCCGACTTTGACGCTAATATTTTTTATTTTTTTATTTATTCTAAAGTTTCAATGTTTACATGCTTATCAACCACCATTCCACATTTTCACATTTTTTTTTCAAAATTTTACTAAAGGAAAATTAATCCTATTGTATTTATTTAGTACTTAGTGCAATAGTATACCATTTAGTGAAATAGTTCGTGTAATCGATATTGTTTGTATTCTGAAAGAATAATTCTTCAATTCGATTATGATTTCATTGGTTTAGATGACAAAATAAGCAAGAACGAAGAGCATGCCAAAACTATTAGTTAGTTTACCAGGTTGTATTTTGTGTTTTCTAGGAAATTGCGCAAAGAAATAATAAAATTGTTCTTTCATTTATGGATTTAAAAGGAAAGAAATAAGTATGAGACTGGCAAACACCTGATGCTGAACTACACAAGTGGTAAGTTGTCACAAAATACACTAAAAGTATCAGATTATTTTATACTCGATATATATATACTCGATGGCGACACACAGTTGCCTCGTTGCTATATGGTTAGCATACGACCAGGGTATGATTTCAGATATTATAAATGTAACCAGGCGAGTTCTGTCGGTTTTTCACCCATCACTTATGAACTTCAATATGTCACCTACGACGTACCTGGAAGATCAAAAATAGTCTCCATCAGTATTCTGTCAACGTTCTGGAAGGCCATGAATTTCAACGTAGTAGAACTTGTTGGGCCATGAAGCGAAGAAGGTATCATGTGCATTTTGAATCTCTACTACAGATTTGAACCGGCGTCTTCTAAGGTGATTGTCCAAGGAATGGAACAGGTGACAATTGGACAGCGCAATGTCGTGAGTATGGAGAATGCAAGTGTTTCTCATCCAAGGCGTAGAATGGTGTTCCAAGTCATCCTAGCGACGTGGGGCAGTATACAGTTGATTTGATGCTCTAGTCAGCTGGTTCCGATGCACGATGCCACGAGTAGTCCACCAAACACATAGGAGGACCTTCTTTTAGTTCAGTGCTGGTTTCGGCTGATTTTGGAACCGGTTCACTGGATGCTGATCAATGTTGACGGCACCGTGGAGATCGTACAGTCCCAGATCCTCACATGTTTGATCACTGTTCGCCTTAATTACTGCCTGAAGATTTCATTTTGTACATGTGTTGGTCTTCCGGTACGTGGTGCGTCTTCGAGTGTTTCGTCACCGTCCTTAAATTTGTTAAACCACCGCTGCTCTGTCCGCGTATTCACGTCACCCTCACCAAAGGCCTGTCATATCTTCTGCCGTGCTGCAGTGGCGTTTGACCCGTTTTGAACTCGTACAGCATACACGCCCTTATGACGCTCTGTGGAGGTCCCATGTTCACTCTGTTCTTAAGCATGTTCACAGTGTAACTGAACTGGTACAACCAGGTAGTATGTTGGATAGTCCCACATGAACAACTTACTTTCGCCTAATCTTCATTCGCATTCAACTCATGGTGTGAGGGCGAATAGAATACAGACCTCCACAAAAAGCGACAAAATTTTCTCGGTTCTCTTTATAACTCATGTAGCTCAGATTTCACGTTAAAGTATAGACTCACGTCTCATAGCATTAATCTTGATGAGTTTCTTGTTGAAATCCACTTTTAAATGAATTTAGAACTTTATTTTACGTGAGAAATTCATTTTAAAAATTTGCGCAAATAATTTCATATTATCCTTTTTATTAAAAAAGAGTCAAATATACATCTTTGTCTCTCCTTCTGTGTATTTTTATTGCTTTTCATTGTTTACTGAACTAAAGAGTGATAAAGGGAAATTAAATAAAAGAAAAAAAGAAAAAGAAAGAAAGCTCTGCAACATTTGTGATGCATGGAATAAGTCGTGAGTGGGAACCCTTCACCCCTGGTGGGGATATTCATGAAGCTATAGGCTTATGTCTAATTATATTGGAATATAATTATCCATTTCTTAATTTCGAACATACTAGGTTCGATCGAAATGAGAAAACTTTTTATCGGACTTCTGAAAAAAAAACTTAAAATAAATACATGACTGTGTTTATTACATACAGAATTCCCAGTCACGACCCCCTTTTCAGTTTTATTAAAAATAGAAGAAGATGAAGAAAGGAAAAGGAAGATAGAAGAGGAAAGAGGTAAAGTAAGAAGGTGATAAAGAGGAAACTGTTACTGGATATTTTGAGAAATATGGTAAAGGAAAGTGAATAATTATCGAATTGGGAATATTTCCAATAGCTATTGGGTGAATGTTTGGTATTAAGGAGATCAAAGGTAGACACATGTTAACCCATACATCCCAGACCTAGATCCATTTAACCCCAACTACCGAATTATCCCAATCTAGCTCTCAGATAGATGAGAAAGTTTAATTTAACTGTTTATTCAATATTTCCAGAAGTTCTAGACTAATATCCAATATTTGAAAAATAAACGACGAAGTTGATGGCATGTTAGAATCGACCACAAAAAAAAAAAAAAAAAAAAAAAAATCAGAGTAACCCATCTATTTGTTGAAGATTTTGACTTTTACAGTTCTCCCATGATGATCATTCGTTAAGGCTATTTCCGTCCTTTTTGCTTACTTTATAGAGCCAACTTAAATTAAGTTAGTATTGACATTCAATGACTTTAATTGCCAACTACCATTAACTATAGTAAGTCACATATATATGTCAAAATAATTGGTGCACTTAATACTAAGCCTACATCTCACTCACACACATTCATACAGGACAATGTATACTTCAGGTTGTATTTAGTTGAATTAAACTAACCTAACTACATTTCTATAGACATTTATTACATTTCAATAAAAGCAAAACTTAGTTTGACATAACAGGAAAAATTTGATACATGAAAAAAGAATGTTTCATAAGCATGCACAGAAATCTGCTACTTTCAACAATATCAAATAACACATTTCTCTTTCTAGAGATATTAAAAGTTGGATTACATTTAAAAAAATAATATTCGACAAAAGACGAAAGACAAAAACTAAAGAAAAAAAAAGAATTCAAAGGTCAACATATTTAAGATTCAATGCAACGAATACATTGTGAAAAAAAAATTGGTTAATCATTCTTAAAAAAAAGCACTTTAGTAGTATTTTATTGAGTCTCTGTCCCAAGAGGAGAAATTTCGACAATTTTATGAGTCTTTGTTCTCACGTCGATAATAACTCCTTTTTCAACTCTCTTTACGCACTGTGATTGGTGTCCATGAGAGTATTTAGTCGTTTTGGTTTTAATTACAGACAAATAGTTGCTTCATATTACATATATATTTTTTATTTCGTCACTTAACGCACTTGGCATGAATATTCAAAGTTTATCGAGATTTAAAGTATCGAGTCCAGTCCCAAACATTGGGAACTTATTTCCATTACACTATATGTCTCAATGGAGCTAGGTCTCTGGACCTATCTAGGTCC
Source organism: Thermobia domestica (assembly GCF_964235325.1). Lineage (NCBI taxonomy): Eukaryota > Metazoa > Arthropoda > Insecta > Zygentoma > Lepismatidae > Thermobia > Thermobia domestica. The sequence goes on along the minus strand of NC_137461.1, from coordinate 218,517,399 downwards.
TGTATTCACATTCCTAAATTATTACCAAAATCAGTTCACCGATTTTTTTTCTGGTCTAGATCGTGTAGTCAAAAGATTCTAGTCACAGAACTGACGAACGACAAATAGTTATGTTTTCCAGCCGTAGGGGAGGATTTGTTTCATAGATTACTGATAGAAGGATTCGTTGGTGGGGCGCACTGTTTCGTAGTTTACTGATTTCACTATGATCTCGCAAAATAAATTAGGATAAGGATTAGGGTTTTGTTTTCTTACGACCTGCTACTTGTTCCATGCAACATTTGACATAGTATTAAAAAATTGAATAGTTACAAACATTACTAACTAATCGATAAGGTGTCATTAATTATAAGTTACGCGGTAATACTTTACATCACAAATAATTGGTCAATGTCGGGTGTCAAAAATCCATGGCAACCTAAAACAGCCAGGGTAAATACCGAGCCCTTTACATACATACTCGTATATATATATATATATATATATATATATATATATATATATATATATATATATATATATATATATATATATATATATATATATATATATATATATATATATATATATATATATATATTCATATTCCTCAATATAATCAATTTCACTCTAATATCAATCTCAGTATTTCGTCGACGTTTAAATTCTACATAACCCTTTTATATTCAACAAGTATTCACGCTGGCTTGGCTCAAAGACAAAACAAAAACCCTGACTAACAAAATTCTTTTTCTTTTCATAAGGTTGCAACATTGAAATGTATATGTATAAACCCGATAATTAATAATAATTCGCAATTTACTAAGATCCGCGTGTAAAGGAATGTTGATATTATTTAGTAAGTTGACACAAGAGGTGGAAATACAACAAATAGAGCAGGTACGTAAGCCTTTAAACTATGTAAGTACCTATATATATGTATATACAGAGAAAGAAAAAAATCAATGTTATTCGAAACTAGTGGGCCCAAACTACTAATACATACACCATATAACCAATCAATAGAAAGAAAAACCAGAAATCAGTAATCAGCGGGTATAAGTTGTACGATCAATGAATAACAATTAAGTTTCTGAGAATCTGAAAGCATAGTGTACCTTCTCGTCAGCCCCTCCCATGGTGGATTGAATATCGTGAAAATGGTCCTGAGTTGTGCTGAAATACCTCCACGAATTGTATCCCTCGATGTCTCAGTTAGTACATACGATCGAAATAAGTGATATGAATATTGTATGTTTTCATGAGTTTCAGAACCGGGAGTGGAGGTTGAAATTTTAAAAAAAACTTTAGAGAAGAAGTAGAAGAAGTATAGGTAAAAAGAGAGGAGACAGAACACTACAACTACGAAAGATAAGTGGTCGAATTTACATATGCAACATACTATAACCAAATATTTTCTTTTATGCCAAAAGGGGGTGGTTTACTTAAATACGTAAACTCAAAAGTTATCTCCAAACACACAACTAGTCCGTGCCCGCAAAGGAATTTTCAGAAAGACGAAAGCTTTAAGGAAATTCCCCTCCTCGCTGTATCCGGTTGAGTCCTTGGAGATCCCGGAATCCACCGGAAGGTTAGAGAAGGCGCTAATTTAGAATTTCAAAAAGAAAAAAAATCATCCGACCTCTAAGAAACTAGTAGAGTCCAGAATAGTAATGAAACTAGAGTAATAGATACGATATCCCTAATGAGAATTTGCCAAAATAAAAAAAAAATTAAATAAACTGAATTTTGGATCGGTGATTTCAATGACCAAACATCACCTATGGCTACCCTGCGCAGACATGCCAAAGTCTGGGATGTCGTTAATTTCCCTCATCTAATTAAACTAAGAAAAGAAATGAAAATACTTAAGGGGACTAGGGGTCGACATCCGGGTACGCGATTGATATAAATATTAATTTAGTAGCGGTTGATTTAATCGGATAATCCGAACTGGGCTGTTAGCTATATGAACACTGCACAATAAATAAGGTAAGCAACGAAAGAGAAAAAAATCTCGGAGAGTCAATGAATGTTAAAGGTACAAATGACCGAACCTGTACTTTACGATGATCACAGGATATAGCAGTTAGTTTTCTTAATTATCATTTCTGTCAACCTTTAGAAGTAATTCCCACATGATGCTACCCTATCTGATGAAAGGCTTAAGAATCCGGGGCTGTTACTATGAGGTACTTAAATGCGAAGTAACACACAATTCCCAACTATACTTTACTATCCAAATAGCAAACTCGGTTGGATGAATGTACTGGTGTAGAAGTCAAAACGCGAGAGATTTTTTTAGTAAACATATTCATATTCTCACTATATAATATACACTAGGCCTATCCATTTAAATATAGGTGTCATATCATCTCATTCATATTTTATATCATATTACTAATATATCATTACATTCATTCATTATTTACTCATTTTCGCGCGAAGTAATATTTTATAGACACCCTATTTCATACATTTTACACGCAGGCCATACACATATTTACATTACACACTAATAAATATATAATTATCACAATCTATCACGCTCAAACTACTACACGATAACATTCATCGAACCACTGACTCTTTGTTTCGAAGCACCCAAATCGTATTTACTTCGCAGTAAAAGAAATCATACGTGCGTATTCACTGAAAGTTAAATTGTCAACGATGATTTTATTTCTGATTTGCTGATAAAACTAAAACAACAATGGAGATTTTCTACAGCCACGGGAAAAGAGAATTTAAAACTACATTTTGAAACAAATAGTAGCAGCATATGGACTTTACCTCTATTAAGAAAATAAGCGTTCTTGATTTCAGTGGATATTTCGATTGCTACTTGACCTAGCAAGCTGTAATTTTCAGTACAGTAAGATCTCATGCTATCTTATATGAATGTATACTCATTAGAACCGAAAACCATGTCCACGGGATGTAATTTGAGAATAAATGGCCAAAATTAAACAACTTAGATCACTAAGTCATGCGACGTTGTAATGCCAACAAACAATTGACTACCGAAAACGACACGGTGGCGCTGTAGTAGAGGCATAATTTACCGTGTACTGAAATATATACTTGTACTTATTAATCAGAAATCTTATACTTACTCTCGTTTATTTATATATAGTTAGAAAAATGGTACTAAATTGACGCATATTTAATACACTGTCCTTATGGTAAAATCATGCACTCACTCAGAACTACTAACTACACACACCACTATAAATACTACACATAAATACTAACTAAGCAAGCACCATTTAATTACATGCATATTAAAGGCAAGCACCTTTAATCATATTACACCTTGTCGGTAAATAGAGTTGGCTCTATTGAACTTGATGGGGGGCAAAATGAGAAGGGTAACCCTACGTCCAACTGACATGACCAATTCCTTGAAACAGGTTTACAAAATGATTGCTAAAGATTGATGCCTTGGAGGCACCTTAACAAGATTTATTGAGGAACCCTTCCCCTGAAAGGGGAAAAGGCCCTAAAACAAACAATAACTAACCCATTCCCCGCTAGAAATGGTTCAATTTGGAAAGGGAATAGGAGCCTTTTAGTTAACTTAAGCCGTCATTTTGATAGTTAGTATTACAAAACCTACTACGTACAGGCACTTACTAAAAAAAATCACATTTACAATATACACTATAGAATGTACGAAACCAGGTCGTATTTCCCCTAATCCCTAACTGAGTCTATGGTTTAAAAGAAGAGGAGGGTAAAATCACACTTCCACTATATTTGTTCTAAAATGATAACATCATGGCGTCATGTAAACAGAAATCCGGAATTTGATATTTCTCCTCAGTTTTGAAGTTCTTTCAACGAGAGTGTAGATACACAGGTTCCTATATAATCATATAACGTTTATTATAAAAAGTAGTCTAACGTTTACCTTGTTTTTCACTCGAAAAGACAGTATTTTCCAACAGAATTTCGATGATCAATTTCACGGGTTCTGCTTCCAAAATGTGTCCTTGATTATTATGATAACATTGCGCCGAAAACGCCAGGGATTGGAGAATTCCACCAATCAGGGCGTTTTCTAACAGCCGCGGAAATTACAAAGCGAATAGAATTTTGGTGAAATCTAGATATAACCGGATCTGAAAGTGACTATAGACTAGTGAGAGGGGTGAGGGAAAAATTAGGTACCTGACTAAATTCTACATTGGTCTGAAATTAAGAAAATTTATATCCAATGACGGAACTATGTTTCGGTATGACGTCAGAATGGTAAACCTTGTAACTATTCAACTTGTATATGCGAAAATGGGATTTACAATTAATCAAAATATAAATAAATATATTATTCAGTGGGAATATGGTTACTAATGAAACCTTTCGATTCATTACATTTAATTTGAAGTAAGGAGAATAAATAAATTGTGTAATTAAACCGAAATCGAAGTAAAAAGAAATTACTAGGTACAGGGTGCGAAAAAAAAAGTTGCCATTACTTTCAACTGTAATTGTACATTACAGTTTTCCCCGGCCCATTAACAAAATTTGGTTAGAAAAACAAAATTTTGCTAATTGGGAATACTAACTACTGATGCTTGTTAAGTTAACCCACTCATTCATCCCATTCAAATGTTACCAGTCACACTAGAACAGTATATTATATCTACTTGGGGTATTGCGCGAGTAATTCACTACGTTTATCTTCTGTACAATTGAAAATCTTTAAATTTCGAAAATTGTGAGTTCCGATACTTTTTTTTTCAGTGGTGTTCACATAGCAATAGAACGGAGAGAAGTTCTAACTGAGACATCAACAGAGACAACTCGTGAGGCTTCACCCATCGACTAGCATATCAGATGACATTAGGATGTAGTTTCTCGACTATTACTCCCATTTAATATTGTTCTAGGCTCACCGTTACCACGCACTTGCGAAGGGACTGAATTCTGGGGTCATTTACATTATTGTTACCATTATTGTTATTATTATTACCCTAACTATTACCGTTCTCCCTTCTTCCGTACGTCCTGTTAAAATTCCTCCGGGCGTTATCGCCCATATCCGCGTTCGATTCCATGTTGGTACGGTCATAGGGACGATAACTCCGGCGATTGTTGAACATGGGCCGATTCCTGAATAGTCGCCGGCCATTATTGTTGTTTTCTGAGCCATACTCACTAGGATAACAAGATCCAGCTTGGGTATAACTTAGGAAATCTGTCTGACAACTTGCCGTTACCTTTGTTTTCCTTGGTTTTAAAATCTTGGCCTGTCGGGCGAAGTATCGTTTTGGTGGACCACCAACTTCCTTGCCGCACAAGGCAGCCAGACGTGAGGTGACTTCTCGCACCGTTTGGCACAAATGGGACGCTATGGCCCGGGACTCATCGGGTGGAAGAGCGTTAACTATAATATCTACCAGTTTGGCCTGAGAGGGATGTTCAGCTATCTGATAATATAGTTCAATGATTTTCCAAGCATAGTCCAAGAGGGACCCATACTTGGAGCGATCATACCGGAGTGATTGTAAGTTTCTCTTTTGGAGCCGCTCGATGTGCTCATTACAATACTCTTCTTTGAAAAGAATCAAAAAATCACTGAACGTCCGGATTTGGTATTTAACAGAGGCAAACCATGCGCCCGAAGCGGCGATCAAACATTTTTCGACCATTTGTAGGCGTTCCCTATCAGTAAGTTTGTACATATCTAGATATTGCTGCAGCCTCCGCAGGAAAACTCGAGGTACCCCGTTAGCAATGTTCCCATCGAAAGTGGGAAAACGTTCAATATCCCGGAGGGAAATATTAGAGCTCATACTATACGGGGCAGGAAAAGAATCTATTGGAATTAACGCGTTATCCTGAGTGGTTGGGGTTGTCACCGGATTTGCCACCGCCGGAATGGTCACCGAACTGAACGCTCCCATATGACCAAGAGCGGTTTTATAATTAATGTTGGCCATGTGAGGTTCGAACTTAGGACCCACCACGGCAGTAACCGACTGTCCGGCACATCTCTCTTCCCTTCCTGGCAGCACGCTGTAAGATGGTACCATTCCAAAGGTAGAGTGAGCATTTACGCTAGTGACTGTTGTAGTCACAACACTCGACTGCATCGGTACATCGAAATTACTCAACCATGATTTCGAGGTTGGCTGGTGCGGGGGACAATACATTGCTGTGTCCCGTGCATCAGGCAACACTTGACTCTTTCCCGGTGGGACGTTACTTGTTTCTGGGAAAATTTTCCCTGGAGAATCGCTATCAGGAAAAGGATAGGAGATATCAGACTTGACGAGTTCCAATTTAGTAATATTCCCCTTAAGACTGTCTACTTCGGTTTGAATTTGACCAATCCTTTGATCAACCGACTCTAGTTTGGTTTCTATTGATAGATTAGATAATACAACATTTAATTTACTTATTTCAGCCTGCTGCTGTTCAACCTTTTGTTCGATGTCACAAAATCTTTTGTTTGTGCTCTCAAACCTTACATCTATTTCATTTAATTTTTCATTTGTTTTGTCTCTGAGCCGTTCGGTAGAATGTTGGGCCTGGTATCTAACCTGGTCTAGTTCAGTAGACGTTTGCTCTTTCAATTTGCTAATTGAAGAAGCAAAGTCTAAACAGATCTGATCAAATTTATTGTTTAGTACCTCCTATCGAGCATCGGTCTCTCGTTTCGAGGTATCAAACTTTTCATTTATCTCACGCCTCAGATCTGCACTATTCTGATCTAACCTCTCATTTATCTCACGTCTCAGGTCTGCACCGTTCTGTTTCAATTCATCAAATTTGTTGTTCATCATTTGCATCATTTGGCGAATTAATGCAGACGTGTCAGACCCTCCAGATGACATTCCTTCCTTCGGGTTTACCGTCTGATCCCGAGAATCACTGTGATCTCCATTCTTTTCATCATCATCGAGGTCAGATATCTCCGCTGAAGATATTTGGCCTCGGTCTTTTCACAATCCTCACAGTATTTTATTATTTCGCCGGTTTGAACTTTTTTCTGCATTTTCAGCAGTATCATCCAAATTGGTACACGCAAAGTGGATCCATTTTAGTCCACAACCGGTGCATCTTATTAATCTCCGCGGGGCGCGAGATCTTTTAGCCTTTTCATCTAACGTGCATTGAGTGCACGTAACTTCACATTCGTCCTGTGACACAACAACCTTTTTAATTGTTGCCATAGCTTTGACACACTATACACAGACAATATATATATATTGCAAATACACATATACAATACACATGTACTATGAAATACTTATTCAATATTAGAGACAAGTATTATTCATGAATTAAAGGACTCCCATTCTCTTTCCTTCCTTGAAACCCTTCTAGCGTTTAGTTCAACAGAATTTCGATGATCAATTTCACGGGTTCTGCTTCCAAAATGTGTCCTTGATTATTATGATAACATTGCGCCGAAAACTCCAGGGATTGGAGAATTCCACCAATCAGGGCGTTTTCTAACAGCCGCGGAAATTACAAAGCGAATAGAATTTTGGTGAAATCTAGATATAACCGGATCTAAAAGTGACTATAGACTAGTGAGAGGGGTGAGGGAAAAATTAGGTACCTGACTAAATTCTACATTGGTCTGAAATTAAGAAAATTTATATCCAATGACGGAACTATGTTTCGGTATGACGTCAGAATGGTAAACCTATGCGAAAATGGGATTTACAATTAATCAAAATATAAATAAATATATTATTCAGTGGGAATATGGTTACTAATGAAACCTTTCGATTCATTACATTTAATTTGAAGTAAGGAGAATAAATAAATTGTGTAATTAAACCGAAATCGAAGTAAAAAAAATTACTAGGTACAGGGTGCGAAAAAAAAGTTGCCATTACTTTCAACTGTAATGGTACATTACAAGAGTATATCCAAATTTAACAAATATTTCCGATTACAAATTGTACTTTGAAAACGAAATCGATTTTACTGAACAAAATTAATATAGAAAATAGTTTCAATCACTTCTATATAAGAGTTATATTATTAGAATGCAAATATTGCAAGATATTAGATACTATAAATGTAAAGTTTTACACTATACCTCTCGTAATGTTTTAAAGGTATGAGAGACTCGTAGGAAGACTATGATAGATCACATTTTTCCTTACTTTCGTGTAAACTGGAAAACAAAGTTAAACATTTCCATGTAATACAATGCAACGATACATACCAAACAAGCTTCCCCTTCATCTTCTGGCACATTTCCGAAATTAAACTTCCTACATGCTTATTTTGCGGTGCGATCCCAAACCAGTACACCTAATAACTCAATTTTACCTGAAGTGGCGCTTACCATTCTCTTTCCCCGAGTATATAATATTATACAGGGTAGTGAGAAACAATTTGAACAAACTTCGGGAGCTGATTCCTGACACCGAAATAAGCAAAAAAAAAAAAAAAAAAAAAAAGAAAAAAGAAAAAAGTCCTGGGAATTTTTGGTCAGTGAGGGATAATTTCGGTGATAAAAGTACCGAAAGTGTGGGGAAAATGAACTTCAGAGGGCTGTAATTCAAAAACAACGCAGCGCAGAGAGTGCGGTTTAGAACATAACACTAGAAGTCGTACGTGCTCGATTGAAAAATGTATGATTCAAACCTCTGATCCTTTTGAGAGGGATTCTCTAAAGGAACGTAGAGATTACTTGCCAGGTTATAGGAGATCCCTACGTTCCTTTGGGGAATCCCTCACATACATCTTGCGGAGGTTTGAAATATACATTTTTCAATCGAGCAGGTATAACTTCCAGAGTCATGTTCTAAACAGACTCTCTGTGTTGCGTTGTTTTTGAATTTCAGCCCCTGCAGTTCATTTATCCCACGCTTTCGGTACCTTATATCGCCGAAACTATGCCTCACTGACCAAAGTTCCACAGGACGCTTTTGCTTGTTCCGGTGTCAGGAATCAGCTCCCGAAGCTTGTTCAAATTGTTTCTTACCACCCTGTATAATTCCACCGTACCTCAATGCATTTCAAAGGTCGAACTAAGTGAAGGAAAAACAAAATGTAATAGCCATTTATTGAGATTTGACATAGGATTTCTGCAAGGTACACTATAATAATACTGATGAAGATGGACAGAATAAAAACCCGAGAAATTAATGAATTAATTAGACTAATAATACTCCTACACAATGTAAATAACATAATGATTTTGAAATATATTAAAACAAATGGGTAAGAAAACCTTAATTTTGTGCTAAACGCCTAATTGAAGTCGGATCTATGAGATTAGTTAGCTTTCTCGTTCCCAAATGCTGAGGTCTGCAACTTTAATCACACAAGGCTATCTTTCTCCGTCGAGACTATCGCTCTATATCGTTACAGTGCTGAACTCCATGTAATGAACTGCAAACCTGTCCCCAAGCATCCAGTAATGGTAAAGGATCGCAGTGGATCAGCGGTAAAGCTTTCATCTTTGGTGCATGGGGTCCTTGGTTTGATTCCAGCTCGCGCCAATTGAACTTTCTGGTGGACAAACACCGTGTGCATGTGTTTTCTCGGGGTTACTTCGTTTCCTCCCACTTTATTCACTCCACAATTCCATTCATTTCTCATCACCACTGTCTCATATAGCCTAGCCGTCATAACCGTAAGACGTACAACTGAAAGATTTCCAGTAATGGTAAATAGACATTTTGCCTTCACCTTGTACAACAATCCTCGCTCACGTGTTGCTTAAAGAACAGTGCAGATTCTCCGTGAGTAACAGTATGAAACTCATCTCTTCCCGATGTATTATCCTGTCATTTCTCGAACACCTAGCCCCCTTTTTATAGCATATCGATCAATTTTTGCCTGGGAAGAGCTTACCTGACTACCGGGATGTGCAACTTGCTTTCGAGAACTTCTTCGTGTCGCTCTGAGGCTTTTTTCCCTCATGAAATACGATCGTTTGCTGAGCCAGAAACCACTATGACTAAACGTATATTCTAGCTTTCTTTTCTTTTTCTTTCGTAATTTTTCTTAGAACGTGAGACATTTCATGGGATATTTCAATCGTACTAACCCAATGGACTAACTGCGCGAGGCAGGTACATAAATACAAGAGAAAACTGCGCATACCACGGTAATGTCTGAAATACTGAAGACAATGAATTCCTCTACTTCATGTATTGTAGTAAACTTTTGTCGTCTTTAAAATGTGCAAGTCATTTTCTCAGCATATCGAGCTTAATTATTAATAATAGAAAACTTAGCTTTTAAATTGCTTCAGTAAATATGCACAGCATAATCTGAGTTTACGTTTACTGTTGCTTCCAATACTCTGGTTATTACGCTACGAGTTGTAGTTTTAGTCGATATAAAGTACCAGTCATATCAGACACTTTTTAAAGCATTATGGCTTGTTCACCTTGATTGGTGGTCCCATATTATGCACGAAATCTAAAAAGTGAAGACATTGTTATCTCGATGAAGTTTATCTCAGTCTCATTGAATCTTGAATTTCATCGACATCGAGTTTTTGGTACTGGATGAAGATAACCCCCAAGTATTTTCTGTAGCTATACATAACCATCTTGGTCAATTATTTTCAACATTACTTTACTGAGTTCATTTTATTACATCCCCTTGTATGATAATGATTTCTAGTTCACGTCTCACTTCAGATCTGATCAAGCCTAACATTTGGCGATCGATTATTATTTATTATTGAAATACGTGGGGTAAACTTGTACTTCAATGTCTCTATTTTCACAGTCTTGCATTTAAACATATAAAGTTATGTGTCCTTAGCTCCATAACATCACAGCACAGTGATCACTCGATTATTTTGTAGATTAGCACAACCATATTCTACCCGCAAATAAGTGTAAAATATTCATAGCAGCACCCTTCTGAAATGTTGTTACTCCTAACAAGAACACCTGGAAATAAACTAATTTTGTAGCAAATATGACTTACATGAGAAACCACTTAGTAGCGTGAATATTCATTGAAATTAAATCAATATTATGGATACCATATTCGGAAGGAATTACGATTGTAATTTCATTGTTTCTAATAGAATTCCAGTCATTCTTCATTGTTGTTAAAGATGTTCCATCTGCGTTGTGCTCCTTAAAATTCGCCAAGATAGTCTTCCCATTGTCGGCTTTAAAATAATTTTCTTAGAAATCTTCTTTTTCTTCTTGTCAGCCATTAATTCAATATCCTCTTGCGACTACTCCACCTTGTTTGTTTCACAAAATCTGATTATGTTGAAGGAAAGCATCAGAAATCCCCTTGTAATATCCTTACAGACTTCTACCACTGATCCGATTATTTTCAAACTCTATTTAGCATCCCCCAAAAGACTGTACCACCTTTCTTTTACATCTTATCGTCTAGTTGAAATCCTCAGTGTATTACATTGTCTTACAAATTGTGCGTCTTTTTTGCTCTAAGACAATGTTCAGATTTCTAAATATGGCGGAATTGCGGTACTCGCAAACGAAGGAAGTTGGTCTTCTACACAAAGCAAACTGAGTCTTATCTTATTTTGAATATATATATATATATATATATATATATATATATATATATATATATATATATATATATATATATATATATATATATGTGTGTGTGTGTGTGTGTGTGTGTGGTTATTCCCTCAAACAACCCTACCTACAATATTGTAAATTCTTCATTTGGTTCACAAATATTTATACTATCTAATACATAAGTGTAGAATTTTCGAAGAAGACAATGTGCAGTTACATTGAAGTTCTTCCAGTGAAACAAAATCATCTACATATTGTAAACAACATATCTAATTATAGTTAGAACAACCTTTGAATTTAATTTAGATCATTAGAACATGGTTACTACAGTGAGTAACTAAGGATAAATAAATGAATAAGAAAACCTGATTCCAGTGCAAATGTACGTAAGATTATGTGCAACAAACTTAGCAAAAACTGAAAGCTAAATACTTCAACTAACATTTCAACTGTTGTCTTTTTTCACATTATCTAAAGTTGCAAGATATTGATGCTTTATTGGTTCATATTATCCCAAGGTAGAAAGATAATATGAACAGTATTTTAGGGAAATAACCCATCCTCCTCTCTATATAATTTAAACTAATACCTGTACTAGAATATAAACATCTCTAGAAGAAATTATTGGCGCATTAATATCATACATAATTAATGTACTATCTTTTGTGCAAGAAACACTTTTACCATTAGTGTAGTGAGCTCAGATGACCATCCAGCCGAAAACCTTCAATTTCTACCAATAATTTGTTTACTTTTATTAAAATGTTCTTATTTCTTCAAAACTATTGGTTGGCAACCTTTAAACAATATATCAAAGTCATTCTACACATAGGAAATTGTTAGCCATTGTCACGTAGTAGAATATGTTTTTGTCTATATCTTCAAAACATATTAAGATATTTAAATAAGGGTCAAATTGGAGAGAAGCGCCATCTGTGTGTTTTGATTATTTAGAGCGCCCTGTATCATTGATGAAACGTAAGTCATTATACAGCATAATTAATACTATTTCTTGTTTTTGGAAAATACCAAAGATCCAATTCCATCACTTCTGACATTGATGCATCATATTGGCCATCAAAAGCATCTAGTACGTAACTTTATGGTCCACAGTAACCATCTTGAATTTAGCAAAGTAGATCCACTATGAAAAGCATCTCCAAGATAACTTTTATTAATTCCGAAATAACCTTACTGATTCTAAACAGTTAATGGTGGACACACTACCATATGGTTTATAAGTGACATCGGAGACAGAAGTGTCTGCAGTTTTTAGAAATAGAACAGAACTTACATTAATTGTTGCAATTGCTTTATTTTTCTGAAATGCAAATGATAACCTGCCTTCCACAAAAATGAATTTTGCTGCACCTTGTGTTTATCTTTTCCAAGACAGTGTGATACATGGTACTTTCATGTTCTACACATCATGATGGATAAGAAATTCAGAGATTAGTACAAAAACTCTTAGACTAATGAAATTAAATTAATGTCACGTTCTTGAGATAAACAAGTTAAATCCGAATTAAAATTTTAAAATCAATGATTTTGTTATTTAGCAATATTTCACACAAAATTGTTCAATGCTTTTTTTTCTGATGAATTATAAATATATGTTGAGTTCTGAAACCAATAGTCAAAATTTAATGAAATTATCCAGAAATGCAATGTGGAAATCAGAAATTATAAACTTTTTTGTCAAGTATAGTTGAAATCACGTCCAGTATTAGAACATATAGAACTAACAAAGAAACAAAAATGTAGAAATAAGTATAATAGTGTTATTTCTTAAATTTGGGGTAATATAAACTTCAGCCGGAAATCTTAAAGTAATATCCTGAATTGCTTAGAAGTATTGAAGTTGGTAGAATATATAGTTACGAGTCGTAGTAATGTCAAGTCAGAAAATAACAGCTATCTCTCATACGTATGTTTAGGATTTTACACAGTGAAAAAAATCCTAGGATTTAGTGACCCGCATTAAATCCCTACGTTACGTCCTTAAATAAGTAGAAAACGATGTTAATAGGTAAAAACGTTATTCAAAATATACAGTGTAATATAGTGTTTCCTCCTGTATCGCATGACTAATGAAAAATTTACTTATAACTTCATTTAGAAGTCAATTGAATGACATCATGAAGTAACTTTTACAATCATGTCATCAAGTACTCGGCATCCTTCCTTGCTATAGCATAAGTATGGTTCGTAAGTATGTCAACTAATTATGTTGTATCTCAGTTGTAGTATAAGTCTTGCATTACAGGATGAAATACTTTGCAAAGCAGAACGTTACGCACACCGTTACTCGAGTGATCTACGTCAGGTAGATGTATTAGAACGAAAGAATGGATGATGCACTCCTATCGTAAAGTTGAGTTGACTTGAGTTTGAGTTTAACGTCCCGTTCAGCAGAGAGGCTACATGAGGCGTGGACCTACTGATTAACGTGGAATCCGAACCACATGAGTTCCCGCTGGGTCTTATCGTAAAGTAATTGTATTGAACATTCTTCTGCTTCCCCGTACATCATACGTCTTGTGTGCAAGAATGCTACATAGGAGAAATAGAGAGAGAGAGAGAGAGAGAAAGAGAGAGAGAGAGAGAAAGAAAGAAAGAAAGAGAGAGAGAGAGAGAGAGAGAGAGAGAGAGAGAGAGAGAGAGATTGCTTGTTGTAAGCTCCTGCCTAGAAGGACTAGAAATTCTCATTGCAAGATGTTCCAACAGGAAGGAACGTATGATATTTACGTCTGTGTGATCAATGTTTGTTGCTTCTTTCCGCTGTTACGTAGCACAGTACATTCTGAATATCGTATTCGGCCAGTATGCAACGTGTAATAGCATGTACGTAAGATATGAATGAGATTTCCCACGAAATTTCCGTACATGCAATACTCACTAAAAGTAGGATGCAACATGCAAAACAGGGTGCAAAATCATGCCTGTAATGAAGCGTACAAATTCCGTAACATAAAAAGGCTATACATATCGAGAGAATAAACGACATTAGAACTTTATATTGGCAATCCCAAATTGCTCTCTGCAGAAAAGAAGGTATATTACCTTTCCCTACCTCAGAAAAAGAAAAAAACAATAAATGAAAACTTTAGTTTCACGGCCCACATTTATGTACTTTGGGCTAAAGGAGACGATAAAAATAACAATTGAATAATGATGATAGAATTACTGGAATGTTAGATGGAAGGAAGCGGGAGCAACCGGACATGATGTCGTAAACCGCAATCTTGCATAGCCGGCAATCGAACCCAAACCCTTTCGAATCAAAGGTAAGCGCTCCATCATTGAGTGACCATGCCACTAGTACCCTCAGAGAAAGAAAATATAACTTTTTCATAATGGCAAATATTCACAATTTCAGCTGCAGTAACTTAGATACCTTCAAATCCTTCGAGAATTCTTTCTTTGTTGTATCTACCTATTATAATTCCTATGCTTGTTTAACTTTAATTTATAGCATAACCTATCTTCACAATATTTAATAACCAAAGATGTAGTATTATCTTTAATATTCAGATGGACCTCAAATACTATTTCATATTTCTATGCCTAAATGTAACTGAAATGTTTTTACTTTCAGAGTTAATTTTACAAAACACATGCTTTTTAATAAATTGTAGTATACTAATAAACTAAATAAAAAGACGTGGAACTCTTATGCCGGTGAATAATCTTAGCTCCCTTGGCAAAGTCTGGAGTGAAGCCACTATTCACCTGTGATATTACGAATGTCATTTCCAAAATTACTACACGATGATTCCAAGCGATCCACAGCGACCTATTTTTATCTTTTAAATATACTGTAGTTATTTAAAAACTGAAAATTAAGAGATTTTTCTTTAAAAAAAGATTAGGAAAAAAATTGACGTACCTCCAAAGAGGCATTAAACCAGAAAAGATCATTCCTAACTATCAAGCTTAATATTGAACTAAGGAAGAAACTGGTCAAATGCTATATTAAGAAGTGTTACATTCCATAGTTGGGAGAGTTGGATATTACAGAAGGTAAGAGAATAAATATTTAGAAAGTTTCGAAACGTGCCGTTGGAAGAAGATAGAGAAAATAAAATGCACATAGTAACAAACGATTTTTTTTTTTTTTTTTTTAAGCAGGAGCTAGAAGAGAAGAGGTCATATTTAGCCAGCATCTTTCGTTGGAAGACCAAAAATTGGATTGAACGCATCTTACGAAGAAATTGTCCCCTTCATAACGTCATAGAAGGAGAAAAAGGAAGAAAACCAAGAAGTAGGAAGAAGACGAACACAACTGATCCATGATTTGAAGAAAATAAAATATTGCGAGCTAAAAAGGAAGCTTAAGATTCAGAAACGTGTAATAAATATTTCCAGACCTAAACCAATAAAGAAAAAAAAACATTGTTTCCAGGACCTGCCGTCATTTAGAATTATATTATTATTATTATTATTATTATTATTATTATTATTATTATCATCATCATTATTATTATTATTATTATTATTATTATTATTATTATTATTATAATAATAAAAAGAGACACAACAAGAAGAAACAATTCATAGACGGGATGACAAGAAATATCCAAGTAAATATAGAACTCGAAATTCAATTCAAGAAAAAAAGAAAGAAACACGTCAGCATTATAATTTCAACTAAGAACACAAAACCGGAAGTATGCTAAAATGTACAGAGTGCTATTTGTAAAATAAATAAAGGTTTGCTTGGGTATAACACGTCATCAATTTCTGTATTCCAGCGAGAATATTAGTTATATTAAATTTGACTAATTAAAAAGTAAAATTATGCGTAGTAAAATTAATTTTTTTAAGGGAGACGAGGTCATTTAAACTGATTTGAAGAAAAGATCTGTAAAATCAAATCATTAAAATGCCCTTTCATTTTACAGAAAGAATAATAATACTTTTCCATATAAATCAACGAAATATAACAGTGGAAGATGACACGGTTATTAAACGCTGTCTCATAATTTGATTATGAGACTAATAAATATTCTTCTTTAATCGGAACGATGAATCTGCAAAATTTCGAAATTTTAAGACAGCGAGAATGGTATCCAGTAATCACAAATTATTGAAATCTTTATAACAAATTCGCTATCGCTCTCGCCTTTGGTGCGAGCGGTCCCGGGTTCGATTCCCGGTGAGGACACTCAATCAAAAAAGTGTAAAAGCTTCTACAGACCAGCCATCTTTAGTGAGGTTTTCCTGGTTTTTCCTCACTTATACCAGGCAAATGGCCGGATAGCACCTACCCTATAAGTCCCAGGACGCTTCCTTCCTTCCCTTTTCTAAGATAGTGTGAACGACGAGGGAAGCCATCGCTCATGCGTGATGGGTTAACATACCATCCAGGGTTGATATGTTTAAAACAAAGTGTTTAAAACATGTCTTAAACGAGGGCTGTTGTTTTGTTCAGTTTGTTTTAAACGTTTTAAACAAATTGTTTTAAACGTGCTTTTTTTATGGTGGTTGGACATGTTTTAAACAACTAAAATATCAGATTGAAGAAGCTAATTTAATTTTCTAACAAACAACCCATTATCCGCAGGATTTGTGCATGAAGAGCACAAGCAGAGTTATATTCTTATTATAACAGCAATTACTGAACGAAATTCTGTACATCTATGTACGTATAACTAAACCAACAGAAATTCAAGTTAAGTATTTGAACATTTCTTAATTTCCAAGAATAACTGAGGTTAAACACACTATACACTATTCTAAGATCCAAATTCAGAAATTAAAAACTTGAGTATTTTTTGTTCACTATCACTTCCATAATAATTAACAGTACTCACATCATAAACTAGAAGAAATACTCTGACAAATACCTCATAGAAAAAAGCAGTGACTAGCCTACAAGGAGCAAATGGCATTCTTTAACTAAACAGTTTTCAAGATACATCTCTATCTGCAGCATGGATAGCTAACAATGATTAGTGTCTACGGCATAACAACATAATTAACCTTTAGATGCCCGCCAGGGATTTTAACAAAATGGTAGACTCTCACGTTCGGGGCTCTGGTGACAATCCTAATTATCACAGTCATGATTTATACACAGTTGGAAAGCTTATAGACCACAAATTCCAACGAGGTAACATTCGTGAAAATCCCGCCATATTTGCAGAAACGAACAGACATAAAATCATTAAAAAATACGAAAATATGGACTTTGCGGGGCCCTGGCAAGTCTTGCAGTCACCTGCGCTGACAAAATTATGCTAATGTGTAGGTCACATACTTGTGACAATAATATAAGAAATGGTAGCCATTGCTGCCATTGCGTAATGAATTCGTTTTATGTAGGAAGTATTAAAAAGTGCGCAGAAAAACATTCATTGAATTAGACATTCTCTCCCCTCCCACGACAGTGCCACGTCCATATGGAAATCATTTTTGCTGCACATATCATGTATACGAACACGAATTATGCTTCTAGACCACTTCAGTAAAATATATCTTGCCTTATATGGAACCGTTCTGAAACTAAATGTAAATTAGCCAAATTTGACATCCTCTTCCTCTATAAACACAAGTACATATACAGGTTACTATCATGTAGGAGACTATTTCATTGTTTCACATACTAATTTTTGTGGATGTTCCACAAAGGGGAAGGAATGACCTCCAAAATCTGTTGAAAAAATTGATGAAAAATTTAAAAAACGAACTTCATCCTCCCTCTCTCGGCCGTACATAAACACTCTCTACATACATAAGATGTAGGGATGAGCACGAGCGAGTTCGAGCGAGTTCTCATTGAAACTCGACTCAACTCGAAACCGACATCATTGAGCTCGACTCGAGAACTCAGCTCGAAAAATTTCTTCCAACTCGACTCGAGCCGAGCCAAATGGAGCCAAATGTTGTGTGTAATCTTAAGTACTTTCTTCAAGCATCCTATATAGACAATATAATTATTATCAATGACAGTTACTATTACTACAATTTATTATTATTATTATTATTATTATTATTATTATTATTATTATTATTATTATTATTATTATTATTATTATTATTATTATTATAACAACACCAGCGTGTATAAACATGAATGATAGGCGGTTTGTATCTGAATACTAAAAACTAGTTGACTGCTGACCTCGGAAAAGGTGCAGTCAAGGAGACAAGGACATCGTTCACGAGGTTCTGGGTTTCAGTTCCGGAGAAGCAAGTATCCAGGCTCGGACCAAAAATCGTTAAAAGTTAGACTGCGTCGGCCAAACATGTTCAAACCTGCTCGGCTCGTGTTTGGATAAGCTTGCATATGTGCATTATTTTTTATTCATATGTTTCATTTTTGTATATAGTTTAGTGGTTTTAGTGAATTCTTTGTGATTCTTTTGGTGATTTTTGGTGAGTTTTAGTGAGTTGTGTTTGCATTGGCTGGCAACAGTGCCTTCAGTGTTCTATTCAAGTTGTGTCCGTGCATTCGACAATGTGTTGTCAAGTTCAACTGGGCAAGCATATTCATTCATAGTTTTAGAAAAGCACATTTATTCATAGTTTTTAGAAAAAACACTCATGTTAATTAATATACAAGATTTGCATGTTCTTAACAGTGTTTTAGAGTGCTACTCAGTTTATGTGTGATCGAAGACAAAAGTGTGTGATCGTTTAGCAAGCAACCATGTGGACAAATAATTATAATATTGCAGAAACAAGTTAAGATAAGTAATTCATTGTACTAATATTTAAGTATTATATCATTATATTAACATATGAACAAAGCATGTCATATTTATCATATTAACGCATGTACTTTTGAATAAGAATTGAAGCAAGTAACATCTAAAACATTCGTTAAGTCTTATTTCTCGTTCCTCCATGATATCTGGGTGAATCAGTAAAATGGGTTTAATCATACAGTTCATTAGCTGTGGATGTGAAATGTGTAATTTATAAGTACAGTACATAAACATATCACCCTTTTATACATATGCATAATCAGGGTTCTAAACGGCTCTTAGCGGCTCGACTCACAGCTCATTCACTATCGAACCGAGTCTACAGCTCAACAACTCACCCAACCGAGCCGGCTCGAGCCGATGGCTTACCTGAGCCGAGTCGGTGCCTCATCTTAAAGGAGCCGGCTCGAGCTGCTCCTCAGTTGAACCGAACTGAACCAGTTAACATCACTATCTGGGTTGGGCTTCTGCTTCGGCTCAAAAGTTAGATCGTGCAGGTCTCAGCCTTGGTGGTAAGGACTACAGTATATACCGGTGTTTACATTGGTGTTCACGTTTGAGGCTGTCTCGTTATAAAAATCCATAGTCGTCTTGTTAATCGACAGGAGACGAGATTCGAGCAGTGTCCCATCTTCTGAGCAACAGTAAAAATGTTCCATATTACTGTTGACATTTCTTATGACTTTCGCTTTCCAGTCTAATCAGGCCATGATTTCAAAATGAGCTAAACGAGCGAGCCGTTTATCAAACTCGACTCGACTCGAAACTCGATCTCAAAACAGTGACTTGGTTCGAAACTCGATTCGAGAAAATCATCTTTGACTCGACTCGAAACTCGATTCGAATTTGCTTCGAGTTTTGAGTCGAGTCGAGTTTTAGCTCGACTCGTTTCCATTCCTAATAAAATGCATACTAGCGGAAGGCTTTATTTCTCAGGAATACTTTGGTACCAAATAATCTTTCTAGCTTAATTAGGGACTGAGCTATTGATGTTTGTTGTAAAAATAAATATAATCTACATAAAAAAACTGAAACTCCAAAAATTGGCTAACTTTGCCCCCTCCCTGCACCCCCACGTAAGCAAGAAGTACAAATACACGATATTACCATGTAGTGGCCTACTTCATTGATTCACGTACCAATTTTCATGAATTTATCCCCCAAGAAGGGGAATGGCTCCCAAAAACCGTTTAAAAAGAAACACAAGATCACGATATTTACCCTCCTCTCACGCCACGTGATATCCCCACATAGATAAAATGCACACCAGCGGAAAGCTGCATCCTTCAGGAATAAATTGGTTCCAAAACCATCTTCCAGCCTTAATTATGGTCTGAGCCATTGAGGTTTAGAGCTCCAATACAGCATGGTGCGTCATTGGGTGTTTAAGAATGCAGGCGACCAGTAGAACATAACACACACACACACACACACACACACAAAAAAAAAAAAACTACATATTCAGTGAACTGAAATCGGGAAAATCCCGATTTCTTTCTCCGGAATTCAACATTTGGACGGATCGAGAGTAGGGAAGTTCCCGAAATTTGATCTAACGGTTGAATATAGATGGCAAGCAATACCTGTGAACGTGTAAAAATGGTATATGCCTATTTAGATTATTGTTTTAAACAAAATAAACATTTTAAACTTTTTTTGTTTAAAACAAAGTACTTTGTTTTAAACGTTAAAAACGTTTTAAACAAAAAAACATGGTTTAAACATAAAAAACGTTCCTTTTTTTAAAAAAAACGCGCTTTTTTCAACCCTGATACCATCAGTGGCGTATTTACGATTCTACTTCGGAGGGGCTTTGCAACTTTATTAATGGACATGTGAAAATTCTGCAAGATATTTCATTTACTTTAATATAGTAAATAAAACTTTGGGTGCTTAAGCCCGGAAGCCCCCCTAAATACGTCACTGGAGATGCCGAAAGCCCAGAAATCTAATTCCTAAAGCCCAAATCCTTTATCACTAGGAATGCAATGGATATACCCGATTGCAATGAAATGAGCTGAGTGAGCTTAAACTACGTAATCATGACTTTTTCCCCATGTTAAGTCTATGGAAGCGTTTTTCGGTGATTATTCCTCGATGGTACATCGGATTTTTGATTTCGACCTATGTTCTCACTCAGCACGACATACTCTATCAGCGTGCTAAGTTTGGTTGAGATCGGCCAAACGGTCTAGGAGGAAGCGTTTTTCGGTGATTATTCCTCGATGGTACATCGGATTTTTGATTTCGACCTATGTTGTCACTCAGCACGACATACTCTATCAGCGTGCTAAGTTTGGTTGAGATCGGCCAAACGGTCTAGGAGGAGTTCGCGGACAACCAAACGGCTAACCCGAGTATAAGAGCTTCGCTTCGCTCAGCTCAACAAAGTGCAGGAAATTCCATGAGATTTTAACAAAATCGATATTTTCAATACAGAAATCTGTATCAAAGAAATACAGTACCACCGAACAGCATTCACTCACAGTAGAAATAAACGTATTTTTGAGAACTTCATTGCATTAGTTTGTAATAATTCCAAATAATTTTGCGTATCCGGAAATAAATGACTGCTGTTGAGCTCGCAACCTCACTTTGGTATAAGGAAAAAAAAGGAAAAGAAAAAGAAGAAGAAAACAATCAGTGTTTAATACAGAAATGAAAACGCAAAACACATTGTACGTAGTAACTGGTATCTACGTATCGCTTTTCATTTTCGAGCATAATCATCACGTGTTCCAACTCTTACCTCTATTGTTCTCTGGGATTCTTTTGTTCTGCAGACTTTATGCATTCTGAACTTAATCTCGCATTCATTTCCAATTTGCTTTTTCTCGGCAATGCTTCATGCGGAAATCGTTGTTTTTGTTAATGTTAACAAAAAAAGTTATTTTTCCAACAAAAAGAATATTTTTTCCCAAAAAACTCTTCTTCAATTTTTTATCAACAGAAAGAACAAGAAGAAGAAGAGGAGGAAAGAACGAGTGCATGGAAGTAGAAGAGAATTGCTGCTATAAACGGAAGGAAAAAAACGATATACAACATTTATTATAAATAGAAGGTTGCGAGCTCTGATAATTAAATTGAAAGGATTTCCTTAACTAAAGAGGAATTGTCGGTTTCTAGTAACATATAATTAATTTGATATCATATTAGAGATGTATGATCGAAATTAAAATACTTCCTACGACATAGTAAGTTGTTTCTTTCAATTTTGTTGATTAGATTTTTATTTGATTTCCAACTTAACGTATCTTTTAGCAGTGAGGCTATACAAGACTTGGACATGTAGTCTAACGTTGAATCCGAACCACATGATCTCCCACTGGGAATCGGACCCGAATTTCTCACGCAAAAGAAGCATACACTAACCTCTTACAAGGGAAGAGAGGGAGATTATATATCGAAGTGGAAGATGGCTTGTACACGAATCGAAAGCACTAATGACGCCTATTACAAAATTGTAATAAAAATTTTCCCAATGCATATACTGTGCGAGTTATATGAATATACAGGGTGTCCAGAAAATCCGTTTCCATCCTTAGAAATCGCAAACAGTGAACCAGATGCTAAAACAGGTAAACACGTGTTTGATTATTTTAAAAGTACAACGTATCAAAGCAAAAAGTGTTGTCCCAGGGCCACCCGCAAGGTCCCAGGCGGGGTCCAACTCAAAAATTGCAAATGGTGAGGGGGTCAAGTAGCATATCGTTGGAAACCTGCTGGGAAACGAAACGAAAGAAGACGCAACAAGTCTCGGCTCTCTAGAATTATCCTGTGCAAAATGGCCACCGGTCGAAATGTCAGCAAAAACGTCATTGTAAAGTCTATGGCCACCTTAAAAAAAATGAAACGGTGAGACAGATGTCAAAACAGGAAAACACATGTGTAATCATTTCAAAAGTACAGTGATTGAAAGTAAAAATATTTGTCCCAGGTTCTCCATGGGGTCCCAGACGGGGTCTTACACAAAATTTTCAAATGGCAAGGGGGCTCAAGAAGGATATCGTTTGAAAGCTGTTGTTAAATGAAATCAGATGGAACAAGTGTGGGCGCTCTACAATAACACTGTGCAAGCATCTTGCATTTTAGTTATTTCTGTAGTCGGGTTTTAGTTTGTTTTCACTTCAATTCTTATTCAACGGAAAGAAAGGAAATGCCTCTACTGTGAGATTCTGCTCTTTGAGCCCAATAGTACCTAAATAAATAAATAAATAAAAGAAAAGGAAATTAAGAAATAAAGAAAAGAAATAACATTTGACTTATTTGAGTATAGAACTGACTAGTTAATATATAATGTGCAATAATGGTACTTATGCTCGTTGTCTGGATTATCAAGTATAAAATGATTCAAACAAAAACTTCCTTGCACCAAGAATAGCGAATACGTGCAATCGTCTCACAATGACAAGTACCGATTGCTAAATGGAAAGCGAATGTGCTTGGAGAATCGAAATGAGGATGTACATTTTGACCGGCCACCATTTTGCACAAGATAGTTTTAGAGAGTCAAAACTTGTTCCGTCTTCTTTCATTTCCTAACAGGTTTCCAACGATATGCTACTTGACCTCCCTTGCCATTTGAAAATCTTGAGTAGGACCCCATCTGGGATCCTGTGGAGGACCCTGGGACAAATATTTTTACTTTCAATCACTGTACTTTTCAAATGATAACACATGGGTTCTCCTGTTTTGACATCTGTCTCACCATTTCGTTTTTTTTTGTTTGTTTTTTTAAGGTTGCCATAAATGAAGTTCTTGCTGACCCTTTTACCGGTCACCATTTTGCACAGGATAAGTCTAGAGAGTCGAGGCTTCTTCCATCTTCTTCCATTTTTCAACAGGTTTCCAACGATATGCTTCTAGACCCCCTTACAATTTGCAATTTTTGAGTTGGACCCCGCCTGGTACCCTGCGGGTTGCTCTCGGACAACACTTTTTGCTTTCATACCTTGCACTTTTAAAATTATCAAACACGTGTTTTCTTGTTTTGGCATCTGGTTCGCCGTTTACGATTTCAAGGAGTGGAAACGAATTTTCTGGACACCCTGTATATTCATATAACTCAAATAGTATATGCA
Source organism: Thermobia domestica (assembly GCF_964235325.1). Taxonomy (NCBI): domain Eukaryota; kingdom Metazoa; phylum Arthropoda; class Insecta; order Zygentoma; family Lepismatidae; genus Thermobia; species Thermobia domestica. Next base: position 218,493,123 of record NC_137461.1, on the reverse strand, counting down.
TTCGGAAAATGTTTATTACAGTTTCGTAATATGCATTGTTAGTGCTTTCGATTAGTGTATAAGACATCTTCCATTTCAATATATAATCTCCGACACTTCCCTTGTTAGCCACAAGGGAGCTTCTATTCAATTGTATGTATATAAATGTCTTAACAAAGGATTTTAGCTTCAAATTGTGAAAACCACGGCAAATTTTAGAAGTATGGAGAGTTCTTGAAGCCGGAAATGATATTAATATAACTTCCGGTTGTAATAAAAGAATAAGATCGGATTGAGATGCTGGATATATATGAGAAACATTCTCACTACTTATTATTAGACCTGGGAATTTTAGGTGCAACATTTTGATTAGAAAACATGCAACATTTTGATAAAATATAGGGAAATTAGGCAAAGGTTTTAGTTCATGAGTGCACTTAGAAACCTACGTTGTAGTTAGTTTTGGTACTGCTTGTATGAATATTTGTATTTAGAATTTGCATCTATTTTTTCGAAAGTTTTGCCCTATATTTTATCAAAATGTTGCATGTTTTCTAATCAAAATGTTGCACCTAAAATTCCCAGGTCTAATAATAAGTAGTGAAAATGTTTCTCATATATATTCCAGCATACCAAGCCGATCTTATTCCTTTATTACAGCCGGAAGTTATATTAATATCATTTCCGGCTTCAAGAACTCTCAATACTTCTAAAATTTGTCGTGGTTTTCACAATTTGAAGCTAAAATCCTATGGTTAAAAAATAACAGGTAACATTTAACATTTCAGTGCATTTTTTTTTCAATGAGATTGCATCTCTGGTCATTATGTAAATATTCCTATGTAGAGAAGAAATAGCAATAGCGATTGGTGATAGCCATCACTAGTCAGTTTCAGGTTAGCACTTGCGTTTACTTTCTATTCACTAAATTGAGACTAACGGAACTGTGCTGGAGCGAAAGTAACGTGAAGCCGCACACGTTCGGTGTCCATTGTTCAAATATTGATGAAACAAAATCCGGGAAAGAGGCCAAAACAAAATAAAAATATATTCTAAACAGTAAAAATGTTATGGCATTGTGAAAAGGTGCAAGAATGTGCTAGCATCTGTGTTCAAAGATGTAACGAAAATACAGCCAGTAGTATTTATTTACTGTTTATTTTGAAATAAAAGCTAATTTGGATAGTTTATAGGATAAAAAAGTAAGGTGGAGCACCTAAAACTATTTATTATATTTTGTTTTTAAAAAAAGGGAATCAGAACTCAAACTGAAAGTTGTAGCAAACGTTTTACCGTTTTATTTTATAGTGTTCAACGTTAAAACAACAAATATTAAATTTCTGTAAGTTCTTCCATATCTCTTAGTTGCTAAGATGTCAGTCACCGCTGTATCCACCTCCTGATTATTTATGAAGTATACTGATTGCAGGATGTGCATCGTGGATCGAAAGGGAAGGTCAGGACTACGTGTCAAGTGTGGCATCAGTTCGTACTATCAAGTTGCTGATTTTATGTTGAGTCTTTTGTGTGGTCTTTCGTTAATTTGTCTCAACACTATGAGTCTTCAGTTCACTAATGCAAGATATTTTTTGCATAGTGAAGAATACATCCGCTCCAGCTGCTTGAAGCAATTCCATTATTGATGGTACGACCATTAGGAACGAACTGGAAGTTTCACCACACATAAAGCATCACTTTGTGGCGAAACGACCCTACTTGACTACTACTTCTGGAAGTTTCCCCTTGCTCAACCGCAGATTTTGCATATTCGAACTTCAGAAAACATTAGCATTTTGTTGCATGTGACAGTGCACTTCAGGAAACGAATCACGTAGATTTTGCAGCATTTTGTCAGCAGATACTTACTCTCTTGCTCCGGTCAACTCATGTGGCATAATGCAACAGCTCCACAACTTTCCAGAAGTTGTTAAGATGATAAACTACACTGGATTCGGACATACCGAGTTGATTTGATAATCATCGTGTAGTGGTTGATGGAGTTTGCTCAATAGCCTGTAATATAACCCGTGAATCTATTACCCTGGGGCAGCCAGATCTTGGCTGATCTTCGATAACTTTACAACCTGCACTATCTTAATGGAACCAACGAGTTGTCGTGCTGTAGTTCATTGCCCTTTCCCCTGTTCTATGACAAATGATTTGTGTTGCTGCTGCTCGAGTTTGAACTCATAGAGTAACAAATCACGAAACAGGCGTTGTTGATTGCCACTAAAAGCATATTGAAGATACTATTAAAGTCACAATCTGTGTCTTCGATAGATAGCTTGTCACACTACCTTTTTAGGCAGTTTCACCATTTTACGTACGGTCTATCACAATGTATATAAGACCATGCACTTTGGCTGTAGAAATATAGCAAGATTTCCGACTCACCTTTGTGTAATTAACCAATCTATTAACTGATTTCATATTTAGAAATGCGTACTGTAAATGTTCTTTCTTTTATTTCTGATTTTGAAATCTTACTTGCAAAGTTATACAATATCGACAATGTGTCTCTGTATCTTGAAACTATTTTGACAATTAGTTCTGAAATAACTGTTGGACTAATTAGTGACTATGTAAGTGATGATTCCTTACATCAAAATAAGAGAAAAAAATTTATATGAACCTATGACGAGAAGAGTATAATTTCAGAGCTAGGGCTGTCCAAAATCGCGAAAAATTCAAATTTCAAGAGGCCGTATTTCGAATTCGAGAGACTGTGGATGGTGGTAATTATCAGCGTAAGATAGGTCAAGCATACGCAATCCAAAAATGCACATTTCATTAGTGTTCAATGAGTGTATACAGAGTATTCCCTGCACGGTGAAATTCCCAGACATGCCATCAACTGAATTTTGAGATATGCTCTGATTTTATGGTTGGTCCAAAGTAGGCAAACGATAAGCCTTGACTGCAGCGAACACGGAATGCTTTGGCGCGATGTCGGAAGTGTTGTCAGCAGCCCGTCTCTCGCACTCGGGTAAACGCATAGTGAGATGTTTTCTTTCACGCTTATAACTGAAGAAAACGTGAAATATACCGTAACGAAATACATATCATCACACGTTATTCCAATCAATAAAAACATGGAGCTGATGGTTCCTAACGTTTCTGCCTTCCTTCCGAAGTATTGAATTTCCATTGTTGTCGAGGCTTACCTCCTGCCTACTTTGGACCCTAGTTGAAATCAGGGTATATCTGAAAACTCTATTGAGAGCATATCTGAGAATTACATCCTGTACGGAATACCCTCTACACCTATTGACAATTGATAAAATATGCAGTTTTGGATTGTGTATTCGTGGCTTCTTTTACGCTGATAAGAACCACCATCCACAGTTTCTGGAATTCGAAATAGGGCCTATTGAGATTTAGTTTTTTCGCGACATTGGACAGCCTAGCTCTGAAACTATGCACTTTTCGTCATAGGTCCATATGGACTTTTTTCTCTTACTTTGATGTGAGGAATCACCTCTTACAGTTTGTTGTCGGTATAGTTCATTAACATCCTCTCTCTCTCTCTCTCTCTCTCTCTCTCTCTCTCTCTCTCTCTCTCTCCCTCTCTCTCTCTCTCTGTATATATATATATATATATATATCTTACGTGTTCAACCGAACTTATCCCTCTGCATAACAATTGATATGGTGGTAGACCTTATTGAACATACATCATCATCATATCATATTCTGCCATTATTCGCAAGTCATTTGCTGCAACTAACGAGCTTCCATGCTCCACGGCCATCTAACCTCTTCGTCTTTACGTACGACTTTTCTGTTTTGGGGTCGTCTATTAATTGTAGTCGCCTTTGTCCATTCTCTCTCTTTCCTGCAGCCGCATCCTTTAGTACGTTCCTCATGATACAATTTCTTCTTAGCCAATGTCCCAGCTAGTTTCTCTTCAGCTTCTTAATAACATCTAAAATTGTTCTTTTCTCACCCACAATTTATAACAGACTCTCATGTATTTTCTGCTCGACCCAACTAATTCTTTTCATTCTTCTCCGCACCGACATTTCGAAAGCTTACAGTCGTTTTACATCATTTATGCGTAATGTCCATGTTTCTGACCCATACAAGACGGTGATATATTATTGTGTGCAGACGTTTGGTACCTAAGCTACACTAAAACTAAAATATTAATCAATTAAAGAACCTTTCTTTTTTACTATGATGTGTAGGTTTTAATCTTTACATACCCTTATAGTGGACAGGTACTTAAGCAGAAATTTATTTTGGGAGAAGTCCAAAGCTTTTTGAGAAGCCCAAATTTAATATGAGGTTAAATTATAGTAAAGTTTGTAAAATTACATGTAAAATTAGACTAAATTTAAAAGTAAAGTCGTAATTTTGTCAAGTGTCCGATCTTCCAAAACTCATTTCCTGACAAACTGACAGTGAATTAGTTTTCGTAGTAATAGAGAGAGATATGTAATAAACTCTTTTAAAGAGAGTGAAGATGATCACGTGAATCTTATAAGTAAGAATGAAACTATTTTAAAAATCTTATATTTGTGGTTAAACTGATGCCAAATGAAAATACTCTAGACGCTATATATTCCCTCATAACCCAAGGAAAAGTATACACCCTTTTATACTTCTAAGATGTAAGATATACACGTCATACTCAAGTGCGAAGTCTATACCCTCTCATACTGTTTGACATTCGCTTAAACAAGAACAATACTCTAGGCCTCATATACCCTCTCATACCCAAGTATGTAAGGTATACAGTCTTTCATACCCCAAGTATGCGATTTATGTACACTCATGTCCAAAATTATTGTCGCATGTCTATAAATATGTTGTAGAATATAATTTGATAACGAATTTGCCCGGTATTTCTTATAATGTTGGTATGTGTATAATCGGGAAAGGCATGTGTGTGGAAATTTTCATGTGAAAAGAGCAGTAAATAAGAACAATAAAACGAAAATAAAACCTTCTTGTCCATTTAGCAACATTTTGTTTTACTCATTCTAATTTTCGTATTTATAATTCTTTTCCTATGAAATTTACCACAAATATACATTTCCCTATTATGCACATAGTATCAGTATTAAAAGTATCCTGCAAAATCATTATCTAATTATATTCTTACAAGAAGACAATTATAGATATGCGACAATCGTTTTGGACATGAGTGTACGTTCTCATACCTCAACCAAACGAAATTTTAATCTTACCAATAGAGTAATTCGAGTGACCATAGGGATGAAGTGAATTTAGTTAAGGTTAATGATATGTGGCAACAAAGCATGAACGGCTCTGATCTTGCAAAGCCTCTGTATGTGCAGTATTGAGTCTGTGGCTGACGAAGAAGGTAGTGAGTGTACAGAGGAAAGAAGCGAACTACTGAATGCAGCGAGCACTGACAGCAGGGAAGGTGAGCTGATTTGTAGCTCTATTTTTGCTATTGTAATATGGAACAGTAAGAAACTAGAGCAATTCTTTCCTTAAGTAATTGTGTTCTACCCAACACTTCCACAGCAGCATGAAGTTATTATTAGGTACGCATGTATATAGATATGCCTCAATATCTTGCGAACATAAAGCTACAAAACATGTTTTGAAAAAAGACGACGATGTGGGGTGAAGTGACTAACATATTTTGGCGTGATATGAATAGTCCTTTTAATCATTCCATATTGTGTGTGTGTATCCCACTCCGAATATTAACACATACCGAATACATTTTTTCTGAAAGAAACACTGCTTCAAACCACAGTCTCGTATAGAAGGTTCAAGGCATACTGGGAACTCAAATATTGCGCTCTTTCTTGTAAGGTCAGACAACTCAATGCCCCCGAGACGGTGCTTTGGACACAATATTGGGTTGGTATGTCTATTTGCTTCTTAAGCATTTCTAACAATAGCGTATGTATCTTTACATCATGTAGGTGTTCTTCGTTAGCTGTATATTCACTATATAGAAGTCTATATCTTGGTATTTACATTATGTCGAGGACACTTCTCACCAATATACCCCATATGAATATTCACTTCACCCTCATGTGTGGGGTGAAGTGAATAATTTATCTTGTATGATTCATTTCTTTCACATTACGATAGGAATCATACATGTATTTCAGAATGCAGGAGGTCTATTCTATTCAATTATAACTGTCAACCAGCCGTGCTACCATTTCTGTGTAGGACGTTTTCCCTTTCATGCTTACTATGTTCACTTCCCTCCGAATTACTCTATACAGGGTTTTCATAAAGTCTGGACGGATTTAATTTGCTTATAATTTTCATAAAAATGCTCATAATGAAATCAAATAAAGTGCAAACGGTAGCGGAAGGATTAAATTTTTAGTTGGCAATACTGTTAGATAAGCTGCAACTCTGAACACATTGAGAGAGAGAGAGGGAGGTCAAGGGTCAGTTTCTTACCAAATTCCATCCATTGTTGTTTCAATGTTGACTGTTAAAAGTAAGTTGTAAGCTGTATTGGTGTGTGTGTCTTTTAAATAAATAAATAAATGAAAAACTCCTCTGAGAAGACTATTTTTTTTACCGTATCAAAGATGGCGTCGGTGAAAGAGAAAGCGCAATGTGTTCTGTGGTACGCAGAGCTAAAATCACCAATTCTGGTGTGTCGAAAGTTCACTAAAGAGTTCAAAAAGCCGGCACCGGCTGAGAGTGCTATCCGAAAGTGGCATGCTAAGCTCTTGGAGACAGGAAGCGTCCTGGACCGTCCTCGAAGTGGGAGGCCGCCAACACCGCCTGCAACAGTGAGCAGGGTAAGGGAAAGCATCATCAACAGCCCACAGAAGTCGATTCCTAGATGGTAAGATCACCCGACCTTACCCCCTGCGACTTCTGGCTTTGGGATCATGTGAAAACGGAAGTTTATGCAAAAAAAGCCAAGTGGTTTGGAGAACTTAAAGGACAAAATCAGGGCGTCCGTGGCTGGCATTTCGGATCAAACACGGTGGAACGCTGTGAGTGGATTCTAGCGCCGCCTACGCGAATGTGTGGACGTAAATGGCGCCCAGTTGAAGGTGTGGCGGTGAATGAACTGAGCTGGTGCAGATTACTGGTAAAAATTTAAGCCTTCCGCTACCGTTTGCACTTTATTTGATTTCAATATGAGCATTTTTATGAAAATTATAAGCAAATTAAATCCGTCCAGACTTTATGAAAACCCTGTATTTGCTGAAAAAAATGTCTCTGAAAAGCACATGTGTTTAACATCCTTTTAAACAACAACAATACTGTAGAATTTATATATCTTCTCATACCCCAAGTATATAAGGTATATAGCCTCTCATATCCCAAGTATGCGATATCCCAAGTACCCTCTCCTACCTCAAGTCTATGACACTTTAACATTAACAATATATTTGCTGAAAAAATTAACATCTGAGAAGCACATTTGTTCCACATCCATTTAAACAAGAAGAATACTGTGTCTTATATACCCTCCTATAGCCATGTGAGATTTTATCCTCACCAATATTTTTTTAGGTTCAACGAAAACTTTTCTTAACCTCAAAACAAGATAAAAAATTATTTTATATTTTAACCAAAATAAATCTAACGTCAGTTCATATTTTCATGTATGGGAGATAGGAGATGGGATATGGATAACCAGACTTGAAGTCAGAATTACTCGAAGATGTTTGTCCTATGGAGAAAAGCATAGTTCAAAATTTCGTTCTGGTACAAGATTTGTCGTGTGGAGTGACGGATTCACGAATGGACAGACAGACTAACATTATATCTTATAGCGCCAAATAGTGTGATTCTAATAAGTGTATGATATCATAAACAGAGAATAAATCCTATGTTTAAGTTGCTCTTCTCCTTAAAATCTAACTTTCGCTGCTGGCAGAAAGGTGGAGCATAATCCTTAGGGAAATATTAAGTATTCAAGATTTTCTCAAGATCTGATGTGGAGATTGCTAATTTCCAGCTAGAAGGATTTATGAGCAGAGTTTTCCTCGAATAGGGAATAGAGTGAAAGGTAGTTTCGCGGTAGCGACGCTTGAGATAAATTGGTTCCCACTTAAACCTCAACTCAATACCTGTTTATTCCTTAAGGAATTCGCAAAGTCAACTTTCATATAGAAACATCAGCTAAATTTAAGTTTAAATCACTTTTACATGAAACAGTAGCTTAGTTTGCTGAATTATCAAGCATATTGCACATAGCTATTTGTGTTATAGTAATTAGTGATACAATTCATTGTTGAATCGAACGGCCCACTTTTCCCCTCCCCCCCATCAATCCCAATTTATACAAATACCGGTAAGTCTCTAATATCAAGCAAAATACACATTATGTTTTACTAAAATCGGAGTAGTTTTACGATATTCTCACGGGGAAGGGGAGTTTTTCTTTCATTATTGATCCATTTCAGCTTCATGAGTAAAGACTATTAGGAATCATCAGAAAAATTTATCCCATATTCCAACAATATCGAATGAACTTATTTTACGAAAGCTACTGTAGAACATAGAGAAAAGTTATGATATATATATATATATATATATATATATATATATATATATATATATATATATATATATATATATATGTGTGTGTGTGTGTGTGTGTGTGTGTGTGTGTGTGTGTGTATGTATGTAATCAACTTCATCGACAGGCATTGGAGATTGTGTGAGAGCAACGGCGCCGACTTTCCAAAATTTATGTGTGCGCATATCAATGGCAGGACATATTATATGTTTTCAGGGAAGTCTCGATATTTTTTGATTGCTTCCTTTCAGTTAAAATATTCTATGAACACTGTCCTAAAGAGCTGTGCTCAATTCTATTCACAATATAGATCCCCCCTTTTTTTTATTGTGGGTCTGCCTATGACTAGGCCAGAGACAGGCAAAGAAATATGGAGTGTATTGCTTGGTTGCTTTTGCAAAAGCACATTTGAAACAAACAATTATGTTTTAGAGGTTAGAAATTTTAACTTCCATCTCAATGTTTTAATTGCTTATTATTTTTTGATAATGGCAAATGAGAAATATTTATTTTATTTTGTTTCTATCAAACTAAAATCTTGTGTGTGCAGCGTACCCACAAGATTATTTGTGTAAGTGCTGGAGCCCCGGAGCACCCACGTAGTCGGCGCACATGTGTGAGAGTTTTAGTAAAGATCCACATCGTATATAATTAAAATAGAGTAACTATGCTGTTTGAAATTATGTAACATATTCTTTATATTGAGATCGAAGGGAAAGTTCATACTTTCATTGTCGGCTGATTTTAAATCCAAATAATGGAGATGATTGTGAAGTTTAAAAAAGTGTATGCCATATTATAACAAATTCTATTTTTTACGATAGTTATTGTATAACAAAAAAAAATGTTAAATCAAAGGGGTTATTTACTGTACTACATCGGAGAGTAAATTCACCATTCACGCTTGATAGTTTTTAAAAATCCAGGTGATGGACTTCATCCATCTTTTCTCTTCCGTAATCTTAAGTTCATTCAAAAAGAATGTTCAGGAATCCTCAAATGTAATATTCGCCATACTGCATCAAAATCAAATACCTTTTCAAAACAAAACTTTCGTGGAACATATTTATTTAACTTGGAAGAGGGCATAGGTGCCGACTTTGAGGGGGGGGGTTAGACACTTTTGGTTCCCCCAATATTTAAAGTTGGAGTCCTCGCCCCCTCCCCACAATATAATCCAGTAAAGGAAGAATTAACAAAGAGGAGCAAGAATTTATGTCGCAAACTTCGTCATGCCTTTAATTCAACATCAGTATCAGTCTTCTTATTCGATAGAAAACGCCGTTTTCAAAACGGTGTTTAATAGAGCACTGAAGGTTCAACCAACGCTCTGGCAGCACTGATATGACAAGTCAAGATCAATGTGCAAATAAAGTCTGAGGGGGGAAGGGGAGGGGGTCTTCATCAAGCAGTTGACTGAAAACGGCTGAATATGATTATCATATATTTATTCATCATATGCCCCCCCCCCAACATTTTCTTCAAGTCAACGCCTATGGAAGGGGGTAGGTACACCTTATCATTACCGTCAGATTTTAACTCCAAGTTGTGAGAATCATTATAATCCTCTAAAAACTATAATACGTTTTATCGAAACCGAATAATTTTTAGGTAGATTATCTTGCAAAATCGTTTTCTATCGAATTGCGACATGCATTAATTCTTCCCTCCCTTTTGACCTCCTTATTCTTTGTGAATTGCTAACTGAAACAATATGATTATTTCTGTATATTACTTAAGTCCACATAACCAAATTTCGGTAAAAATTGGTTGTTATATCTGAGTTATCGTGGAAGGGAGAGACGGAAAGACATACAAACGCCAAACGAGTCGAATGCTATACTTAGCCAACTTGCTTCAATAACATATCATTATTTTAATTAAAATATGGTCTTTTTCAATAGTAAAGAACATTTAATAAACGTACATTTTTCTTCACGGATAGTAAAAACGTAAGATCACGTCTATTTACAAATTATATCTTATATTTCAAATTCTTACGTGACTTCTTCAATGGAAAGATGATGAAGTAAAATAAACTTGACATCAGTTATAACAGCCAAAGCGTAGGTATTAAAGAAAACATATCATCAGCAACTAGCTACGTTAACACCCGTTTAAAAGTTCAGATTGAAAGTGACTGCTAAATGATAGATATCTTGGTATTTTCTAGACAGTTAGTAGCACGAGTTTTGGTAATTATTTCCTCGTCATTGACAAACTCGAAAAAATATATTTATTAAACTATCACATCTTCAATTGAAAATTATTTTATATACCTTTAACCAGTGTTTCCTCCAGAAACGTTTGTGGGGGGACACTGCTCCCCGGAGCTCTGAGGATGCTCCCCGGAGGAGACCAAACTAATGCGTATTTAATATAATAATAAATAGAATAGTACCAGCAGTGCCCCCCGGAATACTAAATGTGCCCCCCGGAACATGGTTTCTGAAAGAACCACTGCATTTAACCCTCACAACTTTGATACCCTCACATTGCAGATACCCTCACAATTTTGAATGCTACTTTCAGTTGTCAAAAAATGTCAATCAAAGGATTTTAGTACACAAATTAGCTAGAAGCACATTTGCGAGTTCTGAATGATAAGTTGTCAGGTACTGAATTGCCATCTGTTGAGTATATTGGAAATCACAACATTAAAAGTAGTGTGTTGTGCATTCACAATTCTGGGGGTAATTGCTGAAAGGGTTGACTAACGTACTCTTATGGTCTAACGTAAAAGGTCTCAGTAATCTGTATTTATTATTTTTATCGTTTGTATGTAGCACTTAAACTTCTTTCGTATGATGTATTTTCGTTAATAAGCAGGATGCAAAAAGATCGAGGAAGTTCGATCTTTCATGTATACAATCATAGATGTCGGTCACACTGACTCACTCACTGTGAGTCACTGAACGGTAGACGTGTTGTTTTCTAAAGTATTGCAAGTTGTATTGGTAAGGCTTTTAAAAATATGATCTAATGTTTCGTTCAGAGTTTAAGGTGTTTTGAAAGGTTTATAGCTAAACTTTATTTCTTTGTGTATCTTATGTGCTTTCCCAATCCAAGAATTGCATTTCTATTTGTTTAATTTAATGCCCCTATTTAGTGCCGATTTTATGTTATATGTAAACCAGTGATGCCAATTGAAGGGAAATTTCCCTTGGTGCAGGGAAATTTTGAGTAAATTTTGGAGAAAAGGGAAAAAGGGAAATTGCTTGTAATCTCTCAATATTGCAGGGAAATTTGAAACTCTCTTCAATCATTTATAGATTGAATGTATTTACGTATCTGATTAATCTCATTAAGATTCAGTATATATTCAACGTCGTATTTATTCCAAACATAATCCGTTGCACATATTTCATATAAATTCTCACAAGTTATCTTGCTTTGCATTCGTTAATATTTATCAACATTACACATCGATCAACATATTCATTAAATTCGAAACATTACAACAATGCTTATTTAAAATCTTTTATCAAAATTAATCTTCCCCTTGTTGAATTAAATGCAATGCAATAAGATGAAATATTTCTCAATTAAATTATCACTCCAACTATTATAACAGTTTGGTTTTCCCAATCAGAAGATGTTTTTCCCAACCAGAAAATTGATTGTGAAGAGGATTAATCGATGTAAGAGAAGAAAATCTGCGTGTCATGAAAGTAAATATGTATATATGGGCGAATACTGGGTCATTAGTGTGTGTGTGTTTGTGTAAGTTTACAAATTTTCTGGTAACTGTGCGCACAGAATTATAAATTCTTAAGAATTCCGCATCTCTAAACTCTGTATTATGCTTACGAACATTCCTCGTGTACAGCCAAAGACAGTAGCAGCTAGAGTTTTCTTTGTAACTGTTCGTATTCGTTTCAGTAAATATGGGAGTGCTGTTCTTAAGTAAGTGCATACCAAATATATACTTAATATTTTCTTTGTACCTTAGGTCACATTAATATTAAAATCTATCATGATATCTAGGATAAAAATTAAATTTACATAATATTTATTTTATATTCTTTATAATTTATTTAGGCTGTCCGTCCTGACTGAGGTATTTATAGGGTTTTTCCTCAGTCACACCAGGCAAATGCAGATATTGCACCTTTAACATAGGTCCTATCCTACACCTTTCCATATTCTTCCCCCTCCTCTATCGCGACGCCTTAGATATCTAAACAATAAATCAAGATCGAATTCTGCGTAAGCTCAAAAGAAAGCTCTCAGGTATCTGCTTGTGTGTGGTTATAAGATTGGGGTGAGGGGGTGGAAACGTAAACGATTAAAAATACGCTTACTAAATACAGTACTTGAACGGTTTGGATGAAGGGAAATTTTGTCCGGAAATGGGAAATTCTGAAGCTTGTGAAGGGAAAACGGCTCTGAAGGAATTGGCATCACTGATGTAAACCTTAAGTTGAAGATAGTAAAGGACCAACATACTGATCCAATTTTTTTAATGCTTCTCACTTGGACCTCGACTACCATGGCGCACGCGCTAACCATTAGACCAGCAGAGAGGACACATTTCGATTTCTGTTATTAATATATCAAATTGTATTACAACTAAAGGTGATGGTATCAACCCAGCCTCCTAAACAGAGCATCTTTCATGAATATTGTAAACGACCAGAGGGATGATGCAATGAATAATCAATTGCTAGCTTCCTTTATTGTGCATATACTGTAAATTTAATGTAAATGCCTGGAGTTAAAACCACATCAGATGTCTAGGTTGGTAACGTTCAGCAGATGATCGCAGTGTAGACTTATTGGTGATGCTGTATGAGGCCAAACTGCGAGCTACGTAGGAGCAATAAAACAGCAGTGTGCAACAAACTGAGTAAACAGCAACAATATAAAATGGGTGACCTTTGTAATTTCCAAAGAGGACCAATTGTTGATGCTCGGTTACGACGTGTGAACGAACGAAAGTGACCGTGTGTGTTTGGTGTATCAGAATAGGCAGTGTCCAAGGAAGCGATGTCTACAAAACTCACGGCAAAATTACATTGGCGAAGAGGGATAGTGGTCGGAAGAAGACAGTGACAGGTTCTGCTAAGGATTAAAGAGAATTATCATGCGAGAGTTGAGCAACTGAGGTGAAGTGACGAAGGAATTCCAACAGCACTCCCACAGCCTGTGTCGGCAATCAGTCTGCCAAGATTACATGACATGGAGATACGGGGTCAGATTGCACAGACAAAGTTACTGTTAAGGGAACAATAGGTTCTAACTGAACACTAATGATTCCGCGAATATGCAAATCAACCGCTGATGACTATAATTTTGATATGGTTGAATAAGTCATCGTTTACCTTATTTAAAAGCATGGGTTTTGTCGTGTTTATATGTGGCGGATAATCAAAAAAGTACATATAATTCGCAACGTCTCCTCCCAGTTGTGCGACATGGCGGCTACTTTGCGATGGCGTAGATCGCAATATCCTTCTTTTTTGTGCCTTTTGTGCTGACACTTAGCGCTTGCATCACTATCCGTGATTATATCGCTACTTTAGGGGATCATGTGCAAGTTATGGTCCAGATGTTGTTTTCTGAGCAATGACACCATATTCACAGGATGATAACGCACTCATACACGGCAAAAGCTGTTGTAGAGTACTTTTAAAAACATCAGCATGAAGTTAAATGCATCCCTTGGTCCCGTAAATTGCGGGATCTGAACATAATTGAACATGTGTGGCACATTTTAGAGACAAGAATTAAGGAGATTTCCCCTCTATACTCTCTCAAGGAAATAAATGATTAACTGCACGCGGATGGTGTAATATTCCACTTGCTACAGTTCACGACCTCTATGGTTCAATTTGGATAGCATGGGAGATGCTCTGAAAGCTACAAGTAGTCCAAACGCATAATGATCTTATAAACAGCATGTTTTTTTTTTTCTTTAGGTGTTTCAGTTAAATCTATAAGAGAGTATTTATTCATTTACCGTTTTTCTTATGTTGTATTTTTTCGTGTTTTCCGTCAAAAGTTTCCGTAAGAAAGTGAAGAAAAGGAAATAATTTTCTGCATACTCACAAGAGAAATAACTAGTTCTTTTTTTCTTTTTAACAAGTAATGGAACTTAACATGGGTGACTGTAATACTACATAAAATTCTACAGCATTAACTAAATTAACAAATTCGTTTTAATCGTTGATGTGATTTTATGACGGTCTTTGCGTAATACGTTATGAAGGAGTGCTACAATAATAAGTTCTTGGCTTGATTGGCTCTGTGTTACTACTTCGAGAAATGTTCAAGCTTGTAATTACACAGAAAGAAAAAGAACACATTGATCTTAAAATTACGTGAGTGTCCTGATAAAGGAACGTAAATAGTTATTGAAATGAGAGTGTTTCCATAAAATGTATTCTTGAACATAGGTTTATCCTATATTAATAAAATAGTATATATAATCTTTAAATTCGCCGACTGACTGTAGAGATTGAAATCGCTTATTTAAAGTGTCCTAAAATTGCACCAGCGTTTCTTTATTATTTTTCTTTATTTTTCTGATCTGTGTGAGGTGATGCTACTGCCATAATAAGTCCTAGCATCCTGTCCGTCTGAAATGATTTTAAAGTTGAAGAACTGCCGCCAGAAGGTGAGAAGTGACCAATCGATAGTTCTGAGATACCAAATAGGACTACAACGTTTCGCAAATCAGCGAAATGTTCAGTAATGATTGAATATTGCAGAGCACTGTAGATAGTGAACATTATTTGTAAATGGAACAAAATGAAATGAAATCATTCAGTTCAATATCTAACGATTATGCCCTTTAGGCTACGGGAAACACATGATAAGGGCAAGTGAATAAAGATGGAAGAACTAACAATATGGCAGGAGAGCAGAGAACCCTGAGAAAACACACGGACACG
Source organism: Thermobia domestica (assembly GCF_964235325.1). NCBI lineage: Eukaryota > Metazoa > Arthropoda > Insecta > Zygentoma > Lepismatidae > Thermobia > Thermobia domestica. The sequence continues at coordinate 218,477,757 of NC_137461.1, read as the reverse complement.
ATGTTGTCCACCAAAAACTTACTTGGTCGAGGATCGAACTAGGATCCTCAGACACCATATTTAGGCACTCTACCACTGGTCTTCATACAAGTTAGCATTCAAGAGTTATTTCAGAAGAAATATTCACTATTTACAAAATTAATGGCAAGCAAAAACAACAAGTTCAGAAAAGGTGTTAAGAACCAAATACTACTCCATTATTCTTTATTTTGGAGGTGATATTGCTTATTTTAAGAGGCTCTTTGTAATATTGCAGTTTGTTAAGAAAGAAACCGCTGAAATAGAGAATAATTTTATATTTCCTTTACGATATTTTGACAGGATATATTCTGTCGTCAATACTTTAACTTTTGATATTGTGCCATGTAATTGGAGCGTTAATGCAATATTTTGTTTATTGGTTTGCACGAAGGCTTCACTACCCTATGTAAAAGTTGTATTCTCTTGTTTAAGAAATACTGGTAGGAATAATTGGCATGAATATATTGCTTTCAAATAAAATGTTGAAACTAATTTACGTTCTTACATTTTTAATAAATAATTTTTAAAAATGTCCGAAGTACCTTGTTGTTCTCTGTTATGATGAACTAAATCCCTTGAAGTTTAAAGTTGCTCACTGTTCGTAATATCTGAGTTTAAAGCTACCACATACCACCTCTGGATACTTCATGTGTAAAATGTTTAAAGAAGATGTGTTTATCTTTCAAGGACTGAGGAATCATGTTTATTGCATAAAAACATCGTCTTTCAACTTTAAAAAAACGAAGATCTTTTGAAAACACTCGAAAGTCTTTGGAGATTTTTGGTCTCTCTCTCTCTTGCCGTCTTTTCATTTATTCACTTTCATTTTTTCCTATTTCGTTTTTTGTTTGCTCTTGCCTGTTATTTGCAGTCTTCTTCATACTTTTTCAGAGTTACTAATCTTATTTCGAATGATTGGAACGCATAGCATATCAACAAGGACGTCAAAGTAAGAGGGAAAGAAAGACCTTCTTTTCTTACGAATTTGATCATTCTGCAGAAAATTCGTCACATTCCTTTTGACAGATCATACGGAATTTATACATCACTGTTCTTTCAGGCATTAGGTACAAGGGCTATAACATAAGTGAAATTACAATTTAAATTAATATTATAATTTAAATTGATCTGATAATACTTTAAATGTGATAACTTAATAATAAAATAATATGAAATATGGAAAATTCGTGTGTGAAACAACAGTTCGGAATGAATCCCTTACTTATACATAATTTTAGACTTGAAGAACATCCTCAATAGGAATGTCAGTTAGGAGGGCATTAGAAAAGTAATTGCCTCTCTTGAGCTTAATCAATTATATAGTAATTCAATAATGAAAAACTTAAATTATACTTGTATACAGGGTGTTTCAAAACAACACCGACAACGTTTGGGAAGTGATCCCTGACACCAAGACGAGACAAAAAGTATAGACCAACTTGGGTGTACAAATGCTTCCTCTCAGTTATAGATTGCCCAAAATATGAAAACATGAACTTTAAAGGTCCATAGCTCCAATATAATGAGATCTACTGTAGTCAGGTCAAGGCTTCACTTAGGAACTAATATGTGCACTATCCAAAAACACATGTGTCAGGATTCTAAGGTAGTCACACAACAATTTTTGTAGAGAGAGTTTGGGTTGAGTTGATTTTGAGTTTAACGTCCCTTTTCAGCAGCGAGGCTATATGAGACGTGGACCTACTGATTAACGTGGAATCCGATCCACATGAGCTCCCGCCGGAAATCGAACCCGGATCTCCCGTGCCAAGGGCGCGTACGCTAACCGCTTAGCCGCGGAGGAGCTCTAGAGAGAGTTTGGCTACGGTCATGTAATTTGAAGTACTCACCAACTATCTCTATAAAAATTTTTGCCGAAGTACCGCAGCATTTTGAAACTTGCATATTTGGATAGGGCACATACTAGTTCCTAAGTGAAGTCTTGCCCCGACTATGGTATGTCCCATAGTTTTAGAGTTATGGACCTTTAAAGTTCATTTTTTTTATGCTTTTGGCAGAGAAACTCTAAAAGGAAGCATTTGTGTACCCAGATTGATCTATACTTTTTGTCTTATCTTGGTGCCAGGAATCACCTCCCAAACGTTATCGGTGTTGCTTCGAAATAGCCTGTATAGTTGTGGACTCCAGAATCAAAATCTACAATGACATTCCTGACTCGAATCGCTATTAAATCTCGAAAACATTGTAAACTACTAATGACTATAAGCAAATTCCGTTACTTACAAGAGCCATGGATTTTAACATGTATATTTATTAAAGTTGCTCACGAGACAGGATTTTCGTCTCATATGTGAAACAAGAGCCGATGGAAGAATTAACTTTAAAAAAAAAAATGAGATGAGATGACTAACGGGACAATCAAATGAGATGAGAAATTTCACAACTATCGTGAGCAATACCGGTTTACGCAAGTCTTATATCTCAAACATTGTTTTAGTGTTACTGATTCACAGTGTAGAAAGTATAAATTGATAAGTTTTGGTACGAATGAAGACAACTTATCAATGTTTGAAGATACGCAAGTCGTTACCCAATAATTTCAATAATAAAATTGGATTAAATATTTTTTATTGTTCTTGATATATATTTATTGTTAGTGTAATATATTTATTATTTATTTTTTTACATATTTATTGTAAAGAAATTTGTTTTGAATTTTCGTTCCTAGTAATGTGAATATTCCAAACATTAAAAATATCACTAAAACTAAAAATGTAAAACACTTGTCTTGGCTTGCCTCTTTCCAGGTATTTTCCGTTCTAGGATTCAAAATATTCTTCAGAACATCGTCAAAGTGGTTGCCAGCCTTCTAGGATATCTGTACTTCCGTCATATTGTGGGTCATAGAAGAAAAATCTCGTCCAGTTCTTTATAAGGAGGTAATGTGCCTAAGATCGTTGACACATTCCAGCGTTGGATGACGATGCTGATATGTTGAAAAAGGAATGGAGTAGCTCGGCGATCACCAGTTTTGATCCCTATTCGATTACCAACTTCATTAATGAAATTAGATCCTTCGTGACCCCAAGATCTACTGGTTTCTACGTATTGCTACTGTTACAAACCAATATTTGTCCAATAGGTTTGTGTATTTTTGCCTTTTGTCAGATTCTCTGTGAGCGGCAACGACACCTGCGTGAATTGAAGAATCGGTTATGTTGGAAGGAGCAAACGTATCGGAACATGTGAAATCCCAGACCAGTGCTTTTCCGTTTTCCCACGGTACCAAGGTCATTCAGTCAGGCCTTTTACCATCAGAGCGGCAACAAACATTTGGTTCTTTTATTGAAGGAAACCCCGCTGATACGAGGGCTCTACAAATGATATCGTACACATTATGGTGTCAAGAATGTTTTCCCGCACTCTTTTTACAAGAAAAACCATGTAATCCTTTGAACTCCTGTGAACTTCTCGTTATGTGAAAGTATCCTGATAAGTTCTAAACAAAATTAAGAAAATTATATATATATATATATATATATATATATATATATATATATATATATATATATATATATATATATATATAGGTTGTTTCAAATCAAACAGACAACGTTTGGGAGGTGTTTCCTGACATCAAGGTAAGACGAAAAGTATATACCAACCTGGGTGCACAAATGCTTCCTTTCGGAGTTATAGGCCGCCGAAAACATGAAAAAATGAAGTTTAAAGGTCCATAGCTCCAAAACTATAGGACCTGTCGTAGTCGGGTCAAGGCTTCACTTAAGAACTAGTATCTGCCCTATCCAAAAATACAAGTTCGATAATATTACGGAAGTTCATAACAATTTTTATAGAGGTAATTGGTGAGTGCTTCAAGTTATATGCCCGTAGCCAAACACTCTCTACAAAAATCGTTGCGTGAGTACCTTAGGATTCAGAAACATGAATTTTTGTATAGGGCACATATTAGTTCTTAAGTGAAGTCTTGACCCGACTACGATAGATCCCATAGTTTTGGACCTATGGACCTTTGAAGTTCATTCTGATTGATATATAAAGAAGACCTAGATAATGGTGTAGACTGTCATTTGGTGAAAGTAAGTGGGAAGAGGGTAACAATGTACGCGTATATATGTGTTGTGTATTTTCCGCCTAATTCTGTCACTTGTAAATATGATGAAATATTTCAGTACATTGAATCCAAGTGTCAACCAGGCTGCGCCGTTCTTGTACTTGGTGACTTTATTTTACCAGACATTAAAGGTACCGGTTTCGATTTCACGAGCGCCCCGGAGCAGTACAAATTTGTAAATAACTTCATGCCATTATACGACTTGAAATCATTCAACGATGTTCAGAATAGTTTAGGTAGAACACTAGATTTGGTACTAACAAATTTATATACGGTAATGTAGTGGTTGAGAGAGAACCCCCCGTACTTAGAGAGGAAAAACACTACCCTGCGCTACTAATTAAAATCGAACAGAACAATAAGGTAATGATAAAAAGCCAAAGTAAAGTAATGGGTTATAATTTCAGTAAGGCAAACTACAATCAACTATATCACGAATTGGGAAAGGTAGAGTGGGAGGTACTGGGTGACTATACTGATGTTGATGGTGCTGTTGAAAAGTTTTATTCCACCTTATGTAACATATTTGACTAATGCATTCCGAAAAAGAAACAGAACACGAGAAACAATCCTAATTGGTTCACGCTAGACATAAATAAAATTAAAATGAAAGCTCGACAAAAAGCGGAATATTTAATCCAAGATGACCCATCTACGTTTTGGAACTTCATTAAGGGTAAAACAATGCATTTAAATAGTAATGTATTGTGTTATGAGGGTAAAGAGCATGTGATAAAGATATAGTAAACGCATTTGCAACTTACTTTAAATCAGTGTATACAGACGAAGCACCACTTCTAGTTGAAACAGATGATTCGACATTAGTTGAAATGTATGAAAAAATTGATGTGTTACAAATAGCGGTAATAGAAGTAAACAATATTCGAATGGCAATCAGAAAACTAAAATCAAAGTGCTCGATAGGTATCGATGATGTACCATCATATGTAATAAAAGGTTTTGAAGAGAGTTTCTTATTACCTTTACACATGTTGTTTAACCTAATACTCCAAACCAGCATGTTTCCAGCAAAATGGAAACTTATAAAAGTTTACCCTATTCCTAAAAATAATGGCAGTAAAGAAATTCAAAACTATAGGCCGGTTTGTATTCTAAACTCATTTGCAAAGATATTTCAAAGCATAATTTATAAGCGCATTGAAAATCACATTAAACCAGTAATATCGGATTATCAACATGGATTCGTTCCTGGCAGATCCACCGTAACAAATCTCGCTATCTTCACTGACCATTGTTACATTGGAGAGTAATAATCAAATCGATGTAGTTTGTACAGATATTGAGAAAGATTTGATAAGGTAAACCACACGTTGTTAGTGAATAAACTTAAATTTCTCAACTTTTCTGATCAGTTAGTTGCCCTTATGAAATTATATTTGATGGACAGAAAACAATATGTGGTTTATAAATCCTGTAGATCATTCGAATGCATTCAATTTTTTGGAGTCCCACAAGGATCTAATTTAAGGCCAATACTTTTTATAATATTCATTAATGACCTCCCTAATTGTATTAAAACATCACATAAACTACTCTATGCAGACGATCTAAAATTATATAGGAGAATTACAACAGCACAGGACTGTGTCAGTTTGCAGGAGGATCTAGACAGAGTAAATGAATGGTGCAAGAGCAACTTGTTAAACATAAATTCAGAAAAGTGTAAAACCGTGAAACCGTGTCCTTCAATAAGAAACGGAATGTTGTTAAATTTCAATATAAGGTAGATGGTAAACAATTAAAGAGGGAATAAACTGTCAAAGATTTGGGTGTAATATACCATAACAAACTATCGTTTGATCATCATATAAATCAAATTGTAAATGACACAAACATAAATCTTGGATTCATTTTGAGAATGGGAAGGGAAGTTAATATGCCGAATGCTTTACTGAAATTACATTTTTCATTTGTTAGATCAAAATTAGAATATGCGTCTATTATATGGAACCCCCACACGAAGAAAGACTCTATTAGAATAGAAAGAGTTCAAAATACATTTCTGCGTTTTCTGGTGTACAAGAGAACAGGCATCTTCCCTACATATGAAAATAGTATTTCTCTTAATGAAAATTTTAACACAATGTCTCTCAATCACAGAAGAATGTTAAATGACATGAAATTATTGTACAAAATATTTAATAACAAATTAAGTAGTAAGGATTTGGTCTCTGACTTTTATCTCAGGGTGCCCAATGGAAATATACGTGTGGGCAATGGAAATTTCTTTTATTGTAACAAATGCAACAAAACAGTCACCAACGTGGAGGATGGGTGCAGTGTACAACAAACTGAGTAAATATAAAATGTTCTGGATATACACGATATGAGTCAGAATATATTTCGCAAATATATTATAGCTAGTCTATGTAACTCTGATATGAACACTGTAATTGGGTAGAATTACCTATTGTGTTCTTCTTAAATATATAAATTCTTTCATGTTTTTAGCAGACTATAACTCCGAAAGGAAGCATTTGTGCACCCAGGTTTGTCTATACTTTTTGTCTTATCTTCGTGTCAGGAATCACCTCCCAAACGTTGTCGGTGTTTTTTATTAAACATCCTATATATATATTAGGATGTAAATTTTGCAACCAAATTTACAAAACTAGACTAAAACAATTTAAAAGAATCTTTTTAACGATCAAGACGAGACCATAAAGAATTCTATCAGTCAAGAACTTTCATAATTTGAATAGAGGATACAGTATTTGACACAACTTAAAGCCCTAAGGAATATATATTACTTCTGGGAACCTTAAAAGTAAATATTTTATTGAGATCGCCCAGATCACATTTTTGCATTATTTACGTGATTTTATTTAGGGTGGGTATGGTGAAGCTATCTCATCTCGCTTTTATACATTCGTGTTTTTTTATATATCTTATGAAAGGGCTAGGGGCAGCGGTGGCTCAGTAGTAGAGCGTTCACCTCTGGTTCATAGACTCCCTGGTTCGGTCCCAGCTCGCGCCAAGTGAACTTTGTGGTGGAGAAACACCGTATGCATGGGTTTCGTTGGAGTTCCCCCGTTTCCTCCCTCTTTCTCTATTCCACGATTTCATTCATTTGTCATCATCACCGTTTCCTTTATTCTAGGCGGCATATCCGTGGGACGTAAAACTCAAAGATTTCATTTCATTTCATGTGAAATGACAAAGTTTTATCTTGAAGTGGACCCCTTGAGCTGCGGGAAGCTTACATGTAGAGTAGTCACCCTCTGTCCCTTGTCATTATCATTCAGTAAAATCGTTATTTTTTTCTTTTTTTATGTGTTTAGTGTATATATATATATATATATATATATATATATATATATATATATATATATATGTGTGTGTGTGTGTGTGTGTGTGTGTGTAATCTCTCCAGAAACTATCTTCAAGTAAAGAGATCTTAATGGGCGGGATTTTAAAAGTTTCCCCGTCAATTTTTGTAATTATACAAATGGTGAATGTTTAGGGAAGTATTTTTCACTACTTTACTGACTTCCTCTTTCGATGAGAGACCGTATCATCGTATTAGTCTAGGAGTCATACTATTGACAACTGTTGCACGGAGGTGTATAGAGAATTTCTCTTCAAAACTGGTTTCCTATATGTCTAAGAATAGTTTTTAGCTTGGGTACGCGTTTCTGATATGGGAGGGTTTCTCCCAATATGGTCGCCAGTCTAAGTTTCGCATTGGTGAAAAATAGCCCATATCTCCGAAACTATTGCTTTTAGCTCAAAATTTGAAAGGACCAAAATTGATCAGTATATATTTTTGTGTAATGTATAAACAGTTTTAAAAGAAGAAGACTGGTTTTAAAGATTATAAGAATGCTTTATTATTGAAAACACTGTATCATTTGCATCATAGAGTGCAGGTGTTTGGTTCCCGAGTTATAAGGTTATAAAATTTGGAGTTTGGACTTAGTCACATTTTTTTAAAACGTACATATATTCTACTGATAATACATCCATTAAATATTTGTAGTGTTTCGTCATTGTCCTTTCTTTTTTGTCCAACAGTCAATACTTTTGGTCTATTACAAAAGGAAAGAGTTTGATAAAATATCTTAAAGCCTGCCACAAAAATATTGATAACTTTTATTAGAGAAGTTCAAATCATATCTGCTCTACTTTTCATGCTAAGTCTTACCGATCCTGCTTAAAAGTCACCATTATCTAAATCTTGAAATTAGGTAGGTTTTTGCTAGGAGTTGCGCGATGTTTGTTTCTTTTCCTTTTCCTTGCATTTATTTCTTTGTCTTGTTTTTTTTATTGTCCTCGTTACCTCGTCTAACAGCACAAACCAAGCTTTAATAGTCGAACGTTTTCCCTGCCATTTGAACAGCGTAGACATAGCTTTGTCTTTCCATAATGATGCTCATTTAGAGAGAAACGTTCGTGCCGACCCAGAGTTTGCCATGGATTTATTTTTATTTCAGGATCCAATTGCACTTAAAGTCTGTATATATCCTTAGCGTATAAGACGCTACAAGGAAATTCTGTTATTTTCTCTCTGACAAGAAATATCTTCGAGAAAGACAGCTTGTTAATACGACTTTTCTCAAAATGAGTTTGTTTGATTCTACTAATAATCAAACGGAAAAAGGATGAAAAAAAAAAGTTCTAGGTAAAGTTAATGAGCCCATCTGCTCTAGAAGTTTTGATTTTATCATTATGTGTATTACGTTTGTTTAGTTTGTGTTTTTTGTCCATAATATCTATACATACAATTAAAGTTAAGACTAAATATGGAAAAATGTTATTTTAATTATACATATGATTTGGTAATGCAGTATAATGTTAAAATTTTATTATTGGAATATTCCAAGTATACTATGCTCACAGACGGTATACTATGCTCACACACAGACGGTACCTTCCCGCACATCATATGCGTAATGTTAATTTCGAGAAGGAAAATGAAAAAGAGAAAATGTTCCCTTCAACTTTGATCCACCTACTGAAACACCTAGATTTTATGTTAAATTTGGAGATCAAGATTGCTACAATATTGTTCTACCACGTGCATACTAGACATCCTTTGTTCAATTCGAGAAAGTGCAAATCATATGATGATATTGTACAACTACGCCACCTAAGTACCCTACCAAAACTTTGAGGTTGGAAACAGTCAACAAGAAAGATGAGAAAATAATACTAAAAAGAAAATCTGACTAGAAGTTTAATAGAAAAAAACACAGAGAAAATTTAGTTGTATCTTTATGCATGAAACGATGCATACAGGTATTTCACCAGACGAAGTGAGAGAGGCATTGACGCAGATAGCCGTATTATCATTTTAAACTTGCTAACGGAGAATTGAGAATACTCTGCCGTTATAGCACTGGAAGTAATCTTTTACTCAAGCAGTCACCAATACCCAAACAATGACAAAATTCAATACACAAACAAAGAAATACATAAAAACAGTCAGTAATAGGTCTACACATTTTCTCACTCAACAAAAATTCACAACAACAAGAGGGAAACACGTTGGCAATATCATTCTCCAAGAAAGAACAGCACAGAATAATTGTGTCGATCAGAAAAACCAAAGTCAATTCACTAATAACACTGGCCAGCATGGGTTCGGTTGTCTGGAAGGTTCTGTTCTTAATAATGTTGACATGCTCATTCCAAAAATGAAGACTGTTTTTTTTTTCTATCACGTACAGTTTTTGCACAAAGCTACAATATATTACTTTCCTTAATTTAAGGGGAAAAAGTGTTGTTTCAGGTGTTGACAGTAGATGGCGCAATGTAAATGTGTACAAAATACATGTACTTTTACGTTACAAATCTTTCATTTTGCAACTGAATGTGAACAAAAATAATATAAACACTTATTTTTATTGTGCTGACATGCTGTTGTTAAATTACTTTGATTTTGGGTATTTATACGCCTATTTACTTATAAATATCCATAGTAGTATTGAAGATGTGTTGGTTTATCTGAGTTATCGCGGTGCGTGTACTTCATACTTACCTCATCAAAAACCTTAGCCTGTTTTGTGTTAGTGTGTCAACGAGGACCAGATATTGCAATACGTACTGAAGAGTATAACACACATACTGCATGCTTTCGAAGGGTTCATTGTCTTTTGAACTTCATTACACTCATCTTATTTTCTAATCTCACATCTCACTGTTGCTCATCTCTCATTTCGACCAGCGGGCCTGGGGCCCATCACTGGTTGACCCGATATGGCGACTGGAGGACAACATGTCGGACTTCCTACGGTAATAGCTGGTCCTACCGTATCCTCTGCAGATTCGGATATCAGACGTAGGCACCGAGATTCACACCGTACCGACAATAGCCCGGAAAAATCACGATCTCCAGTTATAGGTCACCATCTCCGAAACGTCATCGCCGAGATAGCATCTCAGACTCTGATAGTGAACGACTTAGGATTGACGACACAGAGTTTCCATCGCTATCTGACAGTACAAAACAACCAATCTATTGTTCTTACTTACAAATTTCGACACGAAATATCAGAACGAAAAGCACATCTATCTTCAGCTCACTAAATAATATCGACGAGCTCAGATTTCACAAATTGTTGCCACCAGAAATGGGATGATCATCAAATCTCCTGATCAGCATCTGGCTACCACTATTCGTAACAAGTTCAGTTATGAATTTTTTGGCAAGAATACACAACTCTCTAAACTGACTGACCGGAGAATCAAACAGCCGCCTCCACCACCTCGCACGCCTGCTTTCTCCGTGGACATACGAGGCGTAAATCCTGACCTTACTGACAATGAGATTCTACAAGAACTCACAGAAGAAGGGCACAAAGTTTCTAAGTACATCCGCATTCGAAACGACCGAGGTCCCACTTACTTGGTTCGAGTGTATTGGGTGCTTCTTATAACGCATCCGATTGGAGACTCTTTATAAATGCTTCGAAATCCAGGCTAAAAGGAGTTCTTCTGCATAATGGAAACAAACTTGGATCAATTCCTGTAGCATACTCTGTTACATGGAAAGAAACGTACAATACCTTGAAATTAATACTTTCTAAGTTAAAATATTAAGAACACGGTTGGTCTGTTAGCGGGGACTTGAAAGTTATAGGTCTTCTAATAGGAATACAGTCAGGATATACAACATACCCATGCTTTTTATGTGAATGGGATAGCAGGGCCAGAGACAAGCACTGAAATGTGGGAGAGTGGCCTTAGAGCTGTGATTTGTCTGCAGGTAAGAAAAGTGTAATGCACACTCCACTAATTGATCGCAATAAAGTGCTCCTTCCACCACTCCATCTATGTTCAATATTTGATCGAGATCGGTTGGGCGGTTCAAGAGATTAAGAGTCACAAACATAGTCACTTTCAATTTTACAATATAGATGATGACGTTAGAATAAACTTCATTTTCCGCCCTTTGCGGTTGAAGATAAAAGGTGAAGTTTAGGCTTGAAATGAAGTCACGTGTTTTGAGGTAGCGTAGAATTACTCCTGTCTTTGCTTAGCAAAAGTAGAAAGAAAAGAAGGTTTATGAGTATTGTTTGCCGATACTTTGGGCCCACATTTGGGCCAGGAGAGGAATATTAACATCTAAACGTTACAGCATTTTCCATCCTCTTCTCTCCGCATTCCTCTCCTTACATCCAGAAAACTTTATACAGGGTGACCCAAAAGTAGGTATACACCCCTGCATTGATCAAGTATAACATTGCAGTACTGTAGCTTATGGGTTTATTTGCTTTGCACTGAGAAAAAATTGTAGGTGGCGTACTTAAAAAGGTAGGTTACATGCGTAATTCCTGTAGTTTTTGAACTTAACGTACAGCAGACGTATAACTGAAAACGTATGCTTAATAATACTTTCCGCACAAGTGTTCCATCCATACGTACTTTCCATATGAAACAATATATAGGCGGTCAGGATCTCACATACAAATGAACGTATACAACATATAGCTGAGGAATATGACATAAGTATATGCACGTGGTATACGAAAAACTTTTAGATGTCAGACATCCTGCAACGGCATGATGTAACATCTAAGGGCAGTGCTTATGTAGCATATGGATAACGTATGCTCCATACTGATTTCTGTAGTAAGCAAAAGGATACCGTATATTTGTAGAATATACCGCTGTTAGGAGAACGTAATTTTCTCAGCGCGGCTGTTCCCAGCTTAAGATACAAGTAAAAATGCATTAAGAGGAAATAGTAAAGGAATTAAGTCTACCTGATGAATAACAATAAGTAATTATATAAAAAGGAATAAGTTGATAAGTACGGGACTGTATACCTACTTTTGGGCCACCCTGTATAATTTAGTTCTAAGGCAAATAAAGGAAATGAGTGTTGTCTTAGCTGCTATTTACGTGGATTTGTTGCATTTTTATTAACTTGTGGTAATTGAGTAGTGTAATTTGAGTGTAATGAATGGTATATTAGAAGGATAAAAGTATTGTTTCTGGGTTTGATTCTTTAATAATATTTCATTTGTTTGTATTAGAACAATATTAGAAAACATGTTTATCCACGTAACTGTTCTAGATATAGCTATGAAATTTGGCGTAGATATAGTACTATGTATAAGCCATAATATTTTTCAAGTTGGATTTTATTCGAGTACCTCTAGCCAAGTCCGCTTCAGAGAGCGCAAAACTTAACATATTAGATTTTTGGAGGGGTTTTTAAAAAAATGTTATCCCGCATTTCCCCTTCTCTCGTACATCACGCACATATGTGCATGAAACCATTTGAAATCTCGTTTAATTCTGAATAGAACAAAGTATACACTATGATACTCAGAAAATAGTACTGAAACAGTAGCTACTCAATTGAAGGTTGAAAGATTCCTCGAAAAAACACAAGAATATAAAGAGGTTGAAACTAACAAGGGTAACTTAATTTAATATATATAATTGTGACTACCACGTGTAAAAGGAGTACTTAACTGATATTTTATTTTATTTTATTTTATTTTTGCGTTTTAACAGTACGTCATATAGCATCTCCCTCGGAGCAGATTCAACACGAGCTCCAATGAGCTTAATGAGCAAGATGTCGATCTTCCGAAAGTGATCCCAAACTCACTAGCATGAGCGTCATAGAGACTCTAGATATACCACATTGACTTGACACCTAGTCTTCCGTTCCAAGCACTGCTATCGGCTGAAGAAATTCCACTTCCATGGCTTCAAAGCTCTCTCGCTTAGCAACAGCTGCACCTTTATTCGCTCAACGCGTGGGTTCGTCGAGGGTGCGAGCTTTAGTTAGAATTTTTGCCACGGATAAAAACATTTTGACAGCACTATAGTTAGCGCGAGTCCTATTTAAGATAGTGGGTCTAAGTCTTAGTGAACCTGATTACAAAATGACCAAGAGAATGAAATACGAACCTTGATTAGTATTGAAGCAGTATCTACTTAACTGAAGGTCAACATTTTCCTAAAAATCCAAAAATTTAAAAATATTAACTGAATTTAAAAAATAGTTTTTTTTTTGAAGAACTGAAATATTGGATTATTTTTTTGGATTATTTTTTGATGTCATTGTCCGTTGAAAATATGCTTTCTTACAATGGTATATTTTACTATTAAAGAACATTAGCAACATTTGATGCTCGTACTATACGCCACATATTCGACCAGATATGCAAGAAGAATTCGAAAGTTTCCCGATCATTTTAATGCATCTTTTTCGCTATTATGTGTATAATTAGCGAGGTGCGCTCTTGAAAAATTATAGAGAGAGACCTTGAGTAATTTTCGTTTTTAAGTAAAATATGTATAGCGTCAGATTCAAATTACGGTATTACAAAGAAAATGAAATGAAACTTTTGAGTTTTACGTGCCATGGTTATGCCGGCTAGGGTAAACGGAACGGTGAAGATGAGAAATGAATGAAATGGTGGAGTGAAGAAAGTGGGAGGAGCGGAAGAACTCGAGGAAACCCACGCATATGGTTGTTGTCCTCCACAAAGTTCACTTGGCGCGAGCTAGGATCGAACCAGGAACCCACGCACTAGAGATGAACCCTCTAGCACTGAGCCACCGCTTTCCCGGTATTACAAAGAATAGTCTGATTTAACCATTTGTAATTGTCATGAGAGAAGAGTATATTTATTTCTTAACGCAACTATCTTTCATTTTTAATTATGTAATTATCCAAATGTAGTGTTGATTTTTTTAAGCCAAGCATTTCCAATTTGTAATTAACTGACGGCTTTTCTTCGCACATGATTCCCAAACACATTTTTTTTCAATGATATTCTGATCTTGGCTATTTCCTTTTCATAATACATAATTACAGACAATTTTGAAATTAGGTGTGTACTAAGAAACGCAATTAAAAAAAATCTAATTATGATCACATTATTATCATTTTAGTTCGTTTTGAAGTATGTTCTTGCAGGTGTTGTTTTTTTCGGGGGGGGGGGGGTGTTGTGGGTTTTCAGGTAAATTTTACCCCAAAATCCCAGTTTTTTTTTTTTTTTTTTTTTTTTGGGTGGAGACAATTTTATTATCCTGGCTATGCTTTATTAATTTTGCTTTCTTTTATTACAATAGTTTTAAACTTTTCATCTAGGCTTGATTTCGGAAAACTATTGCCTTTTCTAATAGTGTCTTTGCTCGAGTTCTGATCGCCATCATTCCTTTCGATACAATTACTCTTTATACACATACCACAATGGCGGTTTTATCTAACTATACTTAATCTAACTAACCGTGCACACTAATCCACTCAGTACTCCTATATCTCAAAAGCTCCCTCGTGGCTATGGGGTTAGCGTACGCGGTTCAAATTCCTGGCCAGAGTTAATGTATTTCACATCACATGAATTTGTAAATGAAAGTTTGTTCCTTAATTGTAGGTTTTAACATTAGCTATCGAAACTTACCATCCGTCGCATATCCTTTCGTTTCAGTTTTCCAATATTTATTATTTCCTATTATTTTAGTTCACACGGGAAATGAACTAAAGAACCCGTTTGGTTCCACTGAAGAAGTGGTTACACTTAGCTTTGAAAGACAATCAGAATAGAATTTGAGTTGAGTTGATTATAGTTTAGCGTCCCTTTCAGCAGCGAGGCTATATGAGACATGAAAATAGAATTTGAATACGAACATGAAGAATATTGGTGAAGTCAATCCATGAAAAAAAAGAAACATTTGATATAGACGCCAGCTTGAAAATCAAACGTCATAACTTTGCAATACCACTTTGATATATTGACCTATACATTTTAACCTTATATCATCTAGGCGCCAAGCTAATAATTCCAGTCGTCGTGTCGACCTACCTTTCTGGATTTTTAAAGAACTTGCTTAAGCTCACATATTTATATAAAAAAAATAATTAAATAATAGTAATATCGTTTCTCTCAGAACCACATATAATGCAGAAGCTCTAAACATACAGTGCTACTTAAAAAGTCTTTCGGAACTGGAGACGTAAAGATATCCACACACGGAAATAAATCAATCCGTGAATCGTTTTCAAACATAAGGTAAATTTATCTATAAACAGAAATAAGGGAATCGTCTTTGAATATCACTCAAATTTATCCATAATCTAAAATAAGTGAATAGGTGAATCTTGTTTGGGTATTAGGTAATTTATTTATAAGAAGAAATAAATGAATCTGTGAATCATCTTTGGATACTAGATGAATTTATCCATAAGCTAAAATAAATTATTGTGGACATGCCCGCCGACTACATGGGTGCTTCGGGACTCCAGCACCCACAAAAGTAATCTTGTGGGTGTGCCGCACCCACAAGACTTTTAGTTTGGAGCCAAGTTTGAACTAGGAATGGCCGGATCCGGATCTGATTGGGTCCGGATCCTTTGGATCCGGATTTCGGATCTGGGTCCGGATCTCGGATTTCGGATCTGGGTCCGCATCTCGAATTTCGGATCTGGATCCGGATATCGAATCTGGGATCTGGGTCCGGATCTCGGATTTCGGGTCTGTATCCGGATCTGTATCCGGATCTCGGATCTGGATTCGGATCTCGGATCTCGGATCTGGTTTCGAAATTCGTATCTGCATCCGAAATCCGGATCTCAGATCTTGATTCTTATGCAAACCCACATCCCACCCAAATTATGATAAACTTGAATATCTAAAATTCGCCGAAAGTAATTTCACGAAGTCCTGACAGCGAAGAAAACAGAAAATTAAGACGAATATTGACAAGTCTATTTGTTTCCTTCATTCTACTCTAAAGATCAAATGCTTGGCTTACTTTTAAAAAAAAATGATCCGCATGAGAGTTCGAATGTCGAATCTAGGTCCACTCGGTTGCAGGACCGAGATGAAATAATACATACATATATATATTTGAAACCGGAGTACAAAACTCGAATATTTAAAATTCCTCAATACACCTATTTCATTGACAGTTAAGAAAACATAAACAGCTAAGACAAGTATTGACTAGTTTTTACGTATATTTATCTTGCTCAGTCTGCTCAAAATATCAAATGTATACCTTACAATTAGATTTAACAATTATTTAGTAAATCACAATATGAGCACCGAGAATAAACTATGAATTTTGGTTCCCCTTATCTAGATTTGAAATTTCGGATTCGTACATAGAATCAGGCTGAAATATAAGTATTTGAGATCTGGAAACCGAAACATGTGCTAGTTCCAAGATCATAGCCGTTTGTACCTACGTAATGCGAGCGGAAGGCACTTGCACTAATTCCGCCTGTACTTTGGGGAACACGAGAAACTAAAAACATATAAATATTCTTTTCAGGGGTAAGTCGCACATTAACACGACTTTTCATGAGTGTTGTGTTCAAATATGAAAACTGTAATGGCAACTTGTTTGAAATAAAGGCCTTTTCATTTTTAACAATAAAGTTAGGTACTTTCACATTGGGGAAAAATTAGGAAGGCACATTCCACTGATTAGGGTGCTGATTCTTCTGAAAGCTTTCACTTGAACCGGAAGATTTCCTCATGTGGGTATCGGATTGCCACAATTCCCCTTGCTGAAAGACGTGGTTTATCAGGAGGTCGGACAAGATTCTCTTGAACTTAACCTGTAGACTGCTTCTGGTCTTAATTATTCCCATATAACAAGACTAACCATATATGTAGTGGTTCGAAATGAGTTAAAATATCACTAATTGACATTAAGGGGATAATAGTGATTTAAATATTCGTAAATCAGAAGAGATATGAAAGTTAAGCGTTAAAATAAATCCGTTAATTCCGGAATAAAGAGATTTATATGCAACCTAATGATAGCAATAAAACTCTTTATGTAACATTTTCAAAGCTAAAATTAACAGTTATATTCTTGAAGAGGGTTTACGGCAACATAGAATATTATAAATCCAATTATTATAAATATTACCTCTGACAGCCCCGCATTTCACATCACCATCGCCCTTCATCCTGACAAGTGGGCAATTCACTTACCCACAATGATTTTTCAGGCGTTCCAGTGACATCAATATCTCAGTTTGGGTTTGGGATCATGCTTCGGTGAACCTTGACTATCACCATCAGCAGCTATTAGAGAATCAGAACTTTTTTCTATATTAGATAATGTGGGTAACTAGGTTTTCGTCTATAGAAGTCGGAGAGTGTATGGTATTGGTTCCGTGCATGTAGCGCCCGTAGACTTAGCGCCCAGTGTTTCTGGCTCACAGAAGGAATTTTATATTGATTTTATCTCACAATCAGGGATGTCCAGTTCATTTTACCACTCTTTCCACAGGTCGTTAATTCCTGTTATTTTCTTACATCCATGTTCCGTGTACTTAGCGTCCACTAAGTAAAACTGTTATGAAGAGGGAGAGAGAGAGAGAGAGAGAGAGAGAGAGAGAGAGACCAGCCAATAGCACTGATTATGACGCTTCAATGAATCATAACCTCCGGGGAAAGGGTGAAACGCAGAAACGTAGTTATATATATATATATATATATATATATATATATATATATATATATATATATATATATACCGTCAAATGGGGTGAATAGAAACACATTTTTGGCTATATGAGAATATAAGTCTGGTAATGTTAAAAATTTCGCGTATCAGATTATTCCAAAAGAAAGGTCTTAATATGCTAATGAATTTCAGTAAACGTCATATTAATTTATCAACTCCACTTTTCTTCACCTTGATTTTTCTTAATGTTTCTATTCACCCCTACCCATGGGGTGAATAGAAACAATTACTTTATTTTCATTGTTGTTTCTTTTATACTATTGGAAAGGTAAAAAAGAAACAGCGTATTTGTTGAAACGAACGATTTATTTGATACCTGCAAGATGGGAGCAGGAAAATTCGGTGTAGGAAATTTCGGTGTAGGAAAATTTGGTGTAAGAAAACTCGGTGTAGGAAAATTCGGTGTACAGAAAATTCGGTGTACGGAAAACTCGGTGTGGGGAATGTTCGGTGTAAAGAAAGATTCGTTGTAGTAGACAGTAGTATTTATTAAAAACTTAACTTTGAGCATAAATGAGCGTATTAGTTTTAAGTTCAAACTTTGTGTAGAACGTACTTTTACTGTCTGCTATACCAAATTTTGAAAAATTGTGATCGTGAAATAATTTGAATTCTAGATTTCGACGGATTTTAGCATTTCATGGCCCTTACATGACGAGAAATTTGTTTATTGATGTCCGTTTGTGTGATTTAGCGAAGCGATCATCGATACCAATCGACATTTCATTTAAAACTTAAGTTTTTATGCTGTTTTGGAGGATGTCTCCTAGAATTTTATATTTAAAAAAAAAAAAAAAAAAAAAAGTAGGTTACTAGACGGGTAAAGCTGAAAATTGTAGATTTTTCAAAAATGTTCTGACGATTTTATGTATATTTTATAAATAAATATTTAAATTTAAATTCTTCAAAAACGACATAGTTTATTTATGTTACTCAAAGGTGTAAAAATAAATGCCTCAACTAAAGTATCTACTCCTGATTGGAGGAGAAGTCAATAAGGAGTCAATAGGGTTGCAGTACTTGTTTACCTTAACTTAAGGCAAACAAACTAAAGTGTCTGATTGGAGGAGAATTAAACTATTTGTACAAATATTATATGATAAAACCATCCTGCTTTATATTGCCCTTTCCACTAAGACTTTTTTGATCAATATATTTTTGCATCTTACATATGTATATGCAGAGTGATACTCCCGGATTCATTGGGCTCTAGAATTTCCAACTAAAGTCCGGTTTTCATGCGGTTTGTTGCAAATTATCAAGGGAGAATGGGAGGTTTATGGGACTATGTTTACTGGTTTAAATTCATCCGGGGTAATATCGAGCAGGCCGCAAGCAAAACAGCAAATATTCGCCATTGTACGTTACAGTTCGAATGAGATATTGGATATTTGAAGCGAAATTGAAGAATACAAATTAAGTGTTAGTGAGAATACAAATTAAGTGTTAGTGAAATGAAATGAAATCTTTTAAGTTTTATGTCCAACAACATCCGCCAGCGGTGTCCGATGCTTCCCTGCCTTACTCAGAAGAGATCCTGTTTCCTGCAATTTATTCACTAGCGACCATATTATGTTCCTGTTTGGGGCAGAACGTGAGGCAAAGTTGCGTGTAGCTGCCCTTTGCGTAGCAACAACAGATCCCGGCCTCTAAAATCTTTTTAACGATAAAATCACGTTGCTCCAAAGAGTACATTATTGTAACTGCGTCCTGATCATATTGGTACAGTAGCACAGCATAATTCTCAATACCAAGGCCCAGTTTCCTGTTTCTTATTGACCGTCGCGAGGTTACCATCTAACGAAGAAACTCAAATCCCCATACCACACCTCACCTAATTCCAATTCGGTACAGTGGCGAATATTTGCTGCTTTTCTAGAGGCGCGGCCTATATTACCCCAAATGAATGTAAACCAGTAAGCATAGTTCCATAAATCTTCCAACGTTCCTTGATCATTTGCCACAAACCGCATGAAAATCGGACTTCAGTTAGAAAATCTAGACCCCCAAATGAAATCCGTGAGTTTTAAAAGAATCACCTTGTATATGTTCTATGATGTACTATATAGGAAAGGTGTTTTTAGTTGTTCCTATAACTATTCTCTGAACTTATAGTTGTAATTGTTTTATTTCTGACAAAAAGTGTCAGCTTCATTGTGTGATGAAAAGTAGTTTATAGTAATACCCCGCAAAAGACATGCAAGAGGTATTGGACTCAAGGCAGAAAAATAAATTTGCTTTTCTTGAAATAGGTAATAACATTTTATTCGTTACATTTTATGGTTTTCGTTTTCACAATATGAAATGTCGTAAATTATTGTAAGTAGTAATATTCAATATGTATTACACCGAATCTACCGTACACCAAAATTTCCCAACACCGAGTTTTCCGTACACCGAATTTTCTGTACACCGAATTTTCCTACACCGAGTTTTCTTACACCGAATTTTCTTACACCGAATTTTCCTACACCGAATTTTCCTAGACCCCTGCAAGATATTAGTTCAATAAGACCAGTATTACATAAGTTACAAACTTATAAAACAATACAATGCACAATATAGGTATAAACGACCATATAGTTTTGATGATATTTGAATAAGATTTAAACCACTGAAATCATCAGGGAAACTTATCATGAGTTGAGTTGATTTTGAGGTTTACGTCCCGTTCAGCAGCGAGGCTATATGAGACGTGGACCTACTGATTAACGTAGAATCAGAACTACATGAGCTCCCGCCGGGAATCGAACCCGGGTCTCCCACGCCAAAGGCGCGTACGCTAACCGCTTAGCCACGAAGGGGCCCGAAAGTTATCATATACTTAAAGCGTGCTGACGAACTCCTAATAAAACCCAACAGTTTCGTTCTGAAAATTTCATTGTTTATGTGCTCTCTTATAAAACACATATATATCATGTTCCCATTTTTGCACTTGGGTGCTGAATAGTCTCATCGAGTTTTAGCTTCTCATTTTACCACAGCAAAATCACCAGCTTTAGAAAACCATCATCTAGTTCGTGATCGTCTGGAATGTTGTCTTCTGGAGTGTTGTCTTTCTCCTCTTCCGACAATACAAAGGTAGGTTGAGTTTCGTTGTGATTTGATGAAAATGTATCATTTTCAGAAAACAAACCAAAACTCTTACCAGAAACATCTATTCGTACTCTCTTCTTCCCTTATTTAATTTTTTCATCTTCTCTCATGCTCCTGAGAAGATCCATAAGGGAACGGTTTACAGTCTGAGATGACTTTTGCTGTTCTGTTTCTTCTCGTTCATTGTCTTTTTTTGGCAACATCCTCAGTATTTGGTCTCAACAAAGGGGAAAAATTCCACACTTTTCAAATCCAGTCCTGATATTTTCCTCCTTCAGTTTCACACTTTTTTTTTTCAGAAGACTTGAAAATTTGTTCTTAGAGATGGTTGATACATTCCTATCAGGTCCTTTTTTCTGCTCCTCAAGAATTTTCCACTCCTTGAGGAATTTCAAGAATTTCCCAAGAAGTGTTTCTATTCACCCCACTAATTAAAAATCATAACAATAACCCAGTAAAGTTAAATTTTGATTAAGAATAATTTACAAAAGGAAAACTTTTACTATTAACGTCAGTAAATGAAACAACAAACTACAAAATAGGCATATGTTCAAATGCAACAAATATGAAAATGTCATACTTACCAAGAAAGTTTAAGGAGCGCTAAAATACCGTGTAAGATTTCAGTAACACATTAATGCTACTGCCGTCTACCTCAGTGTTCCCAACCCAGTAAAACATTTTGTCTCTGCCCTGGACACTTTAGCCGTATAAGACTATGTTAAGAATTTTCAGTTTTTTTGATTAATTTATCGTCCAGATAAATCCAAAACTAATCTGGGAGTTTTGTTTCTATTCACCTCCATGTTTCTATTCACCCCATTTGACGGTATATATATAATTGTGTGTGTGTGTGTGTGTGTGTGTGTGTGTTTTTGTGTATGTGTGTATGTATGCATGTATGTAACTGTACTCCGTGGTATGCAATGCTCTACAATATTTAAATGTACTATAAACTAAGGTTACATATTTAGCTTTTAATGTGAAAACTATGTAAAACAGACGTAATCTAGAATACCGCAATGAGGATAAGGCATACAAAAAACGGTGAACATATTCTCACGACTGAGAACCGGGACAAAATGTAAACTGGCGAAACACCGGGATAAGAGTCTTCATGGCGGTCACGGTGGTTCAGTGGTAGAAACACTCACATTTGGTTCATAGGATCCCTGGTTTTATCCCATCTTGCGTCAAATGGGCTTTGTGGTAGTCAGACGCTGCGTGCATGGATAAACTCGGAGTTCTCTCGTTTTCTCCCACTTTCTTCATTACACCATTTCATTCATTCTCACAATTACCGTCTCCTCTATCCTACTCCTATCTCCTTAATCGTGGGATGTAAAATCCAAAGATTTCATTTCATTTCAAGAGCTTCCAAACCGGGACTGTTCCGGTTAAAATCTGTCATATGGTAACTCTGACTATATAACAACATCGGGTTTGATACTAAAAAAGAAAAAAAGTCATATTATCATATGGTATTACACAGTTTCAGAAAAAAAAAATCTAACAAGCTATCCGCATTAAGTCTGATACATATTTCACAGCTTTATGCGTAATATAAATCTATATAGTTAAGCAATTGATATCATACACTACAAGCACTGAAAAACAATGTAACGTTCTATAATAAAAAGAACGTTGCTTTACGAACCAATAAGTTAATCGCTCTACGAACCTTATTGTACACATTATACCCTAAAGTTACAGCCTTATGCAGTAATCAATTCCAATCAGATATTGAACGAGTATGGTGTTTCTTTGAGAATAATCCATCACTAAGTTGAACAAGCGCCTTTGAAGGCTAGTTGTCTTCCATTCTACCCTCTTCTTCGGTAATTCATCTCGCTGCTCTTGTTCGATGCAGTTGAAACCATGGCCTCATCCTTTTGTAATGTCCATCCACAAGGAAGGATGGACAGGTTCAACCTTTTGGAATTTCAAATTCGAAGCTTCAATCAATTTACTCGTTCGTGTCTCTTTCTGTAATGTTGCTATATGAACGGGTATGTTGCGAGGAAACAAAAGAGGCTAGCAAAGAAATTGAATCGTAAGATCATCGTAAGATGAAAGTCGCATACTCCAGATACTACCTGATGCGTAATGTTGATCAAAATAAATTAGGAATTTTTCAGTTTCTTCTGGTACGATTTGCTGTAAGTAATCCATCACTTCTGACCCTTGTCAGAGAGAAAGAAAACAAATCCGTCCACCATTCCATAGAAATCGGACTTTCTCATTCTCCCTGTAAAAATTCGCCAATCCCAAGTGCTGCAGTATGTACTTCGTGTTCGTGTAACTTGTCTGGAACGCTTTGGCTTACGACTTCCCTCACTAGCCACGTCTGGTTGTGAGCTTAATTTACATATTCCTATATATGTTTGTTTTATCCCTCCTCGCTGGTCTAGTGGCAAGAACGCAAGCCTTTGGCGTATGAGGTTCAAGATTCGATTCCTGGAGGGAGAGCATTGAAACACCAAAGTGGTTCGGATTCCACTATAATCAGCAAATTCAAGTCTTCTTTAGCCTACCTGGCAAAACCATGGGACATAAAACTAAATACAAACCTATTTATTTATTTATTATTTTTATTTATTTATTATTATTATTATTATTTTTATTTATTTTTTTATTTTTGCAAAAGGGAGGTTTTATTATGAAGTAAAACACTATTCAGAAGTATAATATTGAAATTTGCAAGAAGAAAACTTATTTCTGCGTAACAAAATTTAAAAAGTAATTAGTCACAGGTAATTGTTTTACAATTCTCCATGTCTTTTTAGGTACTTTTCATTACACTAATTAGCACTTTGATAAGTCGTGATGAAATGTAAACATAGTTTCGTTGCAATTCTCCATGTCCAGTAGGCATTTTTGACGTACTGTTATTAGCGCTTTTGATATTTCGAGATCAAAGGTTTGAAGGGGTCTGTGCCCCACCCAACCATTTTTCCCAGGAAAATACGAAACACATATTCTATCATTTAACGTTTATAATATCTGTGCACAATTTCATTCACTCCGGCTAACTTCTTCTTGTCTTTCGGACCTCAAATTTCTCCAAATTTTGGGTGGAGGCTTTTACCCTTAAAACAGTTTCCCCAGAAAAGAAAAAAACACGTATTCGTTTATTTCATGTGTAATATCTACCTGCCAAATTTTATCAAAGTCGGAGTGTTACACTTCGAAAATGTTACATGTCAGTACATTCATGTAGCTTGCATTTGCGGCAGAAAGTTCATGTTTTGTGCTCCCTCTTTGCTGGAGAGAATTTCTTAGACTGTTCCTCTTCAGTATGCAGGGAAGCTTCCATTCTCCGTGATTTTTTCTCAACGTTGGCGAACTGCTAACCAGACGAAATGAAGAATTTACGGCATTTCAAACTTTTTTAATGTCTGTTTCTCGTTTGAAATTACGCTTTGATGACACAATGCCATAAGTGTTGAGTCCACTTACATCAGTTATGTAAAATACTGTCATAGGCCATTTTGTTCATTGTTTTGTAATCTAACAGCGAGCCATATGATTGTTAGTGTGAACGTGTGATTTTGTTGTGTTGTAATATATGATAACTTTGAGTTTTTCCTCTGCTCTAGAAGTGACCACTTCAGGATAGTTGTGCATTGTGTTTTGCAATGGGTGATCTTACTGGGTATATATTGTCAAAAGAGACAGCGCACCCAAAAAATGAGAAATTGTTCGTCTATAGTCATATTATATGTAAGAATAAAATTATATTGCAGAGTGTGTGAAGAATCTGCAACTTCACAAATTAGGAACAGTTCATCATCAGGTGTTCTAATAGCGCCGATGTTGTCATCAAAACATAAGGCAGCCCATGTAGGATCGCTTTTCTCCGGAGTTTTGCTTTTTGCATTAGCACGTGCTTTTGCATTAGCTATAGGTGCTACGCTTCAAACTTCTAACCAATCCTCTGGATAAGAAAACTACTCAACGTCTCATTTCAATATCGGTACCTGAACAAGAGACTTCAGTTGCATTTGTATATAAGTCTGCTAATATCTTATCGTCTGTCGGGAATCAATTTCTTCATTGTTTATTGATTTACCAAAAGTATTCCTCCTCTACCATCAATAGTGACATGTATTGTTAGTGATCTGTTTGCCTACCACGTGCAATGATCAAAACACACTAACAATAAACAAAACTTTACATACAATCAGTGGCAAAGCCAGGATTTCTATTCGGGGGGGGGGAGGTCAGTGTCCTACTCCGGAAAACTTTTTTGTTAATGTGGAGACTGAAAGCACAAATTTAGATTTTATTCTAGCAACTTTTTAAAATTTTGGTTCTTGGGAGTTCATATCCCGGGAAACTCCCCCTGGATACGCAACTGCATATAATGGAAAAATTAATACAGTTTGATAGACAAAAGCAACTATTATGCTTCTGACAATGGACTTATATAAGTGAATAAATAAAGAAAAGCTGCTACTAAAATAAGCAAAATTGCAAATAATTAAATTAATCAAACTAAATAATAACACATAAAGTTGCAATATGTTATATCTGACTTCATTGGGACAGTTAGAAGATTATCAGAACGTTCACTCCGCTACGAGCCACAATCTCAATCTATTCTGAATCTATCCTCATATTTCTTCATTAAGGCTCGAGTTTAATGGACCCACTCGGCACCCAATGCTATAAATTTTAAAAACTATCACTTAACTCACGGAAATGAAAAAAAAAAAAAAACAAACAACATAACACAACCAGGGAAATGTCATGGAATTTCAATACTTACTAAGCCTTAGTAATTATTAAAGAAAGTATGCGTACGAGTGCAATGGACCCACCTGGTAGTCCTAGGCAGTGGCGGCGGTTGGACGTTAAAAGTGGGGAGGCAAGACATGATCTGAATACAGTATTTGTATGTCAATGTTACTTTTCCTGGTTGCTTGTAACACTTTGTTAGACTAAAGGCTGTATAACTATTAGGAGGCTGTTATATAGACTAAAGGCTGTATAACTGTATAACTATCTTTTTCAGTTAAAATACCGTATATCTTGTTTCATATTTTGTTACGTAAATTGACAAGAGCAACACAAGATACTAACTCTTTGTACTCTTATACAACGAAGGTGTAAGAAGAGATCTGATTCCTTGCTCATGAAATCAAAAAATCATAAAATCATGCATCTTAAAATTCTGTCTGGAAAATTGTGTGATCAGATTAGGGACCTATTTAATAACAAATTTGCAAAACAAATAAATAGAAAGGATAATATTAATCAAATAATCATAGTAATGGATAATAAGGCTTGTTCTGCAAAAGTTATATTGAAACTGGAAATTAATGAACAACTTATATTTTTAATTCCACGCATATTATTATATGTGTTATTACTCTTAGAAAGACAGTGAATACTACAAGCATATGCTACGACATTCAAAGAAATATTTTTGCAGCTTCCCGAAACATGTTCGTTGCCATTAGATACAGTTTTCATTTTCTTGGAATACATCAAAACTCAACAATACTTAGTCACTCCACATTCCAGTTATACAAAATAATCCTAAAACCTAGAATTATGTTGAATTTACTAAATTTAATTGTATAACAAAACTGTATTTGTACACCCCTAAACTCGTATATTACACTGCAAAATTATATATTCCTTACTGAGCTCCTTCGTGGCTAAGCGGTTAACGTACGCACCTTTGACGTGGGAGACCTGGGTTCAATTCCCGGAGGGAGCTCACGTGGTTTGGACTCTACGTTAATCAATAAGTTCACGTCTCATATAGCTTCGCTGCTGAACAGGATGTTAAACTGAAAAAAATCAAATCAAAATATTCCTTACTATAAGAAAGAAGAAAAGAAATGTCAATTTTTCAAGAAAAGAACTGTTTTAGGAACTGTCAATTTTTGTGCAATTAAAGAATAACTTGTGAAGGACTTCTTTTCTTGCGAAATGATATCTCAATTAGATCCAGAGCGGCTTACTAACATATCGAGCCCTTGTAAGATGAAATGAAAGTACGCTCGAATTGTCTCGCTCCAACAGCTTAATTTTTGGGCCATTTTTAGTGGCATTTTTAAAACGCAATTTCTGTAGCTTTCGTAACTTCACGGAAAGATAACCAATACGTACTCATGGAACGGCAAATATTTTATGGCACCATTTGTATTCTATAAGCCAATAATACATACAAAATTTTATATTTCCAAATGAAACTATATACATTAATGGGTCATTTCAAAAAGTGGAGGGGCAACTGCCCCCCTTTCCCCCCTAATCGCCGCCCGTGGTCCTAGGGTTAAAAGTGTATCCTTGTATGGATATTTAGATAGAGGAAATACTAGTTCTTGCCGAATTTCTTTAACTACTTACGATATGTTCCATTATTTTTAAACTAGGGTTTAAAATGTGATTGATTGCGTTTAGGGCGGCTTATAACACTTGACACATGTTCATTAGAACGTTTTATTTTCATTTGATAAAAAGAATTACCCAGCAAATTTTGGCATTTGAATTTTTTGACACCCTGTATTTACGATAGGAAATGAAGTTATGCAATGTGCATAAATAATTGCTGTTTTTCATGCAGTAGTATTTGCATTAAGGTGCGTGTAATTATTATTATTATTTAAAACTATATAAATTTTAAAATAACGCTGGCACATGAATTCACATCCATATATGAAAATCTCATAAGTGATATGGTAATGCTCGTAAGTCGTAATTAAAGATGTACATGAAAAGTCAGAGTGTTAGAGCTGACGGTGATGAACAGAAGAGGAAGAAAAGAACACATTTCTTTCAACTTGCCTAAGGGGTTTTAAAAGTGACATGACAATTGTGCAGGGAGTATTAAAACCCCTTAGGCAGGATCTTTCAAGTGAAAAATTTTTGTTCTTTAGTCGTCAAAAGAGAGGGGATGGGATAGATGATTTGAGTAGGAAACTACATTTATACATATAAACTAGTTCTCTCTTTGGTCAACCCTAGCACACTGATAAGCATCAAATATTTTCTGGGCGCTAAGTATACGATATTATATGTGGGCGCTAAATCTACGGGCGCTAAGTGCACTCCACGATGGTATTATCGCAGGAAATATTTGATACATAAGACTTAGATTGTCAGTATTTAGGAACAACTTTTAAAATAATCAGTTACTTTAAATGTGCTACAGATTAGCCGAGAAAACCCGACAGCCATAGTCGAGTGGTCTGTGGCATTAGGCTGTGGATCGTTTACTGTAAATGTTTTGGATTCAAATCCCGCTTCGGGCATAGGTGTTTTTAACTGGCCTCGTTTACTTCTATGTTTGTGTGGTGTCGTAATGATTACAGTGTAATCCGTGCAAAGCGTTCAACAGGTTAAATAATCTGATAAAAAACGGTTACCTTTTTATATATAAAAACAGTGGTTAGCGCGTGCCTTCGGTGCCCGTGGTCATGGGTTCAACTTCCGGAGAGGCACTCAACAATTTCGATGTTGACCCAGTATCGTGAAGACAATTGGGGAGTTATCTTAAGTAAGGGGTAGTGGACTCCAGTCTAGAAAGCCGGCATTAGGGACTTCGAGTGTCGATGCGTTGACTACACATCCCCACTTTGAACATAAGCCCGCTGGTAGGAACCAAAGGACTGTCATGCCAAGAATTTAATTTGTTTTAATTATCATAAATGCCTTCTTTATTATTAAATTTTATCCAATATTTTCTTTTCAACCAGTTTGCGAAACTCAGAGCTAGCTACTTGTTTTCTTTTTAATTCACGTTCATAGTTAGCACAATACCAATCACTAAGGACACACAATATTTTCAACAAAATTCGCCTCGCGTCTTTCGTTGCTCTAAGTTTAGTTATTTTTAGCTTTTTTTAAAAAGCTGAATGGCGTTTTATCATTTTCCCCTCGCTTTCCCTATTTTTTCTAGTTTTACCTATGTTTCTTTGCACGAACATTGCGCCTATATGCACGTGTTTAGTGTGTTCGTTTACAAAAGCGGGCCATTTTCCTGCCACTATAGAAAGTAAGAGTGCCCTGTATTAGAGAAATATTAATTGACGTATGTAAGTGAATATATCTGTGATGAAGTCATAATTTCTCAGTTTCTGCATCGTTTCTTCATCCTAATTAATTTCTTCACCCCCGCTTCCTGAATTCCAGTTCTGGTATTCTTTCTTGAGCAAGGCCTATTTAATGGGGATTGATGTCTTATGTAGGCTTATTAACCATAACATCAGCAATAAAAAAGTAGGGTTTAATTTGCACTTATTTTAGAAAATTACGTTAATTATTAGCTAAATAATAATAATAATACGGAGCGAGCTCAGGCTACTTGTTAGGATTCTTGCTTCGCAATTGGATAATATTGAGTTCGAATTCGGAGACCAGCCATCCTGACTGAGGATTTTCCAGCGTTGTTCCTCAGTTATACTGGGCAAATGCTAGGTTAGTACCTTGATCTAAGGCTCTGGAGACCTTCCTTCCATTCCTTTTCCAATGTTTTCATCTGTTGATTACTACAGTGTAAAGTGGCCTCTGAGGATGTATCTGGTAACTTATAGTAAATAAACAATAACGACGTAATATATCTTCACGAAACGTGTGGGTTAATTTAACTACAGCTTTACGGTCCCAATAGATAGCTAAAGTTTTAATATCAATTTCCTGACTTTTAAATACTATTCTCATATTGTTTCAGCTTTCAATTTTCTCATGTATGTTCCACCGATAATTGAGCCTGAGATCACATGAACAAATGCGAATATGTTAAATGCTTTTGAACACTTTAATATACAAAACACAAAACGCTTCAATGATACGATGGATGGATATGTTT
Source organism: Thermobia domestica (assembly GCF_964235325.1). Classification (NCBI taxonomy): domain Eukaryota; kingdom Metazoa; phylum Arthropoda; class Insecta; order Zygentoma; family Lepismatidae; genus Thermobia; species Thermobia domestica. Next base: position 218,447,746 of record NC_137461.1, on the reverse strand, counting down.
TGGTTACGTCTTGCAATGTATGATTAAAGAAACCTGGAGGGTGAAGAAGAAATAACAGAAATCTCTTTTATATTTACTCCTTCAACAAACTCCTGATCTCAGAAGGGCAAGCCATGAGTTAGGTAATAAAGTCATATAACGAACACTTTTATTAATACTAATAATACTACACAACCATATCGCTTTCCTGAAATTCTCGTGTATGTTTAAAAATCTACTGTTCGCCACGCCAACCAGAATATATTTTTTTGTTATACCTTTGAAGTGAAAGGTATTCATTATATTTCTTGATGGTTGGACTCTAGTGAGTCAGAAACTACTATTAATAAAGAGTTTGTTTTGTCCAGTATTTCTGCGATTAGAAGGGTCTTATCTAAAAGATATTTCATTTGTATATGAGAAAATAAGAAAGTTTATTTTCTAAGAATAAAATAAATATTTTCAATGTGAAGCTAACTAAGTTTCGAAGAGAGGCTAAACAGAAGAATTTGTTACCATTTACATCAGTTTTCAGACAATTCAGTATACTCTGAAATGGGAAGAAGTCAAACTTGGAAACATTTTACTAAAGAGACTTCGTCAGAAAGTGTAACATGTAAATATTGCAAGGTTAAAATAAAATAAAGAACAAAGGTAGCGGAAACGTGTTATGGAAACATATAAAAGCACAGCAACCTACTATATTAGTGAATCTGAAAAAAAAGTTTTGACGAATTTTACATATTCAATTTTATCATCACAATTTCAGATGTAGGTTTGGATACGAATCAAGATCTGAGATTCGAATTTCGGATCCAGATCCGAGATCCGAGATCCGGACCTAGATCCGAGATCTGAATTTCGGATCCGTATCCGAGATCCGGATCAGAGGTTCGGATCCGAGATCCGGATCTGAGATTCGGATCCGAGATCCGGATCTAGGTCCGGATCCGGCAAGATCCGGATCCGGATCTCAATGGATCCGGGATATTCGGATCCGAAAATTTTTGGCCATCCCTAGTTTGAACCCGTTTCTCTTACGTTTAATCAGCGTGTTACCGACTGAGCTAGGGCAGTTCCAACTTATCCTTATAGTACCGGAATATTTTATTTTATTAGAGCACAGCCCTTTATGATAGTGTTCATAGAAGATTTTAACTAAGAATAAATCAATCAAATATCAAGACTTCCCTGAAAACATATAATCTAAAACGTCCCGCCATTGTTATAAACCCACATAAATTTTGGAAAGTCCGCGTCGTTGATTGTGCAAATTCTCTTTTGCCCTATTCGGATTTTGGGACTTCTAAGGCATTTTTTTTTTTTTTACTTTCAGTGAAACAGCTACTGCATCACTACTATTTATCCCAAGATTATGGCTCATATTTCATTCTCTTCATAATGAAGCAATCTTCCAAATGGTATCATTTGCTTATCTGTATTGTCTACCCGAAAAAAGGAATTCGAAGAAAATGGGATTTTTTCTCAAAAATCCCTTTTCCAAAAGTTTAGACCCCTCTGTACCAGCTCTATATTAACATATAGATCTCAAAATTACTTTAAAAAATATTAAGTGGCATACGCAATGCGTGTACAAAATATGAATCTCATATCTTGAAAGTTAAGGAGGGGGAAATATTTTCCTTACTTATGGAAATATTCTCCATAAGTAGAAATAAATCAATTTGTTAATATGTAGCTACATCTTCTTTAAGTTTTATGAAAATTGATCGATAAGTCGAAGTAAATTAATCTGTGTATCTTCTTTAAATATTAAGTAAATGTATGCATAAACGGATATAAATAAGTATGTTATTCTTCCCTAGATATTATGTAAATTATTTTCAAACCAAAATGTTGCATTGCTTAACTTTCGGTTGTTGGTATCCTCCCTTTCAAGTAGTGCTCTCAACGAGTCGGGTCGGGCCGATCCGACCCGTGACCCGAATTGACTGACCCGACCCGACTGACCCGAACCGTGATCCGACCTGACTGACCTGACCCGACAACCCGACCTGAGCTGACTCGGTTGACCCGAACCGACAACCCTACCCGAGTTGATCCGATTGACCCGACCCAACAACCCGACCCGAGCTGACCCGACTGACCCGACCCGAGCTGACCCGATCCGAGTCGGGTCGGGTCGGGTCACGGGTCTGGTCGGGTCAACCCGATCCGTTTGAGAGCACTATAGTCACGACACTGGGTGAACGCCATAATGCACTCCCATTGGGAATTAAACCCGGACCACGTGTACCGAAGTCTTACACGTTAACCACTAGCTAGATTAAGTGGGGGATTTGTATATGCATCTTAATGAATATTTGGCACTTTTGAGGTTTGGTTATTTCTTTTTATAACTGATACCAATGTCCGACGTGGGAGAAATTTATTTTTTTTTCCTTGCTTTAGTTCTATGTGACGAAATTTTTCTTCAAGGTCAGTGTTCTCACCTGCTCGGACGGCAGAGGGTCTTTTCGGAAGGCAGTAGCAAGAGTCTCTTGGCGGAGACAAAAGGAAATCGTTTAACTACAATGATAAGGGTTGAGGAAACAGGAGAACACCTGTGATTTTTCCAACCCTTCAACTTTCCTTCCAAAATAGGTTCTTATGATTCCGGGACCCGTGCCACTTTGATTTTTCTTTATCGGTAATTAAAACGTATTTTACGGTATATATAGTTGCACGTAAGAAGATACATAATATGAATTTTGTAATTTAAAATTTAAAAATACTGCGTCTTATTCTTTGTCTTGCAGTCAAGTCTTGGTCCTGCATTTCGTAGTCTTGATTGTCTTTCATGCTACACAAGAGCCAAGAATGCTCGCCTCATCGGTACAAATGAAGACCAAGTGTGTTTTTGATTATGGTCTTTCATACTATACGGAAAGCAAGAAAATACGTTCATCGCTACTTGGTGATAACCAAAACAAGGCCAAGAGCAAGATTACTCTGCAATTCGTCTTGCATATCCAATCTTTATCTTGTTCTTGTATCGATGTTCTTGGGCTTGGTGAAATAAAATGAAACATTCAGTTTAAGGTCCCTTGATTCTGCACTGAGGCTAAGGGATATGGTGACCATGAGAAATGAATGAAATGGTGGAATGAAGAAAGTGGGAGGAAACAGGAGAACCCCGAGAAAACGCACTACACGGCGTTTCTCCACCACAAAGCCTACTTAGCACAATCTGGGATCGAACCATGGACACCATGCACCAGAGATGAATTCTCTACCACTGAGCCACCGCAGCCCTGCTTGGGCTTGGTCGTCCATATCCAATCTTTCTTTTGGCCTTACTTAAACAACTTCTAGTTTTGTTCTAAATCCAGACTCCATATTGGCGTAGATATTAAAATTACAGTCGACTGACCCGACCCGACAACCCGACCCGACTGACCCGACCCGATAACCCGACCCGAGTAGTCTGACCTGACAACCCAACCCTAGCTGACCCGACTGACCCGACCCGATTTGACCTGATCCGACCCGTTTGAGAGCACTACTTTCAAGGCATACTTGGTGGCTGCATTTATTAAACTAACTTCTTTTCTGCAAATTGACCATTATGGAATGAAACCAATAGTAGTTTATTTTTGCAAATTTTTCTGAACAAACACATTTTTGCGCATTTTCTTCCCCTCTTTACTATCTCTAAATTGTGTCATGTTACCATTTGTGTGGTTATTTCTACAATAAGGCTATCAACACTTTCAAGTACTGAATTGAGTTCCGATTATTTCTCATTTTTTCTTTCTTTCTTTTTACTTAATTTTCTTGCTTTCTTTTATTCTCCTTTTCGCTTTAAGACATCAGCTTCTAGCCTTTCCTTTTTAGTTTATCCTCTTTCTACCTTCTTTCTAAGGAATTCCCTTTGAAAGAAGAGGCTGCCAAGGGCCGTGTAAGGGCAAAGGTCTCTTAGGCTCAATCCCTGTTCTCTTTTAATGGTGCGCTCTTGTTTCTTTATAATCGATATCGACTGAAGAAGCGATTCAAAAGACTACTAGAAATGGAGAGTTACTTTTCCCCGTTTATTTCTCTGAAAGCCTTTTAGTTTTTTGTTTTGTTCTTTTCAGCCACCTTCTAATCTTTTCCCCTGTTTGACGGAGAAAGTGTACTGCGATTCTTTTTCGCTTATACTTAAAATGGCTTTTCAACACTTGCAGAATAAACTGTTATAAGATTTTGATCTTCTTCCATCTTGTTTCTTTCGAGAATGCTTTGCTATATATACATTTATTCTTTTATATGGAAAGTGCTAGGCTTTGTGTTTCGACGACCTTTACAGAAATGAATAGTTATAACATATATTCACTTGCACTGTAAATCTTAAAACAAAGTTCACTTTTAATTATTGAAGTTAATATTAAATAAGTAAACTATTTACTTTTCTATATAGGTTGTCGAAGATATACAAATTCCATTAAAACACACACACGAAGTTAAGTGAATAGCTACGTAATTTATTCATTAATATTATTGAACTTACATGACACTTTTCTCGTATATACTATACGGTTACCCAGTTATCCAATCTATTTCTGAGATTTACGACCTACGTAATGTCTTGCAGGTTTTAAGAGATGACAATCGTTGTTGTTACTTTTTGAAATATTGCGTCTCTTTTCAGTACCGAGACCATATCACACAAGAATCTACAGTTGACACAAGAATTAACGTCAATGTATTTAGTTGTTTCTCACCAGAATTAAATCCAGAATCATGTGCACCAAAGACTGCAAAAGGGGGTGCAAAATAAGGTAAGTACAGTGAAACCTCTCAATAACGGACACTAATGGGACATCAATTTTAGTCCGTTACTGAGAGGTGTCCGTTACAGAGAGGTTACAGAGATTTAATTTCTCTCAACGGTAATTGTATACAGTAACAGCGTAAATACGTAAAATTCAATATGAAAATACTCTATTTAGTACGTATTCGAATTACTAGGAGGGATGAAGGAGAAATTCATTTCTATTAAATAATATTATTGCTGGGAATGTGTTAATATATTCGTACACTGCAAAAGATAATGAGAGAAAGAGAACCTTCTCAAAAGATGCGTTAGGAACCATATGTGTATATGTGTGTACTGGTGCGCTATCTTCGTTGGCGGAATGAATGAAAAGGCAAGTTATTGGAAGTGCATATTTTCATTGACCCAGCCCAAATCACAAAGAATATCCTCTTTGAGAAGGTGAAAAAGGAAGCCGGGAAAACTCCAACCCAGACTTGTTCCAGTATCATAGGTAAAAGAACAATGTTCCTTCCCCCCCAAAAAAAAAGTAAGACAGGAGAAATTGCTCGTTGGAAATGTTATTGTAAACCAATGTTTGTTTTGTTATCTATGAAATTGTCGGATAAGATGCGAGACCCAGAAGAGAAAAGACTAAAATTGTTAGGGAAGCAAAGATTTTTCGCATAGAATTCTTGGCCATAGGACTGACCCTGCATGAGTATTATTGCTTATTGAAGATTTTCTAGGATTTCCACCAAAAAGTAGTTTATTGTGGGGTTTATACCCCCGATTTTAATAGTTTATACCCCCGATTTTTACTGGGTTTCTAGGTATAACAGCTTTTAGTTGAATGACCCTATGGCCACCACATCGACCATAACGTAGTTATTACTGGGATGTGTGCTCAGAACAGTGATTCGTTACTGGGCTTTCTAGGCTGACTATAGTTGAGTGATGTATGGTCAGCACATGAATAACAACAAAAATATAAATGGGTTTCTAGGCCTACCACGTGGCCTTGGAAATTAGAGTGATAACCAATTTTACACTATTATTATCTGTAGGCTACACTAATCAAGTAGTCCAAACTTTGCTCTAACATACTACCACCAACAGCGCTGACCGTTGCTTGCCAGCCCGCGTGTGTGTGGCACTAACAGAAATGAAGACAGAGAAAATCTTTCAGTATAATGACCCACGATTATGCCCTTTAGGACAAGGAAAAGAGATGATTTAGAAAAGTGAATGCTGATGGGATAATTTTTGGTATGAGAATGTGTGAGGAAACGGGAGTATCCGAGAAAGCTCAAGGGTACGATTTTGTCCACAAGAAAGTTATTTCTCCGGGGATTGAACCAGGGGCTCCATGTACCAGAGGTAAGTACTTTATCACTGAGCTACGGTGTCCCCACAATAAAGAAAGAAAGAAAGAAAAGAAAACAAAGAGGACCTATCAATATAACTGAATGTTGTAAACTTTCGAATTATGATCCTGTTGGATGTTAACTTTATTACAATTATCTATAGCACGCGCAAATACACAATTGTCCACACATGAGATCATAGTTCATCTTTATTGTTCTGAAAATACTTCTCTGTTTACATTGTAGACGTTGCGTAATATGTATACACGACTTCAAAAGTGGGGAGCGCGGTGGTTCAGTGGTAGAGCGTTCACCTCAGGTGCTTGGGGTCCCGGGTTCGATCTCAGCTCGCGCCGTGTGGACTTTGTGGTGGACAAACACCGTGCTCGTGGGTTTTCTCGGGGTTCTCCCGTTTCCTCCCACTTTCTTCATTCCACCATTTCACTCATCTCTCATCATCACCGTCTCCTTTAGCCTAACCGGCATAACGTGGGACGTAAAACTTAAAGATTTCATTTCATTACGACTTCAAAAGTGCAAATTCTCCTTTCCTGCAATAGTAGGCAACCCAACAAAAGCTCGGAAGTTGTGTTGGTTGAGAATTCGAAAGGCTTTGGACCAAACCTCAATTTTGTTACAAACATATCAGTGCGGCAAACTGCAAATAAAAGAATAAAATAAATTGTTAAGAATGACGATTTTATTATTGTGAAGGCAATATTTGACATAAAAAATTACAAAATAATCTTACTTAAGGAGTTCAAAGAAGACGAATGGCAAGAAATAGATATCAGAGAAAAGCATTTCTCTCCTTTTTCAAAACGAACAAACAAAAAAAGAATCTCGTAGAAAAATTAAAAAGTTACATAGAGTACATGTTTAATATAAACGACTAACAGCACAAGAACAAACATCCACACGAAGCGGAGAGACAAACACAGAATGAAAGACACCAGCGGCGTAACAGACTTCAGGGCCTCCAACGCAAGATAAAGCGAAAGAACCATAGTTGTAAACGCATTATTATTATTATTATTATTATTATTATTATTATTATTATTATTATTATTATTATTATTATTATTATTATTATTATTATTATTATTATTATTATTATTATTATTATTATGAAAAACTCGTTTCCTTTTCAAAATCAATGACTCTGAGTAAGAGCATGCCTTCATATAGCGGTCATGTGTGTACTTTTTGTCAGTGAGTGTCCCAAAGGCCAAAAGGCATGGAAATCTTCGAGAGGGAGGAATAGAAAAACTTTCTTATGATAAATTCTAGGTCAGAGTTCGAAGCAGTTGCTTTAGACAGGTGCTTTTTTGTTTCTTTTTTCCCGGGAACAGAAAGGTTCTAGCGGCCCTATAATTATACTATATAATATTGCAAATTTGCAAGTGGATTTATTTACATTGCAGTTTGTGTTAATAAAGAAATTATCATTAGAAGACGTTATTGTAAAAAGTAAGTTTTATTTCTTCATCCATCGCAAGTCTTAGGGTCCCCATAGACCTCGCCCTCCCCCAATATCGATAACGAAAATTCATGATGAAATATCGATGTCGATATATTTGCGATATCGAATGTTGATATATGAGAATATCGATATCCGTATATCGACATATCGCACAGGCCTAGATCCGAGAAATGATGCTTAAAATATACTGGAATCAACAATCAAACTCTAAATATGTTCTTCCATTTCTATGTCCAAGCTTGAGGGGAAAGGGTGTGAAACCGAATAAAAATTTTAAGCCAAAAATGTGTTAAAATAAGGGTAGTTACACTTCTCCCTTAATAAAATACTATTAATAGAAAACTATTACTGTAATTTACCTTTTACTTCTGTTTCTGATTGTCGTCACGAATCAGCGACAGTACAGGCACGTAGCAAAGGGAGGGTAGGTCCGGGGATCCGCACCCCCTTCCCTTCGAAACCAGAAATTAAAAATTAAGGAATGATGAAACAAAAAGGAACGTGAAAATGAAGAATCAGATTTAAGAAGTTATTAACGAGTGTTTTATTGTGTGTTTCGAATGATAAATTATATAAGCAGTAGCCAATGATACGCAAACTTGAGCATAACGTTATCGACATGTGTCCTCATTGTTTCCTCACCACTCCAGCCTTACGAGGAACGCATTACCCGATTACTTGCAATACATGGTGTTGAATGAGCGGGATATCCTGGAAAAGTCAGGGAGATTGAAATTTTTAGAAAAGTTACAAAATTTTCAGAATGTTTGCTACTATCAGAGAAGTTTCAAGCTTTCGTAAACATAATGCTGTTCTTTAATAGTGTGGACATTTTTTATCATAATTTTTCATCATCGCTTCTCTGCAGTGTCAACCATGTTATTTCAGGAACAGTTTTCTACTGCTCCTTTAACTTGTCATTTTTAACAGATAGAAGTTGGGGGGAAAAATTCTGTTTACGTTTGATTCAACAGAGAAAGGAATGCAGAGATTGTAAAATATTTTATAAGACTTTTTGGATATGTGCCTTTTATAATACTTTTTATAATAGTTGAGATCATAATGAATGGAAAATATTGTTATATTTGAATGAACAGAGCAAGGAACGTAAATATTGGAAAATATTTTTCCTTAGTTTTTTATATATTCGTTTACTCGAGATTTCTTCCTAGCTTTTTATTAGAATACTTACCATCATATCCTCATTTTATTGTCATAGCAAACCAATATATGTTATCAGTAACACAGTTTAGATTGATCGAGCCCCTGGTGTGATAATCACACTATTTCATGTCACTCCAGCCCCCTCCCCATTACGAAATCCTGGCTAAACGAACCAATATATGTTGCCACTAAAATAGTTTAGAATGATAGAGCTCATGGTCTGATAATCACAGTATCTCATGTCACGGGCCCACCCATTACGAAATCCTGCCTACGTGCCTGCGACACATACTTTACATAGTATAGCAATATATTCTATAAATTTTCGCAATCAAGCAAACCGGAAGATGAATTTCCTGGGATATTAAAGTGGAATATTCTACAAAATAATCATTATTCATCGTCCGTATTTCTATCAGTACTTTTGCCACGGACTGAGAGCTACAAGGCTAATAGAACTAGAAATTAGAGATTTCATTCCTTTTTTCTCTCAGACTAAAATAGTTCTGCATTTTACTAAGATTGTCATTTCTTTTAAATAGAAGTCCCCTATCCCAGCCTAATTCCGGCTGGGATCCTGCTTTTTAGGAATGAGCATAGGCAAGTTGGAGAGAGTTTTATTTGAAACTTGACTCGACTCGAAAATGTCTTGCCCGGATAAGGGTTAAAACTGTTCCATTTTACTGCTTACGTTTCTCATAGCTTTCGTTTTCCAGCCACACTCTGATCTACAAGAGTAATAGAACTAGAAATTAGATTTCATTCCTTTTTTCTGTCACACTAAGAAACTTCTGCATTTTGCTGACATTGATATTTTTTTTAAAATATAACTTCCTTATCCCGGACTAAAATTCTGGCTACCGGAGTTTCGAAGTAATCGGTATCCGAAAATGTAAATCTTGTCGACTCTCTAATCTCGGCAGTTTGTTAAAAGAGATTTTACATTTCATGTTGTTATTTCTTTGTTATAAAACACTTTTGGTTGCCTCTTTTATGGTGAATTACTGAACTTATACATTGACAATTATTGAAAAATGAATAATTAGTTTTAAACATAAAAAATCATAATAGTTAAGTAGAATTTGTTATATATGCACAAAAGTAGAAAGGTAATGAAAACCTTGTTTATTTGTTGACACTTGCAAACTGAATGTGAGTAATAAATGTTTATTCACCCATATTATTGTGTGGCATTACTGATTCTGCTTTCTGGAGATGGGCATAGGCGAGTTGAGGCGAGTATTATTTGAAACGTGGCTCGAATCGAAAAACTCTCTCCAACTGAAGTCGAGTCCACTCAAAACAAAGCAAATTCTGTGTGTTTTTAAGTACTCTGGAAGAATGTGAGACACAAGAGTACGAAGGATCATACAGGACTTTAATGTTCACTGCACTGCAATTATGATTTCCATACCATTAAATAATAATAATAATAATAATAATAATAATAATAATAATAATAATAATAATAATAATAATAATAATAATAATAATAATAATAATAATAATAATAATAATACGAAGAACAAGAACAAGAAGAAAATTGAAAAGGTTTTTCTCTTCTTTCAGTTTTTTAACTTCGTTTCTAGTCCTGGATCCACAGTACATGCCCATAAAAATTTGTGGGTGCACGGAGTTTTATTGTTGCATTGTGTTCTTCGACCTATCGTTCTCTAGCTTTTCTTGAGTAGACATCTCAATTATGGTCGCTTACCTCCACAGACGCCATTTTCCAATATGGCCGCCAAATAAGCAACCAGTATGCATAACTAAGGAACTTAGTCACTTAGGAAAATCATCTTGGTGTCGAATCATAGGGTTTCAAGGTCAAGGAATTCACATATTACCATGAAATTGCTATATATTGAAGAATTTTACATATTACAAACAAAAATACACTATATACACAGGGTGGGTCATTTTAATTCATCCACCTCGAAAACTACAAACCGAAGCAAGAGAAGTTATCAATTATATCTGTTTACAACAAAGAGAGACACATTTTGGTGTACTCTTTAATATCACCAGATTAGCAATGGTGCCAAGCAACACAAAGATGTATTTTTTCAAATGTCACTACGTCAGTTTTTTACAGATTTCACATCTACATTAGAAACAAAATAAACAATTCCGCAATTATTGTTCAGTTTTGTAAACTAACGACGCTACAGTATCACAAATATTAAAAACAACCAAACTTTGAAGGTTTCTAAAATAATAACAACGCAAGTGAAACGAACAGGACAATATATATCGAATGAACTTTAGTGTCAAATACTATCGTCATGATCTGACGAATTTCGAATAGATGGGAACAAAATTATAAGGAATTAAAAATTGGACTTTTTGAAAAGGCTTTATTCCGAAAACAAAGTTGATATACAAAATAGTTTAAGGTTTATAATATATGTAAAAACAGTATATCAAATATTGTGCTATTAGTACCATTAAAAATTTGTATTTGTTGATGGTTCAAAATATCATTAATATAAACAAATTAATTTATTAGAAAAGGTGTTGACGTGACTAAACAACTGAGCATTCTTACAATATTTCTCACATATAAACAACATTATACTCAACATTTGAGCAACCACAGTATCTATAGTCTTTAATATTATTTTGTCATGTTTAATGTATGTTAAATTTTTCTGTCAAAATGTAAAATATCAATACTAACACATAAAACCAAGTGGTTCCATAAAGAGTACTGAGTTGCCGTTACAATTTGTTTTTCCCGCAAATATCTTATACCTCACGTTTGAGCAACTTTCTTATTTAAACTACTATTTTTTATTTTTATTTTATTTTATTTTATTTTTATTTTATTTTATTTTATTTATTTATTTTTGCTAATACAGGTTAAAGATTACTTAATATGTGTCCAAATTTACAAGTCTAAAACAAAATGCATGTGACTTACAACTGAGAATTTTCACAGCACTTCTGACAACGACAGTGCACTGTACATAACACTTGAAATTTCTTACATATACATTGTTTACAATTGTTTGTTTTGCAAGAGCACACTCGCAATACAGCATGTGGCAAAGGTCGGAAACTCTTTCTGGTCTCAGGAAACCGTTTACTTCCTTCCATTCAAATTCTACAGGACTTTCAGTAATGTGTTTCTTTTCTAATAACAACAGCGATTCCCTGATGAGCAAGTTCGCGCCTCTAATGTGGCCTCGAATAGCAAATGAAGTGGGCAACAGCTGATGGGTTTACGCTCAATTGACAAAGTTCATAGCGTAAAGCATCAAAAGTTTCTACTTCACTCGATCTGGCCCTCACTTTCGTTAAATATGTTTCTGCATTCCCTATGTCTTCAGCTGAGAAACTACTTGTTTTAGCAACATGAAGAAGATAATGTATTGGTTGTGCATTCAGTGTTGCATTTTTGTACCTACTTTACTTACAATGTTATTGCCAGTGAAAATGTGAGCGCTGAAGACGACGCTACTCATTTTGTCTCCAAGTGTATCATATAAGTGGTGAATAGGAATGAAATGACGTTTTTCTCCCAACCCTAAACATTACCCACAATTGCTTCAGCTCTTTACTACTTAAGGTTGCAAAATATTTTAGTAACAAAACAACCATACCAGTATCATTGGAAATCACAACAACTCGCTTCGCGCCGTTTTCAACTGCCCAGTACATGTGAGTCACAATTCGTTGGTCGGTTTCTTCAATCTTTCATGTGACCGTTTCAATATTAGTTACTTTTCCTTTTAAGCATACTGTAGGAGGAAAGACGCTGTCGTTTATTACCATTGCGCTTGTAACAAGAATTAGGTCTATTGAAGGTTTTTCAAGTATCACTTTCTTTTTTTTTCGGGGGGGGGTAGTTAATGCTTGCAGTTTTATTTTATTTTGAACGGTATTCCAGAAGTTTTCAATTTGGATTGGTATGTGAGTCTGAGATTGAAGGCAAGCGAGATGAATAGAACCGGTAGTGCATGATCGATGTACTCTCGCACCTTCTTTGAGTAAATTGTCAAAACTAAAAGGTTTTTCTTTGGCTGGGCACACTTTAGTCGTTCGTTCGGGAGCTCATGTGGTTCGGATTCCACGTTAATCAGTAGGTCCACGTCTCATATAGCCTCGCTGCTGAACGGGACGTAAAACTCAAAACCAACCAATTTAGTCGTTCGTTCAATAACGGTGTCTATTGCTTCTACAAAGTTCTTAAGTAATGACATCTTCATCATTCTTATCTGAAATACATAAAATCAACAACAATCATCAACAACTACAGTAGTCCGTTCCGGAAATTCTGGATGAAATGATGTACTCTTGTCGATTTTTTCTCCAAATGTAATACTAGCTCATGCTTTGTTGGTCTCGAAGGTGCATCACCTTCAAACAACTGACTTGAATTTATGAGACCATGAGAGAGTATGTTTTCCATTGTCAGGCCTCTTTCTTTTGCAATATCAATTTTCTTCTGAATCTGTGAAAAATTCCTTGCCTTGATGATGGTAGGTATCACAGTTGTGTTGTTTAGTAGTAGTAGTATTAATCAATGTGATTTCGCCAAAATTAACAGAGAATTACTAAAAATTCAAAGAAGCTATGCACAATAAGTTCTTTAAAGCATCCCATACCAGGATTCGAAACTATGATATTTGGATTTAGAATACCATGCATTACTGATTGCACCGCGCATTATCAGACTGAGATTGTTATAATTTGTTACTTCGTATTGCTTACTTCAAAGTCCTTAGTAGATATAAACGTTGAAGATAAAGAGAGAACAGAAAATACAAAAAACATTATAACATTACATCACTAAAATAAGCATTAATCATTAAAAAACGCAATTTTTACGAAAAAATGGCACATTTCTTGACGTTATGTTTGTTTTAAGACGTGCAGTTATTTGGAAAATGAATTTATTTTCGATACACTTTGTATTGATATACTACACGAATACTGTGCTGCTTGCACCAGCAAATGAACCTCTATACAACAAAAAGTGATGGTGTTAACAAAATTTTATGGTAGATCAATGATTCGTTCATGACTTCCACTTTATCACCTTATTTCAATAATAAGAGTTCGATGTTGCGGCTAACACGCTCCATGTTACCGGATGAAAATAACATTACGGCAGTGAGATTCAAAAATGAAGGTAGGATAGCGGAAGTAGGAACGGTATCACGGTGTACTATGTCTTTAGTTAAACATCAGCTTGCATGATAAACACAGTCACTGAAGTACTAATACTGATAATTATATCATTTGTTAGTAATCAGCCAATTTTATCATTTGCTAACGAGAATGATTTCGAAAATTTATCACAATCACTTCAAGTCCCCTGCATCAGAGATATACATAAATTATTATCTGTAGCGTTTACACTGCCATGAGGGACATAAATGTCTTAATAATTGTCACTGAGGAGTTTGACAAATATTTGTTTTTATATTGAACTATAAGCCAAGTTTTACGTGGTATTTTAATGTCAAGTTTATACGAGATGTTTACAGAAATCAGACTACACAATTCCCTCTAGAAACTGCGGGATTTCAACTTAATAACGGGTGAATTCCTCTCTAAGTTTACTTAGGATACTTTCGTTTTCTGTAAAATTTTCAAGAAGTCTTGAAAACAATAAACGTTTTATTCAAGGTTCATTCAACAAAAACGATGGACTAAACCCCATTAATCTGTTGTTTTGTGAATACATATATGTAAATAACATGCCGATAAAGCAGTTCTTGTCGTTGGTCTAGGAGATAACATGCACATATTTGATGCATGTGTCCCGGGTTCAATTCCCGGTCGGAGAAACTTGAATTTGAAAACGTTACGATGGTTCGGATTCCATCTTAAACTGTAGCTCCACATCTCATGTAACCTTGGTGCTGACAGAGACGCCACACTTCAAGCCAAACTTGAGCATGACCGTAGTTTAAGAATATCACAGTCTGTTTGACTATCAGAGTAATTTTCTAATATTTTGAGATCACGGACGTAAGTGTAAGTGGAACCGAGGCATTGAATACTTTTAGTTGTTGCTACTCAAACACAAATAAGTATAATATATAAACAAGACGTTCGGAAACAACATCAAACAATTTTGAGAAGTGGATATTTACACAAAATTATATATACATCAACGTAGATGTAGAGCTTCCTTGTGGCAAGATGGTTAGTTTGCACATTTTGGCACGGAAGATCCGAGTTCGATTCCCAGCAAGATTTATGTGGTTTGCATCCCACGTTAATCATCAAATAATACAGTTTAACATACATTTTAAAATTCAAGTTTTATATTGTTGGTACCTGCTTAGGGAATGAATACGGTTTTATATTTTGGTGCAAACATAAACCATAATATTTTTATTCCAGTGTCTACTGCTTTTCTTATTTGGTACACTTGAACCAGCACGAGGAGATTTATTTTGTGACCCCGTAGTTGTGGGAGTAGGTAAGAAAGCGGAGACAGAAGATTAGCAAGAAGGGTTAGAGAGCTTCATAATTTGACATGTCTACGAAAATATAAAAGAATGCTTTACTTCATATATGTATATCGGAAAAGAATATAAATTATTCACATTTTCATTAGTATTTTAACGTTAAAAATCACAGTGCGTTTAATTCATTCACCAAAAACAAAAAGAGAAAAGAAAAGAAAAATAACAATCTACAGTTAAGACACGTGACTGGTTTCGATAAGACATAGGAAGCGTGATGGTGGTGGAAGGGTGATGTAAGGCAGATTCTAGATCTGGGTTCTGTGTCTATAGCATCACACAGACATATGGCAAATCATTCGTGCCTACTAGTACCCGTCTCTGGAATAGCTTACCCCACTATGAGGAACATAAAATAAAAATTAAAATTTGTTCTGAAAAAAAAAAAAAAAGATTGTTAAAGCAGAACTTGTCTACTTAACATACTTAATCTCAGATAAATGCAGCACAGAAACTTTTGTTAGATTCTTAGCACTATCATATCTATATACAGATGGTGATCAGAAAACACCTGAACGAAATTGCAGCATACCAGATTAATATGGTATCGGTCCACCTTTCGCCTTCAGAACAACCTTGATGCGACGTGGGATGGAGGCATAGAGGTCGTGAATGGTAGCAAGTGGAATTTTACACCATTCCTCGTGCAGGACATTGGCCAGTTCTGTGAGAGAGGATGGAGGTGGAAATCGTCGCCAGAGTCGTGTTTCCAAGACAGACCACAGATGTTCAATTATGTTGAGATCTGGGGATTGGGCGGGCCAGGGGAGGTGTTGAACTTCAACCCGATGTTCCTCAAACCACGCTGCAACAACGCCAGCTGTGTGAATGGGTGCATTATCATCCTGGAAGATAGCGTCATTGTCCGGAAACAACATGCGGACCATAGGATGCAAGTGATCTCCTGAAATTGCGACATAATCGTTGGCAGTGATTCGTCCGCTAAGTGTGACCACAGAACCCAATGAAAACCATGATATGGCGGCCCACAGCATCACCGAGCCGCCGCCATGTTTCACAGTTGGGCGGAGACACTGCAGATCATAAGCTTCTTTAGGCGTTCTCCACACATAAACACGGCCCGTGGTTGGGAATAGAATGAAGGATGACTCATCCGACCATATCACACGTTTCCAATCCTCAACGGTCCAAGTTGCATGGTCGCGGCATCATTTGCGGCGTGCGAAAGCGTTACGGTCCCTGATCAGCGGTTTGGTCCGTGCAACACGACTCCGTAAGTTCATGTCATGTAATTCGCGGCGAACTGCGATTCTCGAAACAGGGTGGGGGAGGTGCTGATTGAGTTCCTCCGTCACTTGCTCCGCAGTGGCAGGACGGTTCTGCGTGACAATGCGCTTTAATACCCGGCGTGACCTGTCACTCATGATTTTCTTCCGCCCACTGTTCCGCTTCCCCGGTGTGGTTTTCCCGTGTGTTGTATAGGCCGTCATCATCTTCGACACTGTCCCACGCGACACACCTAACACAGTAGCCACTGCCGTCACACTCACTCCACATAACCGCGCACCAACAATTTGCCCTCTTTGAAACTCTAAGAGGTCTCCCATTTTACACTACCTCCGTCTGCTGCAGCCACTGGACACTGCTGTTCCACTGCGCCTGACGTAGTATGGAGACCGACCTAACGCACCACCACCAGCGGTCCGGCGCTGCGAGCGCCACGACACCACTGCCAACCCATACATCTTACGTCTTGCCAACTACAGGTGTTTCCATTTTTCTGGTCACCATCTGTAGTTTTGTATTGTATTAGTTATTCGTATATTGTGTACTTCGTAAATGTGTATGTGTGTGTGTGTTGTGTTTATGAATATGCGTGTGTAATGTGATTCAATGTATCATATTTTTTATTGTATCAAATATCAATGAATTGTATCAAATATTTCTCAATTTTTTGTTAGTAGTTAGGTGTAAGAGGAGCTTTATGGCCCTAACATCGCTGCTGTAAAAAAGGCAATAAATAAATAAATAAATAATAATATTTTCAATATTTGAATTTCGAATACTGTTAGATTTTAGGAAGAATAAGTTTTATCCAGCTCTACTTTGATGAAAACCAGAGCTGGATTACAGTTTTCTTTCTTTTTTCATAAAACCTATCAAATATTTAAAATAGGACTAAATATAGAAAATGTGGAGATACAACCCAGATCTACTATCTCACTTAGCAGTTTCTTAACCATTACGCGACCTATAAAAAATGAACTGACGTAATTCAAAAAAATGAAATGAAATCTTTGAGTTTTACGTCCAACGGTTATGCCGGTTAGGCTAAAGGAGACGGTGATAATGAGTAATGAATGAAATGGTGGAATAAAGAAAGTGGAAGGAAACGGTAGAACTCTGAGAAAACACACGCACACGGTGTTTGTCCACCACAAAGTTCACTTGGCGGGAGCAGGGTTTGAACCCGGGACCCCAAGCACCAGAGGTGAACGCTCTACCACTTTTTTTAAAAAATTCTTTATTAACAGTTCTATCACATGGACATTGGACAGTTATAAAAGCAATACAAGAGCGAGTTGATTAAAAAAAAAAAACGTTATAAATCTGAAAAGTTTACAGAATTGTTATGGAGCTAAGACAACAAAATAATTTGCGAAGTGTTGTTTATAACCACTGAGCCACCGCGGCCCGTAGACGCAATTCAGTTCACTCATAATTAGGATTACGATAGCTCAATGGAAGAACACTAGTTCTGGTGGGTGGGTTATCTGGTTTGGTAGCTCTTCCAAGTGGTGAGCTTTGTGGTGGATAAATGACCGTGTGCATGTGTTTTTTCACGTATTTCTCGTTCCTTTCACTACCTTAAATCCACTGTTTCTTTCATTTATCACTATTTCCGGAGGTAACCGTGAATAATTAACACTTTTATCTTCTTTTTCCTTTTTAGTCAAAAATAGACCAATTGTACTAAGAGCTATTGTTGTTTTAATTTAATTCAAGAAGAAAATGCAATTTGATTTAACGTCCGAGGATTATGCTGTTTAGGTGAAAGGAGATGGATGAAGAATGAAAGTTGATAATTATGATAGAGTTTGTGTAATGAAAACGAGTGTACGTGAAGAAACAGGAAAATCCCAAGAAAGGCACGGACGATGTTGTCTACCATATTTTAATTTCGAGAATCAATCAAAAAACGTTAATTTCTATATTCAAAAGAGCGAAAAGTGGTAATATTAAGAAACACTTCAAAATAATCCAGAAAATGCTATTGTATATTAGCCACAATAAAAAAAGGTATGAATGTCAATTTGGAGAAAATAATACAACTATTCATTCAGATTAAATTCTTTCAGTGTCGAAGGCCATAATGACTTTCGTTTAAGATGTATTTAATTTCGCTTTACGGAAACATTTCCAATAGTTTCTCAAGAACCTTCTGTTTTCTGCCAATCTTCTTTTCAGTTTTTCTTTTTCCATTCTTTTCCTTTCTTTTTAAACAAATTAGTGAACAATGAAATACACACATCGCATACGCAATACTTATGCAACTAAGTCAACCATCGCGCAGGTGCTGTAGATATTTCGGTAAAGAGTTGGTCAATATAGGAAACGAAAATGTCTAACAATAAATTAAATCTTGCTATTTTTAATATCATGTAAGAGTCACCCTTTCAACTCATATTAGCAGTGAAGTATTATTAGTAGTGTTAATTTAGTGGTCAATATAAGTGGATTTTGGTTAAGTCACACCAGTAAAGAAAACAAATTTTATGCTACAAACTGATCAAATTTATTAATTCTTATAGCTTTCTAAAGCTCCATTTTCTTTCATTTGCTTCTGGCAAAAAATTTAATTTTTTATTGGTTTGACTTTCCTGAGGAACCATTACTGGTCTATACTGAGATATCACTACTAATATTACTCTTCTGAACAAAGTTGAAAGAAACGACTTTCACGTGATATTACTGCTATTGAACTAAAATTACCAAGGTTTAATTTACGGCCAGAAAATTTTGTTTCGAAAACACTAGAGGAGAAATCTGATGACATATATAGAGTATGGCGCTAAATTCGTTATACAAAAGCAGAGGAGTGATTTCTGAGAGTAAAACAAACAAACAAGTTCCAATAAACATAGGGCGAAAACCCCATGGTTTACGTGTTACAGGCTGCCGAAAACATGAAAAAATGAACTCTAAAGGTTCATAGCTCCAAAACTATGGGACTATCTTAGTCGCGTCAAGACTTTACTTGGGAGCTAGAATATGCCCTATCCAAAAATGCGTGTTTCAGAATTCTGAGGTGCTTCCACAACAATTTTTATAGAAGGACTCTCCAACTACCTCCATAAAAATTGTTGCGTGAGTACCTTAGAATTCTAAAACATGTATTTTTGGATAGAGCACATACTAGTTCCTAAGTTTTGGAGCCTTGACCCGACTACAGTAGGTCCCATAGTTTTGGAGCTATGAACCTTTAAAATTAATTTGTTCATGTTTTCGGCAGCCTCTAACACGTAAACTATGAGGTTTTCGCCCTATGTTTCTTGGAACTTTTTTGTTTCTTTCACTCTCAGAAATCACTCCTCTCCTGTTGTACAACGAATTTATCGTCATACTGTATATATATATATCAAGTTTGCAATCTAGTAACCCTAAATATAATTAAATATTATTATGTTGAAATCTCATGACACAAGAACATGTTGCTAAACGGTGCGGAGCGAAGCGACTGTCGGTTTTCAAATGGGTTATAGGTAAAGAGAACCGTTTATTTATTTATTTTTTTAAATCTTACTCTCTAACTTCCTCATCTTCCGTGACGCCTAGAAATCCATTGAGGTGGAGCCACTATCTTTAGCTGCAACTGTTGAGCAATAGGATCTGTTTCTTTAGGCCTTACCCTGTCGACGTGTCTTTCTTTTTTTCTTTCCCTTTGAACTGACGTTGCATACATGAGGGCCAAGAACAAAAACGTGTCTCGCAAAGGGCAAAAAAGAAAAAAAATGACCTGTTGTAAAAGGGTATACATATATATAAAGTACAGAAAGTTTGTCTCCACGTGGAAGCAATTACTGAGATACGTATGCATCAGAACCACACCAAAAAGAAAATCGAATGTATAAATGTAGCTAGCAGCCACATATGTTATGTTTCCTACAAATCATCTATAACATAGTCTGAATGCAATTTTCTTCCCTCAGGTAATTTAATATTGTGTTGTTGCTTCAAAGTTGGTAAAATAATATTTTAATCATGTTCATGCTCGAAACAAATAAACAAATAGAAAGAAGTTAGTTTTTGTTACTGATAGAATATATGTGATTAACTATTAATTCGTGGGTACTTTATTTTCAGAACCTGGACTTTCAAAAGGTTGTCGAATTGAGGCGATATGCGGTGGAATATCCCTCAGTTGAGTGAACGTCGGACAGTTTTCCCGCAGGAAATTATTAATATAAATACTCGGTTTTTGAACATTTTTGTAAATAATTCTTTATAATGCTACCTAAGAGGACGTTTTTTCATCCTTCAGAGAGTTGTTGAAGGGGAATCAAAGTCTCATTTCTGTCCCTCTACAGAAACTTTCCAATGGTCTTCAGCAGGGTCGGATCCAGGATTTTCTGAGAGGGGTGCACCATAACTACCAAAAAAAAAAATAGTCTCATTGAAACTCTTCAAAGTGACATGTGACAATATTCTTTAAACCTGACAACGCTGATACATAGAACGGCCAGGGGGGGGGGCGTATTTTAAAGAGGGTTGCAAGTAAGTGATATGCAGGAAAAATTGTTCTTCTGTCTTCTTGGGTTCTCTTTTCTTCCCTACTTGACAAATATTATGTTGCTTTGTTTGGTGAATCCTTTTCCTTCAACCTTCAGAAAATCGACTTAAACTATTGCTTTTGCTAAACTCCTCTTTCTTTTAAGCCCCAAACGGAAACATAATGGCAACAAGTTTCGAAAAGAGTTGATATTTCTAGTGCTAGCTTCTCATTTTAGATCGTGTATATTTACAACGAAGGGGGGTGCACGTGCACCGGTGCAACTCCCCCCATAAATCCGGCTCTGGTCTTCAGTCACTATGTAAATCGAAATGCAATCTTTTAGGCAACATATCTCACTTATTTCAACTATTTAGATAGCCGGTATGTCGAGTAAAAATCCAAATAAAACATACCGCCTCTGCTTTTTTTTTCACACTTCGAACACTGATATATACGTATAGATGAAATTTTAGCATACACGCCTTCGGTGTGGGAGATCAGGGTTCGACTTTGGGCAAGAGATCATGTGGTTCAGATCCCATGTTAAGTTGTAGGTTTATGCCTGATATCTGAAAGGAATGCTAAACTAAAGCAAGCGTTACTTAAACATGTCACAATATTGTGGGAACAGATCCCTTACATCAAAATAAGAAAAAGAATCATATGGACCTGTGCTCAAAAGTGGATAATTTCGGAGTTATAGAGTGCCGAGAACGTGAAATACCTAAACTTTAAAAATTTATAGCTCCACTACTATGGGACCTATCGTAGTCGGGTTAAGACATTGAGGAACTGGTATACGAACTATCCAAATATCCATCTTTCAGAACCTCCGGTACTTGCACAATCATTTTTAGAAAGATAGGTAGAGAGTGATGAAGTGCTCCCTAATAGGCTCTCAAAAGAATGATTGTGCAGGTCCCATAGTGGTGGAGCTACGAACTTTGAAAATTCACTTATTTCACGTTCTGGGCACCCTATAACTCCAAAACTATCCACTTTTGAGCACAGGTCCATTTGAACATTTTTTCTTATTTTGATGTAAGGAATGTGTTTCCATATTGTGACACATTTATGTGACACCCTGTATACTTAAGTAATAGTATAGAGATATTACAATTGGAAAGCGTTAAATTCTACTTTCCTTCTCCTGCTTCCAAAGAAAACCTGAATTAAGGCTACTGCAGAAGTGGGAATCCGAACCGGCTCGCCCATTCGACACTAAACTCATTTTTCAACATATTTGGAAACAGTCTATATCCCATCCTAGCCAGAGCCAATGCTGATTAAACATTTCAGTGTTGAAAGAACTATTTGGAACAATAGAATCATTTTTATGATATGAATAAATCCTGTAGAGTTTTGATGCTAATGCGAGTCTTTTTCTAAAAATATTCATGCATAGTCAATGGTTTTTCGAAGTTTTTAGTTTGCTATACCAAGTTTAAAATTGCCATGTGATTTTGACTCATGTACCACTTACGTAATTTCATAATATTTTTTCAATTTCACTTGTTTGCTTATTTGATTAATTTTAGTGTCCCTCTTTCAGTGTTGAGGCACTATGAGACCTATACCCAGTGATGAAAATTTTCCGGAAAATTTTGAAACTGAAAATTTTCCGATTCGTAAAAATATACTCCACTTATTCCTACATCGTTGTTTAGTCGAGATGTGAGGTGGAAAATTTTCTTCTATATTTTTCCGGAAAATTTTCCGTTCTTAACAAATATCAGTGATTAAGTAACAATTCGTCAGTATTCATAAAATTGATTGAATTCATATATAGAAACGTTAAAAAGTGAAAGATCGTTTTAAGAATCTGAAAATTTTCATGGCTCAGACAATTTTCAGTATGATGTAGGAACTAGTGGAACAATTTTTCATGAATCGAAAAATTGTCTGTCCTGTAGAATGAAAATTTTCCGGAAAATTTTCCGATTCATAAAAGCATACTCCACTTATTCCTATATCGTTGTCTAGTTGAGATGTGAGGTGGAAAATTTTCTTCTATATTTTTCCGGAAAATTTTCCGTTCTTAACAAATATCAGTGATTAAGTAACAATTCGTCAGTATTCATAAAATTGATTGAATTCATATATAGAAACGTTAAAAAGTGAAAGATCGTTTTAAGAATCTGAAAATTTTCATGGCTTAGACAATTTTCAGTACGATGTAGGAACTAGTGGAACAAAAAAATAATTTTTCATTAATCGAAAAGTTGTCTGTCCTGTACAGTGATGAAAATTATCCAGAAAATTTTCCGATTCATAAAAATATACTCCACTTATTCCTACATCGTTGTTTAGTCGAGATGTGAGGAGGAAAATTTTCTTCTATATTTTTCCAGAAAATTTTCCGTTCTTAACAAATATCAGTGATTAACTAACAATTCGTCAGTATTCATAAAATTGATTGAATTCATATATAGAAATGTTAAAAAGTGAAAGATCGTTTAAAGAATCTGAAAACTTTCATGGCTTAGACAATATTCAGTATTATGTAGGAACAAGTGGAACAATTTTTCATGAATCGAAAAATTGTGTCCTCTACAGTGATAAAAATTTTCCGGGAAATTTTGAAACGGAAAATTTTCCGATTCGTAAAAATGTACTCCACTTATTTCTACATCGTTGTTTAGCCGTGATGTAAGGCGGAGAAATTTCTTCTATATTTTTCCGGAAATTTTTCCGTTCTTAACAAATATCAATGATCAAGTAACAATTCGTAAGTATTCATAAAATTGATTGAATTCATGTATAGAAATGTTAAAAAGTGAAAGATCGTTTAAAGAATCTGAGAATTTTCATGGTTTAGATAATTTTCAGTACTATGGAGGAACAAGTGGAACAATTTTCCATGAATCGAAAAATTGTCTATCCTGTACAATGATTAAAATTTTCCGGAAAATTTTGAAACGGAAATTTTTCCGATTCGTAAAAGAATAGTCCACTTATTTCTACATCTTTGTTTAACCGTGATGTGAGGTGAAAAATTTTCTTCTATAGAGAGAGAGAAACACTGTGTAAAATTTTATTTCCCAACTTGAAATACAAAATTTTCCGGTTCCCGAAAGCTAATTGGAAAATTATAATTTGTTGCTGACTAACTTTCCTCTACTGAAATTCAATTTTGTAGCTCTATGTGCAGTTAAATATAGTGGAAAATTTTCCACCTAACATCACTAGACATAATATCCAAAATTGTCAGGCCTATGAAAAGTGTTTTCCACTTGTTTCTACATCGTGATGAAAATTTTCCGATCTATGAACATTCCTCTCACTTGTTTCTACAGAGCAATAAATCTTTCCGATTCAGAAAACCGTTATTTTACTTCTTGCTTCGAAATGATGAAAACTTTCCGACTCATAAAAAGTTCTTCAATTTTTCCATATAAGGCAGAAAATATTTCGATTCATGAAAAATATTTTAACTTGTTCCTACATAGTACTGAAAATTGTCTGAGCCATGAAAATTTTCAGATTCTTTAAACGATCTTTCAGTTTTTAACATTTCTATACATGAATTCAATCAATTTCATGATTGCTGAGGAATTGTTACTTGATTACTGATTTTTTTTTAGAACTGTAGGTATAGGTAGTGATGTGAGGCGGAAAATTTTCCGTGGAAAATTTTCCGCCTCACATCACTACCTATACCTACAGTTTAGTGTGGAATACGAACACCGTAACACATTTTATGATCTTCTACCTAAAATTAAGCCTAGAACAGCGTGCACAAAAGGCGTTTGAGCTAGCCAGTAGACCAGTAGAGAGGGTATTGTCAATGTCATATTTTCCTATACTTACGTTACATTAACATACGCGATTGTGATTCCTTGGGCAACATACAATATATGATATCGTTATATTTCTTAATTATAGTGTTATCCACGAAAGGAGAAGTACATTGTCAAATCCGAAACATTTATCCTGTCTCATAGACAACACTTGTTGGCCCAAGTACTAGATCTCAAACACTTGCTACATTTAATTTATAGTGTACAAATTCTAAATTGATAATGTTGTGCTAACATAATGGAAAGCATTTATCAACATTTAAAGGATTACGAATTATATTTCTAGACTTACGGCATCTGTGGCCATTTTAACATCTTACGTATGAGGATGGCGTTCCCCGGCGATGACATTACCCGGAGAATTGAGGAAGGAAAAATGCAACTGGAACCTTCATGTTAGATTCCATTCCGGCATTTGACTGGTGTAAATGAGTAAAACTAAGTAAAAACTGCTCTCATCTTTGCTGGCCTGAAAAAGACTTTTACCTCGCACCAAAAGCGACAATGTTATCGGTTATCGTTGTTTAAAAATACGCAAGTAATACTCGTATAATATGCACCAATAATAAATATGCTTTCACATCAAGAAAAGCACCCGCTCATAAAGTCTACGCAAAAATCGCCATGATGGGTCGACTAAGTAAAGCCTCGGAAAATACTATAGAGTACCCCGCAGGTGACTCATAGAGGCTTCACTCGACTTGCGTGAGAAATGAGCAAGAGTTAGTCAACAACAAACTCAATTAAAAAGCTAGTCCACTTGATGATAAGAGTGGGAACACTTAATATCGGTATGATGAATGGACGAAGATGAGAGATTACAGATCTGATGGAACGATGAAAGTTGGGGATCCGGTGTTGTGCAAAAAACGAGACGGAAAGGTAATACCATAAGAGATCTACAAGAAGGGAGAATTGTACTATAGTGTAGCAAATAGACAGGCTTGACATTGTTAGTAATTGTTCTTTCTAGTAAACTGAAAGATAGTGTGATAAAGTATGAATGTAGGAAATGAAAGAGTTATAAATATCAAAATATGAAAATATGAGATATTGAATATAGTATGCACATATGATCCTCAAGTAGGCCACGAATAGGAATAAAAGATTCTGAGAGGATAAGAACCGCGAACACAACTACATCCAGATAGACGAAACAATAATACAGGCCTGCATCATTTCGATTATGTCATGTTTTTCAACATTTGATAATGAATTCCTGTGTATCTTGGTGCACTGAATCCAAAAATGACCGTAGTTTGCTTCCATCACGTCAGAATTGTTTGCAAATCGCAATGTGTCAGAATGAGTTATATATCTGAAAACATCACAGGTATGAGACATACAGACAGATGTCAGGACGTAGGAAATACCGCCATCTGTTTGATTATGTTGAAAAAGAAACGTTGGCAACAAACCGGCAGATAGCAGCACTTGCGTCATTAAACGTGTTGTACACAAGGGTATCCATGTTGTGGTTTCCAAGGGGGGCAAGGATAAGCGACATTTCATATATAGTTTCAAATTTTATGTAACTAATGTAAAAATTGTATTGGGTTTTCGGTATTTCCAAGTACAATTTCCCCTAGGGGCGAGCGCCCCACCTTATCCCTGATGGGAGCCCTTGGTTGTACATTGCAACTGTTTGTACTGACGCAACCGTTCGTACGTATCCTCTTCCATCTAAAATATGTGTCGGCGGAAAAACAAACATACAGTGTTCGACATGGCGTCGAGAGGTTGTCAAACGTCTGCAGATTCGTTTTGTTATATCTGTGCTGAGTTCATATTGGCAAGGAAAAAAAAACAAATAACAATGTTAATGCGACAAGCGTATCTCGTGTATTTCGGTTACAGAAAAAAAAACCTGGGTTGCCTTTAAAGGCATAGTAACCAAGTTTCTGGGCAACAAGAAGGATCCGAATTTCAAGTCCATCATTAACACTATGCTGCTGAAGTACGAAAAGTTAGGCTGTTACATGAATTTGAAGGTTCATTTCCTACATTCCCATTTGGACTGCTTTCCTGAGAATCTGGGTACTGTTAGTGAAGAGATGGGTAAGAGATTAAATTAGGACATCCAAGAAATGGAAAAGTGTTACCAAGAACGACGGAATACAACGATGATGTCGGACTATTGCTAAATGTTGCACCGAGATTCCTTGAAAAGAAAACGCACGGAAAAACAAGAAACACAGCATTACTGTTTACAGAGATCGACACAATGACTAAACTCGTGAGTATTTCTTTTCTATTACATTCTACTATATTACTTCCATTTCTAAGAAACACAGTACCACGTGTTCCATATAAGAAACGACTATATTATTACGTCGCATATTTGTGATATTTTTCACATATATTACATTTGTGTATTATGTATTTCGACATATATTACATATGCCATTTGCTAACAAGTCTGACGTGATGGAAACAAATAAGGTCCTTTATGGATTAAGCGCACCAAGATACATAGGAATCCACTATCAAGCATTGAAAAACAGAACCATCGCAGGCTAGTGTAATTGTTGGTAACTTCTTTGGGCATATTGGTAAAAGAAGGGAAGAGTTTAAAAGAATGGCTGTGGTATTGGAGAAAGAAACAGGGAGGAAGAAAGAATGAAGAACTTTGCGACACATATTGATTTGGAGATTTGCAATATATATTTTCAGAAGAGGAAGAAGCATCTCTAGACTTATAAAAATAGTGTGAAAGAAAGTCAAATCGATTATATTTTATGCAAAAGGAAATGCATCAATGAAATTAAATTCTGCGAGGTTATAACGATAGTCCTGCGGCGAGGACCACCACAATTTTATAAGACGGCACTTATATAAAGGTCCTCAGTTATATTTATATTTAAACTAGGCTACTAAAACCACCGTAACACATTTTATATTGCATTTAATATTTTCCTTATTATTATGGCACATAATTACTAAGATAAATACACACCTCAAAGATTATGCTTGCAGCTTTTTTTATAAGAGGGTTTCGGAATTATATATATAGATACTTTGTTGCTATGACAACGAATCTCTATTCAAACACAAAACAGCAACGTATATCAACAGCAAAAGAAATACAACTTTATATATATATATATCGTTTTAATATATTTATTCTTCCTTTTCTTAAATAGCTTGTGTACCAATTGAAAGTACATTTTGCGCAAAGATGTTGAAATACAAGTATAAAATCGTACAATTAAAAATACACGTATCGTTGTAAGGTAACCAATGGTGAATGCGTGACTCTACAACATAGATTGATAAGTGTACACTGGACATTTACAAGTAGGTACAATAAAGTAGCCGCGAATTGGGGACCAAAAATTGGATGGTGGAGACTGAAAGAAATAATAAAAGGATCATTTAAGAAAGTGTTACGAAAGGAGTAAATCTGCAAGAACAGAACATACAAAAATGGTGAAGTATGAACAGTAGAAAGGTACTTGAGAAGAGAGTAAGCTTTGAGGAAAGAGCTCTCCGGGAAAAGAAAAGGCGTAGTGATGAAATGAGAAAGTGTAAGGCGCTATTAACGCAAGAGAGAAACGAAGGAAAAGCTTAATGCTTCTGGAACAGAAGAGGAAAGCGGAAGCCTGTATGAAATGATGACAAGCTTGAAACATCAGTTGAGTGAAGAAGGTTTCCAGGTTGGCAAAAAGTGGATAGAATAACAGAGGATAGAGGATATTATATTATGTAAATAAAAGATGATCAAGGGTTCGTGGTTATCGATGAAGATACAACCAAAGGAAGATATTTAAGTCATTCCGAAAAGTTTTAAATAAAGAGAACGCAAGAAAAGGGAACAATATCATGAAATAGGAAGAAGCAGAGAAAGGATTAAAGGAAACGAAGCCGGGAAATGCGAGAGGTCGAGATGCCATACCAGTAGATGCATAGAAGATTTAAGAGATAGAAAGTATAGATATTGTATGGGATCTGGTGCAGAAAATCTATGAAGATGAACAATGCCAAGTGAATGGAGGAACAGGATTATTATAATTATTTTTAAGGAGAATGAACCTGTTTTACAACTTCTCATTTTTACAATTGGTTGGCAATACTGACAAACTGGAATCCTTGGGAGAGGAATACGCCCAGGGTATAATTTATCTAGTGACGAATGATCTTTATGCCACGTGTCATGGATATACATTCAGTGGTACAGGAATTATCTGCCACATTGTATTTACAATTCGTTGGCAACACTGATCAAATGGGTACGTCTGGGTGCGAAGTGATATTATCAAACCCTTGCCCGATTCACGTTCTAGGTATGAGCCAAAAAGGAACGTGAAGAGTTCAGGCGTTTATGCGTGATGCATAGTAACATTCATTTTTACTTCTGTCGTATATGCCATACATAGGGTCACGATCACTAACAAACATGCCCCTTATAGGGTCAGTTTGCGGGTTTGCCCGTGATTTGAAAACGGTTTCGTACTTCTTATGGCAAGAGCTTTCAGACGATATATAGGTTTTCCCCAGATACTTGGTCCCGGAACGGAATCATACCTAGTAGGTCAAGTGTTTTTAAACATAATAAAGAACAAGTTAAATGTTCAGAAATAACTTATATAACAAAAATTTTGTACTGAATATGACTTGAACTGTCTAGTGAATTGTTAGTGATGCGTTAAGTAATAATCTGTGGTACGTCCGACAGAGTAGTACGGAGATATATATTGAAGCGGGCAGATGGTATTGATATGAGCTCTCTGAATTTGAAAGAGGTCAAATTGTGGGTGTAAGGGTAGCTGTCACAAGTGTATTTAAGAGAACCAATGTATTTAATGTGTTAGGAGTGTCATTGTTCAAAGTGATAACGGTTTACAGAACTCGCGGCAAAATAGCTTTAGTAAAAGGTAATAATTGACGGAAGGGAAGCATAAGTGATAGGAATTGGCGAGGATGCAAGAAAATCAAGAATAATTCATCAATAATACTGATGTAAAAGCCTAACTACTTTTCCTGAATAATAAAACATTTTGGTATTTTCTTCCATAGTCTTCCGAACTATCAATAAATAAAGATATAGGGTCAATTCATTATAACTAACAAACAGCCGACGTGTAACGACGGCGATACATTCTTCAATTATTATTTATACATCAAGATGGCTTCCAGTTTTGATAGAAACCAATAGTTACATCTATCAATGTCTAAAAAAATATTTACGACCAAGCAGAGTTCAGGCATAATGATAAGGAGAATCGTAGTCAGGGTTGTTAATACGGACAATCCCCTACAAGATTAGATAAATTTGGAAATTTGTAGAATTTATTTTTATTTTCGTGTACTTCATTTTTTCTAAATGGTAGAAAATATTTTCATTTTTTTAACCAGCTTAATTTGTTAATAAATATATAATTACAATATAATATAATAAATTGTAAATTATATTACAATATAATATAATAATAAATTGATAACTGGCGTGATAGCCCGTTCAAATGTCTGTGAAAGTGTATTTGCAGTTTTGCTCTAGAATTGCTACAGAATTCAGGGTACTGGAGTTGAGAAAAAAGGAAAACTTTATATACATAATGCAAGGGACGGACCAGTAGTAACAGAGATCATAATATGCTAATCAATGAATATCACTGAATTAAATTTCCATAATCGATGGGCTATAATTTAACCGAGGGATCAAATACTTTTGGTTAAAAAAAACTGGTAATTTTAGTTCATAAAGACTACAATATGTCAAACGGCCTTTTTGTTGAATATTGTGGTTAGGAAGACCTAAATTCTATGTAATTTCTGACTTTCTAAAACTTAAAATGTATTTTATTGGATCTTAAATCAAATAGGTCCCAAGTACTTTCTGTTATTGGTCAGTCCGTCCAGTGGTTCAACCTGTTTGTCGCCTCACTTACCAGATGAAAGTCAGGATACCTTTAAATTTAGCTTCTGCAGGACTTTCTCGTTTCCTTTCACGTCAATATTGTCTCTGTTATTGTTGATTGTTCATTAGTATAGGTCACACAGACCGTATTCAAAAACGTATAAGCCTTAACGCTGGTCTGGTGACTAGCATGCGCCTTTGGTGTAAGGGATTGCGAGTTCGATTTCTGGTGAGGTAGCCTTGAAATTTGAATGCAATATTGTGGATCGGACTCTACCTTAAAGTATAGGACCATGTTTCATATGGCTTCGATATTGGAAAAGGACTCTTAGCTTCTATTTAAAAACCGGCCGGAAGAAGTGTATAAGTTCAGTAATAATACGAAAAGGGAAGTAATGCGTAGGAGAACAGTTATTTTTTTGTGTTGACTGCATGTTATCTAAAGCCCTATTTCCTGCGGAAAGAGGCAAGATTCGCAATGTGCCTTGAAACATAAATCTTATCCATAAAATGAGTAGCCCACTGTGTGCAATCAGGAATATTTTATAACCTTCTCCACTTTTCAAATAACTAATAAGTAGTTTTTGGAAATGTAATAATATTGAAACATTTGTACTCTACGAGAAAAATTATATTCTGAAAATTACTTACTTCAAAGAAAACTATTTCTTTATACCAGACCGTGTTCCCCAATGACCCTCCCACTGACTACCACCTTCTCCAATAAGTCCCATATTTCGATCCCTTCCAGGGAGAGAAGACCTCCCTGATGATTGGACGAAGCAAGTTGTTGTTGAGTACTTTTCCATATCGCAGATTCCAGATTTCTTTGGGAACGTGATCCAATCGTTGGTTAAGAAATGACAAAAGTATGTGGTTCCAGATGGCAATTATTCTCATCAGACAAGTATTGTAGTTTCCGTTTTCTTTACCTACGGAAATGATACACATTGGTTGGGTATTTCATTTGCACTAACCTAATAATACTAATGCCTGTGACAAACATCTTGGCATTTCAGCTAAACGAATAAAACGCAAGCTCTGGCGTGACGTTGCCAAGTGGTAAAGGGGTGTGGCTATGGGTAAGCAGACAAACTACAACGCGATCAGGTGACAGGGGATAGACGTGGATGTGTGCAAAATAAACGTGGCAATACCGCTGTCCTCTCATTTGCTAGCATCATTTAAAGGGAACTGCCTTCAAATGCCAAGATGTTTGTCACGCCGTTTAGAATCGCATGTGACCAACAAGTCAGCTTCCGCAACATTTCAAATTTAATATTCAAAACAAGAAAAGTACGTCCGTGTTTTTGTAAACCACCTACAAAAACCACAACTTTCCTATAGAAATGTAGGAAATAATAATTTTGTGGAAAGATGTGGTGGCTCAGTGATGAAGCATTCATTTCTGGTATGTGTGGTCCCTGGTTCAATCCTAAATTGCGCAAATTGGCTTTTCCAGAGGAAAAATACCTTGTGAATGGGTTTTGCCGAGTTTTCTCCGTTTCATCTCTCTTTCTTCATACCATCATTTTGTTCATTATTACCCCTTACTCTCGGATCATAACCAAGGGACTCAAAACTAATAATAATAATAATAATAATAATAATAATAATAATAATAATAATAATAATAATAATAATAATAATAATAATAATAATGATAATAATAATAATAATAATAATAATAATAATAATAATAATAATAATAATAATAGCTGTATAAAATATTACATTTAAATGAGAAAAATGTTCATGTAACTGAAAAATTTCGCTAGGAAATCTACAGCTATGTGTGGTTGTTAGTTGGTTTACAGTTTGGGTAATGAACGAAGATATCAAATCCGGACCAAGTTCGTGGCTATATGGTAAGCACACTACCGTTCCAGTCAGGAGACTCAGAGATCGATTCCCTATAGAATATCCTGTGATTCGAATCCCAGATTACGATATTGGTATACGAATCATATATGGTTAATGTTCAAATGAATATTAAACTCCAAACCAAGAATAATAACGAAATGCCAAATTCAACGAACGAGTTTCTAACTATAAAACAGAAAAATCTTGCCATATGTGAGACAAGCCACACATTACTACGTAAAAGAGCAAATTATCTGTGTGAGGCCTTGAATTATCAAAGAGTTTTTGAATCACAGAATTCGTTACATTTAGGGTCATGTTACAAGAAGGACGTTTTGAATCGTATTCCATATACTTTAACTATTCAAATTAAGCACATCACTATAATGAAGGGAATGTGAAAAGAAGAGGGTCGGTTCGTTTGTCATGTAATCTCATTTTTCAACTTCACAAAAGAAACAGCAGCTCGTGACCTTTTCATATAATGATAGTACAGCCGTGTCATCATTAGGAACGCTTCGTTTATTCAATACTACTGCAGAGCAAGACTCGACTTACTGAATGGTCGTTGCCATGTCTCTTTCTACCTATAGCACATTCCATATTCCGTTCTATATACTCGCATATATATATATATATATATATATATATATATATGAATACACATACATACAAAACTGAGCAAACAACACTTTAATTTTAGAATAAACGAATCGCTTGCCAAGATGAGTACCACGCTTTAGACATCTTCCATCTGCTCGACCTATGAATAATAGGTACTTGGCAACAATGCGACGCGAATATTTAGGAAACAAACATGATCCTTGCGCACCAAACAAAAGCAAAAATTTCGCATTGCATTGGACGATTCTGGACTGACAAGTAAACAGAAAAGAAAGAATACTAATTCATTATTATGTTGATTAAACAAGTAACGTATCTGTCATTTGATATTTCTTCTTAGTACTACAGAAGATAATGGAGAATGAAATGATATTTTCAGATTTGACCACTTTGAAGTGGCAAAACCATTTTATGACATGCTGACATGTTGCTATTTGTTCCTTTGCACTAGAGTTCACTGAACGGCTACTATTTGTAGAAAGAACTGCTGGTTTCTGCCATGTATTACCGCCAGTGTAAAGCAACTTGGCAATTCTGCAGCAATACAGCATGTTTATAATTCATACAAGTCTCTTCCCGAAGGCAACAGCCAGATATTTTCATGCCTAAGTCAACATTATGATTCACATCTCCTCTTAGAAATGTGAGTATGAAGATATTTCGTCTAAGTAATTGTAAAGTATTAATAGATTATATTTTAATTATCTGAAGAATGTCTCATACAAACACTTATCTGGTGACTAGTTTCTTATCTCTTCTATTTTCAATAATAAGCAATGCGTTTTGTTGAGGAAGAGTAGCCCGTGATCATGATGAATATATGGTTTACATAATAAAATATATGGCTAGAGAAATTGCAATTGTTTAAACACTTCAAGAAAAGATTCTGCTACTGCGAACCTCCTCGTGCCACCAAAGTAAGCACTTTTAATTATGTTTTTTATTCACAATTAAGTTTGTTTTATCATACTGTACCATTAGCATCCCCTTCATCCATCGTCACAGTGCAGATGAGGTGGGGCTCAGAGGGTAGCTTCATTCATCATGCATTTGATCACCTCTCATTTGGATGTTCTTTGACTGCTCTCTCAATGGTGAATACCACTGACGGAATCGTGGTTGGTTGGTGAGAACCTTTATAGAGGACAAAGAGTGGACTTTCTTCTCTAATAGACGTGAATATGCCATTTCGTCCTAGAATAAAAATCCACACAATGTTGTTTCTTACTTGTTTTGGGTCTGTGAGTCTTATGGTTAGATTTTCAGACTTTTACATTATTATTATTATTATT
This sequence comes from Thermobia domestica, assembly GCF_964235325.1. Classification (NCBI taxonomy): domain Eukaryota; kingdom Metazoa; phylum Arthropoda; class Insecta; order Zygentoma; family Lepismatidae; genus Thermobia; species Thermobia domestica. The sequence goes on along the minus strand of NC_137461.1, from coordinate 218,413,363 downwards.
ATTATTATTATTATTATTATTATTATTATTATTATTATTATTATTATTATTATTATTATTATTATATTAATTTATTATTATAAATTTTCACCCTCAAGATATGCGTGTAGAACATTGTTTCTGTGTGTTTAGTTTGACTGTGAAGACTTCAACTTTTTAAAAGTGATTACTATTGGAATATCGTTTTGGCTTCATTTTAATGCTTGAGTTTTAAGAGTTCAACTTTCCAAAGATAGGATAATTCTTCTTCAAGCTCTAAAAAAATAAAATAAAATAAAATAAAATAATAAAAAAATACGTCTCTGTTGGTTTAGTGAGTAGTATATCATTCGTGCACTTTGTCCGGGTTCAATTCTTAGTGAAAGAGCACTTTCAGAACTTCTTGTACGTTAGGTTATTAGGATAAAAATTCTAAGGAATTATCACACTCATTTTCTGTATATGGATTTTAGAATCTAGTGCGAGAATAAGTGTTTGGCTCTAAGTTAAAATTTGAGAGGTGTTACATTAACTATTTCAGGCCGGTTTACTCTCATACAAATAAACGATTTAAATTACAGTTTGTAGACTCAAAGTTTATTTGGTATGTTTAATTTATTAGTGTTACCCATTCCGAATTTGCTTGGATTATGGTTAAAGTTTGAGTGTGGTACATTAAATAAATTCTACATGTTCACTCTTGAACAAAATAATAGGTTTGGATTACAGTTTATACGCCCAAAATTCATTTGGTATAGTACTAATTTATTAATATTATCCATTCCGAATTCATTTGGAATTGAGTTTAAATTTGAGAGGGTAAATTAATTAAATTTGACAGGTTTTGCTCTTGTACAAATAACAGGATTAAATTGCAGTTTATAATCCCAAAATTTATTTGATATATTTTTAATTTATTAATGGGAGCCATTTCAAATTTGTTCTGATCATATTCAAAATTTAAAAGGAGTACATTAATTATTTTTGGCAGATTTTCTCTGATACTAAATAATTGGAGTAAATTATAGTTTACAAACTCATGTTTATTAGGTATACGTGTAGATTGTTAATGTACCTATTTCAAATTCGTGTGGATTCTCTTAAATATGACAGGATATGCACATGAATCACCTAGCACTCAAGGAGAAGGATTACTCTATGTTCTCCGTTTCACAAATGGAAATACAGAATTGTGAAGGGGAGAAACTGAAGTCCACGTCCAACGATTCTTGATTACATTAAAGAAGACTCTACAAGCTACTTCAAAAAGACTTATCGCTATACTTGAACGGTCGTACACCACCACTTTATACTTTGAGCAGGAGTGCAGCAAGGTTCTGTTATATCGCCCCTACTTTACATCTTATACGTTGCTGATATGCCACAACCTCAGCCACCGATACACTTTCTACAATTTGCAGATGATAACGCATATGGGACATTATGTTTTTCACTAGATCGTATTAACGTTAAAGTGAACCGGTAATCGGCAAACGGGTCTCAAGTAGAAACAGAAATCAAATGCAACAAAAACTCAAAAGACGTTATTTGGACTAAAGTGCAACAAATATTGTCAAACTCCAAATCGTGATCTTTTACATCTTACACTCTTAGGTTCCCCATTAACCTTTCAAAATAGTGTGAAGTATCTTGACTTCATCTTTGACAAACATCTCACTTGGAAAGCTCATCACTCCAACCTCGAAGCTAATATTCGTCGTCGAATCAATTTGTTGTATAGTTTACAAGGCACCACTGGGACCTCAATACGAGACTGATACCTTATACCTACAAGGTTTTAGTACACTCTGCTCTAACTCATGGACTTATCATCTGGTTGTCAGCCTCCATTAAAGTTCTATGGTACATTACAAGTCCTGGAACGTCATATTTTGCATAATCTCTAACACTTCGCATTCCAAAACAAGAAGTCTGTCGCCGCACCGACATACCGATACTTTTTCTACATCTTTACAGTCTTATCAACCGTTGTATTAGGACACTCACTCGATTCACCATAAATTTCTCGAGTATACTCGAGCCTTATCATGTTATGGGACTATTAATGGTCAAATTAGCAAAATTGTTAGACCTCGCGTAACCTTGAGAATAGGCTGAATTTCGAGGTGCTTATTCTCCAGTTGACCATCTTCTTGCAATTCATGAACGTAACCAGGAGTAAGATCTCTATAACCCTCATCGTTGCATTTATAGTAGTAATCCATACGTCTACAGTGTATGGGTTCATTATTACTTCTTCGTTTACACTAACAGGACTCCAAGTGTCTACAGCCGCTTTGAGTAGCCCCACAGAAAATGATTATCAACCCCTTCCAAGCTAACACATATCCTTGTTTTTTTGTTTACTGCACTTCACTTCATCATTTACACCATATACTCTCATAACATTATTATATGTGAATAACAAGCATGAACAAATAAATATAATAAAACCTGGACCATCTCAAATTCCTTATTTACTATTAATTTGATGCCACTGGCCTAAGATAAGGTGTAACCTTCTGCGGCCGCCCATTTTAGGATAGGGATGAAACGGGACTTAGATAACAATAGATTGATGGTGTGCTGTTTTCTTTCATTACAAAATGTAAGAAAATAAGGCAGTATCAATTGAAAAAGCTAAGCATATATTAGATGAAAGTGATAGTTAGGATGATGTTTTTGGTAGCTACAACGAATACATGAACTGAAGACATGAAGTATGAACATGAATTTAATACGTTTTACTTTTTTTTATTTTTCATCCCTCACTTCCACCTGCCTTTGTCATTCTTATTTATGGCAGACACGACTTGCCTCTGTCTTTTTGTCTCTATATTACTTGTTTTTTTATTATTTCTCTCTCTCCCTTCCGTTTGGCTTTAAACCATCAGCAAATTGAAATGAGGCACTATTTTATTAGGATGGTATTCAATTATTTAAAACATACCTTACTATTTCTTTTATTTATATGTTTGTTCTGTAACTAAATTGAAACAAAATTCCCTGTAACAGAAGAGTTATAAAAAATCGATAAAAACAGTTCTTGCTCTTCTTTTTTTCATGATATAATTAAAATAAGTTGCTATTTTGGTCGTTCTTCAAGGTTTTACTCTCTTCTTCACAATCTGAAAATAAAAAAGTAATATAATGTAATAAATGTATAAATGAAATAAAATAAACAAAAAACAAGTACCGGTACAACACGTCATGCTTTTAATGCTCATATTTTGATCTTTGCTCCTCTTTATCTTCTTTTCCTTATTGTTCGCTTATGTTTTCCCCTCATTGCTTCGTCGTTGCACTAACACTCACTAAACAAGTATACAATTTAAATTGTAGTACAACAAACTAAATATATGTCTAGTAATACAGACTCACGTACACGGACGCTTAACCCATAGATATATAAAAAGTGAGGTTTCCAAGATATCAGGGCGATTTCCAGAATCTTGTCTAGTCCGTGACAAATTTCAGTTTTGAGGGTTTTAGCTTATGTTTCGTGGTTTTTGGCTTTTATGATTTATGTTATTGTTTATATCTGTCTCCTTGTTCTTCTTTCATCTAATCTTCTCTTCAACATGTTTCTTATTATATGTTATGCAAACTTCTTAAAGTTCTTCAATTTTGTTTTGCCTATTCTAGTATTATCCTATGTCTCATTTTTAAAATTGTATTATATTTTCATTTTTAACAAATTGCATGCATTCTCAAATTACATTTTCTGATATCTGAACCTACATATTTGATATTCTTTTATTTTTAATTTTCTTAATTGATGTTTCAATTGTTCTTCGGTTGTCATAACTTCTATGTCTTTTTATTTAGTTTCCTGTCTCATTCCTTATTTTAAGTGTTGGTGTATATTCCTTTAGTTTTGCCCCTTTGTTATTTTTCTCTCATTCTTCTTGGCATTTTCTTTGAAATTCTAACCACTTCTGTATCATTTCTGGAACTGCTTCAAGAACGTTTACAATTTTTGCCAAATCAGTTTTTATTGTTATTCTTAATAACTCGAATTGTGTTCGTTCTTCCTGTGCAAATATTTTTAGAGGTTCAGTTACAATTGCTTTTATAACACTTACTGTTCTGATTAAAACACCTCTTTGCACTGTATTCACGATTAGCCTGAATTTGATGTTTCCAAAGAGTGTGATACATGATATCTGCACAGTACATCAAGGTTGGCATTGTCACCGACTTGTTATAAATTTGAGCTGTTTTTTTGGGTATTTGGTAGTATCCCCTCGCAACTTTAGTAGTTTATTTGCCAGTTTTTCCAGTTTTGTTTGTGTCTTCTGCAATGTGTTTTGAATAATTTAACTTCTTGTCAATCCACACTGCTAGATGTTTAAATTGTTTCAGTCTTTCAATTTTCTTATTTGATATCTTTAGGATTGTTTCCTTCCTTGCTCTTTATTGTGAATTTTGTTTTGGTTCCTGAGAGTGAAAGACTGTTTATTTTACACTAGTCAAGCATTTATTTTGTCCCCAAGCATTTATCCCTTTTGTTCTAGTCCATGTCTAGAGAATACAGAAAAACTACTGCTATCCTCTGCACACCCTATAATACATTCTGTTTCGTTAATTTGTTTTAGTAATCTGAGGTGAGTCAATCACAATATTCCACCTCACTGGCTCACATATTGAGCCTTGCGGGCATCCTTTTGTATTGAGACTTGTAATTTCTTTGTCTGGACACTTTAGTGTTATTTTGATATTTTTACATTATTCTAGTATGATTTAATAAGGCAAGTTAGGTGTTCCTAGGTTATTAGGTTGTTGGAACAGTGAGTATCACCACAGAGTGTCAAAAGTTCACATCTATATATATCACCACCTGGTATTTTTTTTTTCCTAATTTCTCTCTTTCGATTAATTCTAGTAACCTTCTAAAGGCAGTTTCTGTGTTTCTTTATTTCCTGAACTCGTATATTATCTTCTTTTATTTTTTGGTATTTGTTTATTCTGTGTATTATTACCCTTGTGAAAATTTTTCTAATTATATTTTGAAGGCACATAGATCCATATGTTTTTGGGACATCATTTTTCTTTTCATTATTCTTCTTAATTATTACCAGGTTCACGTGTTTCCAGTTTCTTTGTATTTGTTTCTGGTTTACCTTGTTGTACAGCATTGACAAATATGGAGTCTACATTTCTATTTATTCCTTAATATTTCTGGTTTTATTGTGTCTGGCCCTGCTACCTTTCTTCTTTCGAGTTAGTTAATAGATTTTATTAATTCTTCATTTGTAGTTACTTCGCTTTTTTTTAACTAACGATTAGGTAAAATTTTCATCTAACTTCTCATATGTATATGCTCTTCGCCTACACGTCATATGATAAAAGTTTCTAGATTAAGTGATTGGCAGACTTTTCCTATCTCTTTGTATATTCTCAATTATCCATTTTATTAGTCGATAGTGCAGTAGATCGGTTTATTTTTTACTGACAATTTTGTATAGTTCATCCTATATATAAATGTATATTTTCTTTCAAGTATTCTTTTCTACTATCCCGTTTTATCTCTTTAACTCTGTTTTGGTATTTCTTCTTTAATTGTGTATATTTCCATCATCTTTGGGGTTAGTTCTAAATCCCATGAAGCTTTATAGAGCTTCCTAGTTTCTCTTGTTTCCGTTTTTAGGTTTCTAGCTCTCCGTTCCAGAAGTTTTGTATTTTAGTTTGCTTTCCATATTGCTTTTGTATTTTGGTTTTATTCCTGATTCTATTTGTTACTTCTTTTTATACCTTTTCTGCTGGTGCACCCGGCAAATTTATTTTATTCCAGAATTTCCTACAATATATTCTTTTTGCATTACAAATATTGTATCATCCATTTTGTTTGTGATAATCACAGATTAGCCTATCTCGAATAGAGTTATATTGTACTGGATCTAATACCATCCAATTTATAATTATGTTGCTTAACTGTAACGTTTACAAGGACACGTCTTGGATTGGATTCTTCACCTTGAGTGCTCCTGAAAGTTGGTAGATGACCTTCTTAATTTATTACCAACATGTTTCCTAACCTTAATGTCTCATCATCGGTTATTCTACTATGTCATGATGCAGATTTACCATTTGCATCAATGCCTATAAGAATGTAATCATTTTTAGTTTCACAGAAGCTGGTGAAACTTATTTTAAACAATTCAAGTTCTAGGCTAAATTAACAATATCAGTTTATGATTTTAAAGTTGCCCAATTGAGTTCTTAGGTCGATCGCTATTTACATGCGTCTCTAAATTGAACTACGTTAAACGTGTTTTGGATCCTATTTCTGGTTATAATTGCTTCACTCCTATGTGATTTCTGTTTGTTTTTCCTCCCGTGTTCCGTTTCTTTACCTGTGCTATCTTTGATTGTTTTCTCTGCTGCATATATTTTCTCAACAGGTTCCATTATTGTTAATTTATTGTTCTTAGTATAGAGTTCATAAATTAAAATTACGTATATTTCCTTTTCTCGGCAAGTTCCTTTATCATGTCCATATTAGTAATTGACCTTCCTGTGAAATCTTTCCTCCTTACCAACCGTGTTTGATGAGACTTCCGTTTTCCATAACGATCGCCCAGTAGCGTAGTTCCCGCTGTAGCAAGCTCCTGCGTAGAATATTAAGAGGAGTTTCTCTTCATATCTCTTTGGAAATTTTCCAAAGATCGTGCAAGGTACGGGTATGGCAACGTGCAAGAGCCTGCTTAAGAAATTAAAATCTACAGTATTCCATTGATGAGGAGTCCGAGGATTTCACAGGGATGGATGAAAATGGATCAATCGAATTCCCGTTTCTCTTGCTTTTCTTGCGTAGAATGACTAGAATGAAAGAACAGTATGTCTGGAGTTCTTGTCTAAGTAGATCCATATAAGTATTTATAGTCTCGTCCACGCATAGGTGGAAGAATTTTCTGTCATCAAAGGATGAATGAAGCTTTAGTGAAAGCAAATGGACCGGCGTTGATTTTGGTGTTAGAAAACATTTCGATCAATGGTGTCGCTTCTTTACTTCAATAGCTCCCATCCCCACCACAAACTCCTTGAAAAATTATTCCTTGGACAGCAGTACAAAGTCAGAAGGATAAGGAGTAGCTCTTGTAGAATTTTGTTGGTAAAAATGGATCCAACACTGTTGGTTTAATCTATGGTAAGTATATTCATTCCTTATCCAGGGTACAAACCCATTTCAATCGTCCTTGTGATGTATTTATTAAATTGTTTTTCGTCGTTTGTGAACCCCTGATGAATATGACGCTCTACGATGCGATCCCTCCTCTGTTTGATGCGCTTCCAATGCGAGGTTCTTACAGAAGGTGCTGGAAACTATGTGCCTTGCCAGATGACGAAACTTCTAAGTTGGAGGACTCTCCTTGGTTACTATCGATTAGCCTAGTGGTACGCACTGTATTTAAGGGTTCGAGCGGACTGGAACCGTGCTCTTCTCAGAATTTATGACTGATCACATATTGCAGGGATATGTTGGGCACATCGATGAATAGGAAAATCCACAATAGCTGTGCTACTGAATAAACCCTTTACTTTACTCCGTTTCACTACTGCTAAATAGCTATGATAGTGGAAGGGAAGGCCCACAAGTAAATCCCTATCAAGAAACTCGCTTTTACCTTTGTTGTTCCACTGATACTACTGGACATCAAAGTCAGGACATAATACTGGTTAAATGTGTCGTTCGCGATGGCCAGTAAAGATAGAGTATTTTTCCCCTGTGCAAACTTTTGTAAATTCTTAAGAATCGGATCTTACAAATATCTTTAACGGCTTAGAACAATAAACAAAACAAAAAAAAAAATAACTGAAAAGTCACATCTTTCTATTGAAATGCCAAAAGAAAAAGAAAAAGATAAATGATCGTTTAAGACTTCAGAACCCATTACACAGACTTGAGATCTGCATAATACAATACAGTAGTTACTGCTGTACAATAGTTATACATTCTCAAACTTGGTAAGGTCTAAATCTTCTGAAGCTTTTAAATTTATAAGATAATCTATATGATATTTGTGTATTTAAGAAAGACTAAACTAAGAAAAAATCTATACCTAAGAGGAGGATTCAATCACTTAGTAGTAAATAAGAATAATAAGTCAGTTGACTTCTTTATATACCAAATTGCAAGCATAGAAATACAGGGATACTCAAAAAGAAAGAACAGATTTCAAACATTTATTTGTTCCAAACTACATAAGATAGAAACATGATTCGAACGTTACTTGATTAAGAAAAGTTTACAATTTATTGTTAGTAATTATGGTGTGCATTCAATATGAGTACTGTGTGTTACACAACAAATGTCAAAACGGTGGATCATTTCTTGCCACACACGAATCAGCTGGTCTCTAGTTATCGAATCCACAGCTTCAACAACTCGATGTCGTAGACCTTCAAAAGTGTCAGGCATAGGCGGAATATAAACACGGTCTTTTACGTAACCCATAGATAAAAATCACACGGAGTGTACGAATACGCTCGACATTCTCGTTCGATGTGCGTGGACATCCCGTGCTTTTCCCTTTGCAGTTGCAACCATCTTCTACGAATTTTCGATGCCACTCGTAAATTTGCTTATGATGCGGCGGTTGTTTATTAAATTGACGGCGAAATGCTCGCTGAACTGCAACAAGTTTTGCCAATTGTAGCACACAAAAAGACTTCTCCTATGGTGACGCCACCATTTCATTACAGACAAACAACAACACACAACAGCGCCAATGCGGCCGTGATTAGAACTTCTATCCGGGCTGTTTAAATTGTAAACTTTTCTTAATCAACTAACGTTCGAATCATGTTTCTATCTTTAGTAGTTTGAAAGAAATAAATGTTTGAAATCAGTTCTTTCTTTTTGAATATCCTTGTATTTGTAAACCATCAGTTCTCCGTTTGGTTAAATTTGTTATTCATTTGTTTTGTTATACTGCATAGGTTATAAATTGAACCTGATTGCAGACAAACAAATTATATTGAACAAATGCCTTATAAACTGCTAACAATAGTAATAATGAAAAATATTATTATAGAAATTCAACGTTGCTTGCTGAAGTCAATAATATTCACTTTCTATGGAGAAACCAAAACGGAACCGCATGAAATTCAATTATAGAGAATGACAATGAGGACGCTTCATATTAACGGAAAGAATTCGTAGTAGTTGCTTTCCTTCTTTTATTCCCTTTCTATTGATATATCTTACTTCGTCTGCTTACTCTTTTCAAACAGAAGTTTTTAAGAAATGATTTCAATGACAATATAGATTAATATTATATTTTCCTAGAACTTATTGTTTACTTATTGATTTTTTCAAGCCATGATATAGAGATCAAATATTTGGTTTAATATCTTGATGTTGTTCCTATTCTAAGCTTTAAAAACACAAAAGAGATACATAATGAGAAAGATATGGTGAAGTACGTAAATACATTAAGAGAAAATGAACAACCGCGATACCTTTAAACTATCTCAACGTTACTTGTCGCATGTCATGATATCATATTACCTAGGATTAAACCAGAGCGATGTTCCGTATTCGGTGTAAGTTTCTACCAATGAGACATTTCGCTACTTAAAATCTACAATATTATTAAGTTTTATCAGAAGAAAATGTCTGAAGGTCAAACACACAGTAATCCATGGATTTTACAAAGTAGAGAAACATTATATTCGTCTAGGGGCGGGTCCTGGGGGGGTGGAACGGGGCGATTTCCCCCCCCCCAGAAGAGGAAACTCTTTCTTCTTTTATATATAAATAAAAATCCATCCCAGAGTTTGGAGCTTTTAAACGTAGCTCTAAGTAGCAGTATTACAACCCACCGCCCCCATAGAAGTCCGTCCTGGAACCTCCCCTGTATGCGTCAGTGTAAAGGTCATACGTAATTTTTGAGAAAATTGACACAAACAAGTTATTTTAAAAATTGATGCTGAAAGAAAACTACGCCACCTATTAAAGTGAAATACGAAGCACTTTCGGAAAGTAACATCTAATTGATCACTGTACGTGAAATAGAAGAGACAGCGCTACCATTTTTGCAAAGACGTGTACGTTAGATTAGTCTGCGTCCGGCCGTGGTAGAGTGAAGGTTGTCTGATCACTAGTTCCACTTTTGTAGCGTCTCAAAATGTCTGCTGCAATAGGAAACCTGACCAAGTACGAGCTGTTATAGGTTTTCTTACTGCTAAACAATATTTGACAGCAGCAATTCATTGGGAACTTTGTGTCGTATATGGACCAAATGTGAGGAGTGAAGGAGTTGTTCGTGAATGGGTTCGTTTATGTAATAGTGAACAAACGTTCATGATGAAGAGAGGAGTGGCAAGTCATCAATAGTCACTAATGAATTCGTTCAGAAAATTGATGGAAAAATTTGTGAAAATCGGCATTTCACAATCTCGGAAGAAGTGGCTTGGATCTGAGCGCTTTGATGTTTATGAGAAGCTGAAATAAACAGTCACAGTCTGGCTTAAGGCACAAGCGGAAGATTTTTATGGTGATAGAATTTCTAAGCTAGCGCCTGAATGTTTATGGAAACTATGTTGACAAACAGGGCAAAGAAGTAGTTTTCAGCTGTATATAATGCATCCTTCTTATTTAACTCTTTGTGGTGGACAAACACCGTGTGCGTGGGTTTTTTCGGGGTTCTACCGTTTCCTCCTACTTTCTTCATTCCACCATTTCATTCATTACTCATCAACGTCTCCTTTAGCCTAACCGGCAAAACCGTGGGACGTAAAACTCAAAGATTTCATTTTTTTCTTATTTAACTTTAATGTTTCTTGTTTAACCAATCGGAGATTACTTTCCGAATGACCTTCGTATATACCGGAACATATCCTTATGTAGCTGATAAGAGTATGATTAACGAGATATAATCCGAAATTTTTATTAACTCTCAAACTTTATTTCTCAGTTAACTAAAATATTGTCGATTGATTAAACATATGTCAGTTGCCTATATCACAATGAACTTAACCAAATGCCATATTCAAAGCTAAATTCTTATGAGCAGTTTCCAAGAAAGTTGACAAAAATGAACTTTTGGGGCGCTGAAAAGCAGGTCTAGGGGGGCTAGGGGGCCTGCACTCCTAAACATTTTTTTGCCCCTCCAGACCTTAACACAAAATGCTATTATTAATACAAAAAACACAATTTAACTATTTGTAAGAGAATTTTTAATGCCTTGGCCCCCCTAACATATTCATGGCTCCCCCAAACCTCTGTGGCTGGTTGCGGGCATGCTAAAATGTATGTTGACTTTTCCAATAATAGTCGATAGTTCTGTTGGAAGATGTTGTTTTTAGGTAAATTATGTACTGTGTTCGTATAAGAAAAATGCATAGTTAAATATGAGATCGTTCTCTTCTTCTAATAGTGATACGGACACTCTCACCACTAACACATATATATTTTAACAATTACGAACATACTATTTTAATATCTTGCAACATTTGTTTATATTATTTCGATTTTCACTGATGTCCATGTATCTTTTGCAACATTAGAAACCATGGATGATAATTTATAGAGTTATCTGAATTTTGTAATGTAGGTAGTTAGATTTCCATAGTATCCAGCATCTTGATTAGTTCAAAAGTTCATAATTAAAAATGTAATATACATATTTTAATAATATGAAAACATAAATGTACAAAAGTGTATTCAAAGTAATAAATTATTAAAACTGTATACAAAAATAACACAATTGAAAATAAATAAATATATGAATTGAAACATACTTTGTATAAACCTTCAATTACATTAACAAGAAATAATAGCATATAATGTAGGAGGTAGTATCTCACGGAAGAGGCAGCTGTAACGGAATGGGCCGTTACACATGAAATATTCCGATTTTCTCTCTTCTGATAACCGATAAGAAAAACTACTCCGTTTGTGTAGAAGTAGGAAAGTGTATTTTTTGGAATATACTTCTCTTCAGTTACTGAATTTTAATTTCCGAATTATGCTGTAGAAATATTCAGGCAATAAGTTAAGGATTGAAGTAGATTTCTAAGAAGGAAGTATATTTTCTGGATAATGACAAAACACAAGTAAAGTTTCTTGACTATTTGGTACATTTAAAGGCGAACGAAAACCCCGTTATCCATGAAACCATCGCACAGTAAGTAATGCATATTCAACAATATTATTGTCCTTAACGAAGTAACAAGAATCGAAAGGTGAAACATATAACAATCCATATGTATCATTGAGGTGAACAAAATCTAATGAGTAGATCCTCTTGTGTAGTTTCGAAGAGTATTGACAAAAGCATTTAAGAAAGTCTAAACCAAAAATATGGTTTTGGTAATTATGAAAACTACTAAGTTGGAACTAATCCTGAAATATACAATAATCAAATATTTCGTTATGAGATTAGCAACACGACGCTATATAGTATAGTTAAGGATATAGCCCAAACTATAATAAACTTCTAAGTTTCATTCGAGATATTATCCAAAAAAAAAATATATATATATATACACATATCAACGGATAGATCAATTCGAAATGAACAAAATGGTATGCCGGAAGGTGGATTCTCATCAGTAGATTTCGAGAAAATGAATTGTTATCGCGTTGAAAACATAACGTTCCTTGCTAATCCGATGCAGTTGATTTGCTATAATACAAGGGTCGTTCAAGGTTGACCGGGATTTTCGTACGTAAATAATCGATGAATAGCCGGATCATGATGAAACTTTCGGGTGACGTAATGTATTCCTTCTCGAGTAACTAGCGCCCGGCATGACGTATTTGGCGCATGCGCAGAAGTTGCAGCGAACATGCTGGCAAGCAGTGTTGCTGCGGCTGTGGAGCAGCGGTGTGTAATCCAATTTCTTGTGAAGGAGAAAGTTAAACCAGCTGAGATTTTCAGAAGATTGCAAGCACAGTATGGTGAACAAACGATGTCAAGGACAAGAGTGTACAAATGGTGTGAACAGTTGCGCGAAGGATGAGAGCTGGTGTCAAATGAAGGGTGTCTTCTGGGACATGAAGGGTGTTCCGAACATGTGAATTTTCTGGACAAAGGGAGCACAATTAATGCCCAGTGTTACTGCACATTATTGAGTGGTGCTGTACAAAAATCCATACGAAGAGAAGACCTGGGATGTCTGGAAATGTCATTCTTCTCCATGACTATGCCCGCCCTAACACAGCCAATGTGACAAGAACAACTCTGGCCGAAATGCGCTGGGAAGTTCTGCCCCTTCCCCCTACAGTCTAGATTTAGCCCCCAGTTAGTATCATTTGTTTTCTCCCCTTAAAGACCACCTAGGAGGGGGGAAATTTAGAGCAGATGAAACACTGCGGAACGATGTCCTTCAGTGGCTACGACAAAAACCAAGTTATTTCTACGCCAAAGGAATCAGGGAGTTGCCACAACGATGACAACGGTGCCTCGACGCGCACGGAGAATACTTTGAAAAGCTGACATAGGTTGCTGCTTCTTGTGCTATCCGTTTCCTCTGAAGAAATGTAAGTCCCGGTCAACCTTGAACGACCCTTATAATTTTTATTACTAATTTACATCCTGTATAGGAAAAATATCAACCACTTAGTAGCAGATTTTTAATACTGCTCTTTGATTTCTTCTAACAGTAACGGACGCACTATTTGTAAGGAGACTATGATTCACAAGTGAAACTGATCAATCGAACAATCTCTGAAACTTTTATCCACCAAGTTTCACTGTTGGGTCTTTCCTAAATATACCTTATTCAAACACGTCATATGTTGGCTATATTGGTCAACTAACTCTGATGCAAACCACACACGAGCATTTCTTACAAAGTACTCTGTTCTTTCTTTCCGGAAAACATTTGTGTAAAGTTGAAGGTTTACAAACTATGTGTTCTTACTCTCCAGTTTTCAGTAATGTAAGTAGTAGCATATTCAGTCTATGCTAGTAGTAATGAGTCTTCAAGAATATAGTTTTCTTCATTTGTGTATTTATTCGTCATACGGAATGGATTTTCTTCCGCAAATGTTCCCATTTTTACTCTTTCAAACGTTAGGACAAGAAAAGGTAACGAGGCTTATCATTGAATTCGGCATTATCTGACACTATTCACTTCTCTCGATTCCACTTTTAATATTGGCAGAGTTTGTGATAAGTAATGAGACAACTTTATATGTTAATAATAGAATACTGGTGTAAGTACAACCAAAATCCGCATTGTGGCCGAATTCGTAATGTTTACGTTACCTCTGATTCACAGAAGTATTTACAAGTTAAAACTATATAAAGAAGTTTTCATGATATTTATCAAGTTTCTTCCTTTAATTAAAAACTTCTTTAATGCTATAAGGCCTACACAATTAGTAAAAAAGTTTCTATCCTACTAAATCTTAATATGAAATCCACTTACCTTAGATTTTGCTTCAAAATTTCCACGAGAATTGCCCTGTTTCGCTCACTTCAATGTTCCAATTTTTTCCATATTTATTTACCCTTACCATTAGTTTTCTTCAACGCAAAGAAAACTTGTGTACTGTTAAATCAAAAATTTAATTTCATTTATCATGGATTATACTCATTTTAACACTGAAGCATCGTTGATTTAACTACATATATTCCGTCGATAAGGTAGGTGTTATGTGTAAAATCATTTCTGAATAATGTTTCGTGTATAACTTCGCCCTATTTAAATTAAAATTGCTATTATTATCGAGTCTCTCATTACATTTAAGTTCTAGTTTTATAAATGTATATCGTCTTGGTGTTTTCTAGCATCACAATAAGGGAATATATCGAAGAAATATTACAAAATATTTTATGGCATAAGTTAAATCCATTCCGTTCTCAATAAATATTTGAAGAATATCTCATGCATCAAAACTACATAAAGTTTCAGAATGAAAGTAGGTAATATTTCGAAACTTTATCTGCTATAACCATATAAACGATTATATTCTTTTACTTTTACTCAGAATTGCAATTTTCTCATTTGCGATAAACGAAAGAAATCGATAATTATTATCAACACTCACAAGTGAAGCAAGCTGATAAATTGCAAACTAGTTGCATAATACATTGATTCTACAATCTATTAACGTTCTACAAACTGTTCAAAGATGAGACACATACTAACTGATATAGCTCATAGAGCTGAATAAGATATGTCTGAATGTATAAATGAGCGTTTGTACTTTTCCATAAAATCGACAAAACACTATTTTCTTAAAATCTAAAATTAATTTTGTACGATAACCACTTTACCTCTTAAGATGAAACTATTAGTGAAATATACACTAATCAAGATTTTCATTATGATGCTAACCTGATGACAACATACCAAATGATTAATACATATAGATCATAGCATAAAATTATGGTGAACAGTTAAATTATAACTTTTGTTCAAGTATAATATTGTCCAAGGAAATGATACGAGTATATATCGATCAGTTGATCACACCGATTTATTTTACTTACTTATCAGTTCATATACCCATTCTTCGCACAGGGAAAATAAGTTCATGAAAAGTATTTGCACCTCCTTCCCTCTGAGGATACACATTATAATGGCAGTGTAAATGTAAAAATAAATCCATAACATAATGTATTTTTGACATATATTTTTTTGACTTCCATACCTTATTACAATGCGTGCGTAAATGGACGTGACAAAAGCCTTGAGTCAGGAAGCAACTAGGTTCAAAGAATCAATTCAAAAGGGTAAGCCATTTTCCGTGATCCAATTACAAACCAAAGACCACATCTGTTCAAATCTGATGAAAACATAGAAATACAACCTTCTTTCCTTAAACAAGGAATTTTAGAAAACTTTGGGTCCGCTTAGTGTCCGATGTCCCTTTATTACTAAAAAGGAGTTCACATATGGTACTTGTACCGATTATTGCCCGGGTCCCTAATACGGCCCACAGACAATATCTTTACAGATTTACGTTGGTGCTACTAGATGACAATATAAACTATGTCCTATGAGCCGCGCAAATATGTTTGCGCTTGTCATGAGGACATAGTTTATTGACATCTAGTAGCACCAACGTAAATCTGCAGAGATATTGTCTGTGGGCCATATTAGGTAACCGGGCCATAATCGGTACAAGTACCATACATATTTACATATTCCTAACTTGAGAGACACATGAGACAGTCTATTTTCGCAGTAATTTTGAACCTCATACTTTAAAATATGCTCTTAAATCTAAGTAGGGATTGAAACCTAGCTCGAGGTAGCTACTAAGTAAATGTTTCGAAATTGATGTTAAAGTTTTAAGCCATTTCTCGTGACGCAATCACAAATAGCCGAGAACAATGTGGAGGGAAGACTAATATGACCTAAAACGAGAATTTATAGAAACGCTGAGACACTGCTTCTTATGAGAACTTGATATGCCGAATTTCATCCCCTAACTTCAGGGGTATATTTAGTGCTCTACTCTGAGCAAAACATTTGAAACACTTTTACTCCCCTTAGCATACGTATTTAAAAATCTTATTCGTTCCTCCCAAAACAAAAGGAGTTCTCTGTTGATATTTCACGTTTCTAGATGTATTACATGGTCTGAATTTTCAGTGACTCAATTTTAACTCTTCCATTTTATCGTAGTTATTACACCCGTTGCCGTTCGAAAAGCGGACTTTTCGAAAAAGCTTAAATGAGTGCTTGCCGTATCTTTAGTTAGGAGTTTATATACCGAATTCCACATCTTTAATATAAACAAAACTGTTGAAACGCGCATTCTCTTAGTTTTAGTTAAGAATTTATAAACTGAATTTCACATCTCCAACATAACCTAATCCTTACGTTAGGAAATTTTCTCGATAAACAAAGAGAAAATTGGATGTTACAGAATTGAATTTCACTCAGCGCTCTCTCGTAGCAGTGGAATTTTCCAAAAAACTGGAACATGTATTCCCTTATTTCTATTTCAGAGTTTACAAATCGAATTTCAAATTTCCAATAAAGTGAATCTTCCACGTTTAGCACTTTGTGAAAAGAATAAAGGGAAATTTCAATAATGTGAATATTGTCCCCTTGTTCCCTCCTTAGGTAATAAATTTGAAAAAAAAAACACATTGAAACACATACGATATTATATTATTTTTAATTAGAAGTTTATATACCGAATTTCATATCTTCAACTTAAGTGAATCTCCACATTGGGCACTTCCTCAATAAAGAAAGCGAAATGTGAATGTATTATAGAAATGTCTCAAATTTTCCTCCTTCAAAGCAGAATTTTCTGAAACGCCGAAACACACGTTCCTTTATTTTTATTCAATAGTCTATACATTGGAACTTACATCTTCAACCTAAATGAATCTTCACATTCGGCAATTAGTGAATAAATAAAGGGAAATTTCAATATGACTGAAATTGACCCATTTTCCTCTTCGTGGAGAAATTATCAAAAACACTGAAATACGTGTTTTCCTATATTTAATTAAAAGTCTAAAAACAGGATTTCAGATCTGTAATTTAAATAGATCTTCACACTCTTCACTTTCTGATTAAAGAAAGGAAAATTTGAATACTTCATAAATGTCACTCTTATTCCCCTTTGGTGCAGAATTTCAGTAAACATGTTTTTCATTATTTTTAGTGAATAGTCCATATGCCGAGTTTAATCTCTGTAACGCTATGGATTCGAGAGATACAATACACTTGGGAGAAATTTTAAAACTCTTTTTTTTAGCCCTCTTTGAATAAGTATTCCCAAAAATTCTTTCTTAACCCTTACCTTTCAGGACAAAGGTGTATTCCCTCCGAATTTCACATTAATACTTATAGTAATATAGCCTGGAAGATGATGAATAACTAATATCTTTTCCTTTATATAATAGTATCGATACATATTTCTGTAAAATACCGGAATCTATGGCGTTAAGCCCGTCACGTATGAGAGATAACTTCCCACGGCTGTAGAAGAAAGGAAGGAATGAAGGAGGAAAGAAACGAACTTGTACATCTAGCTTAGGTACCATCTCATCATTTGCGTGGTGTGAATGAGGAAAACATTCACTCATGAAGTCTGGCCTAAAAGAGCTCTTATCTCTTTTCGTTCGAATATCTCCACCGGAATTCAAATCCGAGACGGCTTGGAGCAGAAACCCAGTTGTCGCTATCTCTCATTGCTTTTACTATATGTAAATCAATATCAAAACCAAAAGTTATAGTAGACTTCTTTCACTTACGATTTTAGTAAAGAGTTAAGAAAAAGGCTAAATGTATTCTTGGTACGCTTAATCGATACAGGAAATTACTTCTCGCTATTTATAACCGTTTATGTTCTGCAGTACCAACGTAAACACTAGAAATGATTGATTTCTAGCACTTTTGGCTTGATATCACCACCAGCAACGAACTAGATTGTTAAGCTTCTACCCTTTATGTCTTGATCACATTTTCCGATGGTAATTCACCAAATAAATCTTGGTATATTTTTGTTTTTCGCCGGACGGACGCACACACGAACATGGTAAATATAGGTATAAAGGACATTTCGTAAAACAAACTCCTTAAAATACTATATAAGTTTTTTATAGAGAGATAAAACTAAGCACCTCATGATGACAATTTAAGAACATATTATCTTCACATCGACTTCTTGGAGTCTTCTTCCCTATACTATTCCTTGTTTCAAGTGTCTATGGTAATTAGGGCCCAGTAATAACCGTTTGAAATTAACTCTATAAAATCTGCATTATTTCGAAGTTCAGCTAGTTATGAATAACCTTATCTTGGAAAATAGCTTTGATAACCAAATAGATTACAGAACTTAAAAGCAAAGTCTCGAATTAGGTACTTTACGATTGCTACTCGTAACTACAGTCTTCATGCTACACATGATATTACCAAAAAAATAATAAATTTTAATTTCTCATGTGCGGCTTATCATTTGGCCATCTCTGTTATACAGTTAGTTAATTAATGTATGGAAAATAGCTGAATGTGGTACTACACTTGACAGCTTCTTGTATGAAAATAGAATACTTAAAAAAAGTACTTTTTGTATATTTTTCTTTTTAAATAATTGACCACTTTTGTTGGAAAATTGAAATGAACAAGCATAATTTATCCTGAAAGACATTAATGGAAATAAGTTTCGATTGTTTTACAAAGTGCAAAAAACACAAATAAATCAAAATAAATATATTTAAACACATGTTTCCTTTGAAAAACGAAACAAAATCGTAATAAAACGTAAAGCATACAAAAATTAAATATATATCTTTAAAGTCATGATTTTAATTTTAAAAAATATAAACGAAGTAAAACAAATTGTACTTTAAAGTAAAAGACCAATAATTCTGTTTCCAAGAAAATTACTTTTAAAAAATCTTTTTATGTATGACTAAAAGGAAAACCATGAGGAGAATTCTCATACACAACGACTTTAAAAATTTGTCAATTCTCTTGGAAATCAAGCGGTTGTATATGAAAGAGTTCCTCATACTTTTCTTTTTAAACATGCATAAAAAGAAATTTGTGTAAGAATTTCTTTCTAATTCTTAGTATGATTTTATTTTGTTTGCTTATTTGTAAAGACAGCATATTCTAAAAGATAAGTTTTACTTTATATTATTTTTTGAACTTTTAGTAGAGTTGGTTTTACTTTATATGTTTTAACCTTGGTGACTATCTCGGGATCCTTTTGAAACCCCAGAGATATGTAATGTAGTATATCTCTTAAATGAACGTGAGTAAATAATAGTCTGTTATTGTATATTCTCCCCAGTATATGTTTAATATATTGAAGGCAAAATTGCTGTTATGTAAAAGTGATTGTTTACTACTGAAGGTCGTAACATGACTCCAAGGATATCACTCATGCAAGTAATCAATTATTTCTTTCTTTGGTTCTTCTTATCAAACGAGCAAAATTAGTAATTTAAATAATGCTAAATACGAGGCAGAAATTACTTATATTTTTCCCAAAAATCACTTGACATAATAAGATAATTTTCCTGTGTAGCAAGAGAAAAAGTTTTCTTACATTACATGACACTGTTGTGACTTTGTCTTGTTCTTCTTCAGGTTACAGTTTGAAGCAATAAATATCTTGTAACCTGCTTTTCGAACACTTTGTGAATAACAAAGTGGCTAGTTTCAAAGCCACTTCTTCCAGCAACAACACTAAGAAAATAATATAACTTGACTATTGTGGGTTGTAGTTGCGCCTTTATGTTGTAACGAGGTTAAGTATTTATTTTCTATTTTAGTTAACGATGGTGTCAGCGATGTCAAACACTAATAATTCCTCATTTTTATCTGGGGTCTCAAAGAAACCCAACGGTAAGACACAAGGGTTAAATAAAGGGTGTTTTTTTAAGATAATAATTTGTTTTCAAATACGGTATTAAAAATCGTGAAAAATCTGGAATTTTTGTTCGAAATTGCAGTTGTTAACGTGCGTCTTAAATAATCCCACTCTATAGAACAATAAATCAAGTTGCATACGAAAAGGCTGATTTGGATCTGTGAGATCTAACTTACATATATATATATACATATATATATATATATATATATATATATATATATATATATATATATATATATATATATATATATATATATATATATATATATATATATATATATATAAAACAATAATAAAATATTAGACTGTCAACTGACTTCTAGCTTTGCAATTTTCACCATTGTATGAAGTTGATAGAGAAGTTAGTTAAATTAAGGTTGGGATGATTTAAGTCAAAGTTGAATCATTGAGAATTGAAGAAAATCATGTGTAATAGGGATATCAGGCTACAATATTATGATTTCCGTTTATCACCAAAAACTTAAAACTCCCTGCATGTAAATATAAAATGATTTTATATACGAAATAGGATATAGCTACACTATGCATATTATAAAGTTTACATATATATCTAATTTCATTAGTGAATTGTGCAAATTATTCGTCACCCTTGGTGTTAAGTAAACTATTCATAAAGCGGGGAGCCTTTATTCTAACCATCTGGTAGTAATGCATGAAACCTCTAACCAGTGTGGTTTTCGTTGGTATGTATTTTGCATGAATGCTTTTCGTTCTCTCATTGTAAATGTCACCACAGGCTTCACATCAGATTCCAAATGAAATTTACTCTGAAGCACGTGTTTACGCCTTGTTCACTTTGCCCTCCAAAACTTCCTTACACTATTAGTGCTCTGCATTGTTCCTTTGTTATCGTCCGTGGGAAGCTGGGGAGACGCATACTTATTCTTAGCACTGCTGCAGTGCTCGTACGTTCTTTTTCTTTAAGAGATAAAGTATCTCTCACTAAAATCTAATGTTAAGAAGGCTATCTAATTCTTATGGAAGCTCATTACAGACTTCCTGTTTCCGTCTGCAGTATAAATAACCCTTCTGTGATAATATCTATTGTTTTCTTTTCTTTTATTGAAACTAGACGGCATCAAGATTGATATATGTCCTCACGGTAGTTCTGTTACACATCACATATTTTTTCTTTGAATGACAAGATCGTGATTTAGAGATTGGTTTCAATATATGCAATTTTGTTAAAATAATGACATAAGAATGGGTGTTTATTATTATTATTTTCTTAGGTAAGTCGAATGAATTTTTCTCTTTATCGTATGTAAATTGATGATTGACATAATTCTGGGCAATCACTAAAATGAAGGATGAGACTATTTAATTTACTCACTATATTAAATTCCTATACTTTAGTTTCCAAAATATAATTCACTCTATGATCTAAAATTAGTTTTATGATCGACGTATTACAGGTGGACCCACGTGTAACTGATTAACATATTAACACTAAAAATTAATGACTTGCGCTAATTGGAGTATTAAACTGAGTCACAGATGAATACTAACATTATTAATTTTAGTTTGTGACTATATATATCAATGTATTGCTATATTAACAGACGGTATTCAACTGAAACGTATTTATGGAATATAATATACGTTGAACAATTTACGTATGTGCTATCTTCCATATTATGAATTATCGTTACTAGTAAATGTTACATTTCCTTTAATTGCTTTCAGATGAATTTCACAATCAAGAATCTCTCAGAAGACGATACCAAGTGCAGTGACTCATATTTTGGATGGGAGCATCAACTGCTTTGAAAAGAATAAAGAAAGTGTGTGTAGAAGCAAGCATGCATATCGAAGATAATATTGTAGTTTTCCGCGTCCGAGCGTCCCATGGAAGACTTCAAGAGAAATCATCCAAACGTTATCTAACAAGGAAACGGTTTTAAGTGGAAATAACCGATTTGGCTCTGGTCCGGATATGTGTTACGGGAGACCAAAGTAGGGGACACCTATTTTGGCGTTTGGGCCCATACGCAGAAATTTCCGAAATACGGAGCCACAAAGTGCCCCTACATGCTATAACTAGGAAGCGAATGACGTTACTTGTACACAACCGATTTGGCTGGGGTCCGAATATGGCTATTATAAGCCCAAGTCGAGGACATGTAGTTTTTTTTTTTTTTTCGACCGAACCTGGCAGGCCGGCAAACTTTACTTCCGCCACACTGCTCGGTTTCCTGACAACACACGCCGTATCGATTAAATATTAACGTTCACTTTCTTGCACAAAAGTGTTCCGCCCAGTTTCCACACATCCTAGCCATAGAAATACAGGCGAAAATCGCAAACATTCTTTTGCTCCGTTGACACCCTCAGGGTCAGCAGATCCACCCTCGACGGCTCGTGCCAGCTGAACATTTGTTCAGAATATGCCAACTTCATGGCCTTATTGAAAATCTAGCAATATGGGACCATACATATTCGACATTCCTTTTTGTGGGACCTAACAACAAACAAAAATCACATACTTTTGCATATATATTAACATCTTATTCCAAGCCCAGCCAACATTCCGTACCAGTAACGCTTTTTAGTTATAGCATGAAGGGCAACTTTGGGGCTCCCTTATTTCGGAAAAATTCTGCGTATGGGCCCAAACGCCAAAATACGTGTCTCCTACCTTGGACTCCCGTAACACATATCCAGACCCCAGTCAAATCGGTTGTGTACAAGTAACATCATTCACTTCCTAGTTATAACATGTAAGGGCACTTTCGGGCCCCGTATTTCGGAAATTTCTGTGTATGGGCCCAAACGCCAAAATACGTGTCTCCTACTTTGGACTCCCGTAACACATATCCGGACCCCAGCCAAATCGGTTGCGTACAAGTAACGTCATTCGCTTCCTAGTTATAGCATGTAGGGCCACTTTGGGGCCCCGTATTTCGGAAATTTCTGCGTATGGGCCCAAACGCCAAAATACATGTCTCCTACTTTGGTCTCCCGTAACACATATCCGAACCTCAGCCAAATCGGTTGTGTACAAGTAACGTCATTCGCTTCCTAGTCATAGCATGTAGGGGCACTTTGGGGCCCCGTATTTCGGAAATTTCTGCGTATGGGCCCAAACGCCAAAATACATGTCTCCTACTTTGGTCTCCCGTAACACATATCCGGACCCCAGCCAAATCGGTTGCGTACAAGTAACGTCATTCGCTTCCTAGTTATAGTATGTAGGGCACTTTGTGGCCCCGTATTTCGGAAATTTCTGCGTATGGGCCCAAATGCCAAAAAACGTGTCTCCTAATTTGGTCTCCCGTAACACATATCCGGACCTCAGCTAAATCGATTGTTTACACTTGAGACCGTTTCCTCGTAAGCCAAGCTCATCAGTGCTAATAGTACTGTATTGCAATTTTCTGACAAGAATTGCCGGAATTATTCATGCAAGGACATCTAAATCTAGAGGGACTTTGGTCACGTGCAGACTTTTTTAGTCAGTAAGAATATAAATACAGCGCTTTCCATGTGAATATATAAACATAAAATGATAGAATTACAGAACATTCATAGAGCTTATTGTATAAAAATATATTTATGTAATTGACACCTATCCTGCCAATGATTATTCTTGAATATGTTTGAGGTGGTGTCTACTACAGCTGTAATTTTCCCGCATTGAGGTGGGCAGACACTACATTTCTTCAATTGCCCGTACGTCCTAAATTTAAATTGGGTAGAATACACTCAGACTCTTCAGTAGTTGCAGTTCAAAAAATATTACCTGCCATGAACAATAAAATCCATATCACAAGTAGGGTAATGGTTTAGTATCATTTTGCAGTAGATCGAAACCTACCTCTTAGTTATATCATGATGTAGGGGAATTCTCTAGCGAGCAGGACGAGCAGAAGTCTATCAGTATTAAAACATACGGAGTATTAAAACAAGCCAAGTCCCTAATCCAAGGCTGACGACAACCCAGCAGAATTAAAACTCATTTCTGGGACCTTCTTTAAACTATAAGATGCTGAGTCCTAGCTGTATCCACCTCAGTTAGGTTCAAAATACTGTGCCGGACACCTTGCTTTGACAGTCATTGATATCTATAGAACACCTATTTCATGACTCGATTATCCGTTGAAATGAAGTATATTAGCGCTATTCTCAATGAATGACTTGCTTGTTGTGTAGTTTGGAGTTTTAAGTCTTTCCTAGCATCAATGCTATATATATGGATTTATACCTTAATATGAAATCTGAACCACATGAAAAATCTCCAGGAATCGAAAAATGAAATGAAATTTTGAGTTTTACGTCCCACGGTTATGCCGGTTAGGCTAAAGGAGACGGTGATAATGAGTAATGAATGAAATGGTGGAATGAAGAAAGTGGGAGGAAACGGGAGAACCCCGAGAAAACCCACGCACACGGTGTTTGTCCACCACAAAGTTCACTTGGCGGGAGCAGGGTTTGAACCCGAAACCCCTAGCACCAGAGGTGAACGCTCTACCACTGAGCCACCGCGGCCCCCTCTCCAGGAATCGAATCCGGGTTCCACTAGCAAGAGGCTTCTATGCTAACCACGTACGTGAAAGGGTTAGATTCAATGGATTCGTAATGTGGAAAATGTTCACATTAAAATAATAATAATAATAATAATAATAATAATAATAATAATAATAATAATGGCCAGTCATTATAAGAGCTAATTTTTGTTTCTTTCAATTAATATATACCATATTATGCTAGATTGTAATGTAACTCTGGTCATTGTAGTAATTGTTTTTAGTTATTTATTGTAATTTTACTTTCTAAAATAATCTTTTAATGTAGATATGTAGAAGTGTAGAAATGTGTTTTTCCTTCCTTTCCTCCTACTACCTATTTTACATTTTTGATATATTTCATTTTTTTCTTTTGTGCTACATAATTTTAATGTGTTTCGTTGTCAGAGAAATTTAGTCTAAGACCTTAATAGATTTATAAGAAATTCGAGTTCCAACATACGTTATATCCCTGCGCGGAAAAGTGAAGTACTACAGAAAATTAACATTAAATTTTCAGCAAAGATTATAATATCCACTATGTAATATTTTACTAATAGTAATAACACAAATTGTCACTTCGCCAAATTTTGCAATTCCCATGTATTTATAATTCTCTATCTTGTTTGTCTGTCCTCAATTGAGCTGCTCAATTCTGAAACGTCTCTTGTCCACTATTTTGGAGTACTTTTTAAATTTATTATTGTTTATGATATTTTAATAGCTAATTGCAGCTAATTTTTCCTATTTAATTTACATTTTGTACAAAATTTCAATTGCTTGTTTTCAAATGTAGGGATTAAGATATCAATAAAAACTTGGTTTTTGGCAAGTTTTATAAAGTGGGCAAGAGACGTTTTGGAGTTACGGAACTCAACCAATGAAAAAACAAATATCCGTGATTAATGGTTAAAATAGCGAGCGAAAACAAGTATTATTCTTGAATTATCCCTAAAATAGTTACATGTAACATGTTTTGCTGTATCCTCGAGTTAAAGAGTAAAATGTAAATATGTATCTACTAAGCTACTGCATTGTTTTGAAGAGTCGCTGCTGTTTTAGGTACGTGGTGTTGCAAATGCGAAGGGAAGTTGGAAGACCAAAGTATAATTTTATGTAGACAGCGTTTCCAGAATATTAGAGCAGTAGAAGTCGGTACACATAGACTATTTTCGGCTTGTTTTGTATTGTATTCGATTGTGACACTTTAAAGATAAAGACTGCCGGAAATTGGTCGAAATGGTAGAATAGAAGATTATAACTCGATAAATAAATGTCGGATGAATTTCGGGTAAAAGAACATAGTGCTTATTTCAAGCCTCTATTCCAATAATGTAGCAAGATGTGAGGCAGAGGTGGCAATAGTTATTAGCTTCAAAGCGTGGTAAGACATTCATGACGTATTTTAGAAATAAGAAAAAAAACGATAGGTCAGAAACAGAAAACTAGCACATATTTTTAGCTTACTAAAGAGGAGAAACGATGGTTCAGTGGTAGAGCGCGTGATTCCATTCTGTAGGTTTGCTGGTTCGATCACTCACCAAGTAAGTTTGTGGTGAACAACATCGTGTCGGTGAGTTTCCTCGAGGTAATCCTGTTTCCTCCCATTTCTCGTTCCACTCATTCTTCCATCATCAGTCACTTGTCTTAACCACCAGCGTCCCTTAGTCTAACGGACATATCCGTGGAAAGTTAAATTGAAAGATTTCATTTCATTTAATTTTCGCCTATGTCCATTGGCACATGAATATAAAATGAAATCTTTAAGTTTTTCTTCCCACGGTTATGCTGACTAGGCTCAAGAAAATGGTGATGATTAGAAATGAATGAAATGGTTGAATGAAGACAGTAGAAGGAAATTAGAGAATCCTCTACCACAAAACTCACTTGGTGCGAGCTGCGATCGAACCATGGGTCCCATACACTAGAGGTGAACGCTCTACCTTTAAGCCACCGCGGCTCAGGTTTTTTCCTTGACATTTTGTTCTAGAATTATGACCTTTTATATCTTCTGATCAATTTTAGTGGGCTATACTCTAAAATGATGCATTTGCGCAAGTAGGTTTGTCTACTATTATTTCTCTTTATATTTTCGTGTGTGTATTCATCTATCAGTTGGTGTTGTTTCTGAATGTACTTTACACATACTCCTGTATTTTATATTGTATGTCGTGTGTATCGACAGTCTGGGGCCATATATTAAATCGGCTATGAATATCGTTAGAAAACAATGAAAGGTAATAAGTTGTTAAAAATAAGTGGTTTTTAGTCTAAAACGATGGAAGTTTTCCAATTGCACATGTCACTTGTGGTCTACATTGGTCCTATGTTAACTGAAAGTGCTGAAGTTTCTTGTTCGAGGTTTTCAGGTCTCTTGCTCTGCAGGTTGTTCCAAGGAAAGTGTAAGATATGGAAAAACTGCACAGCAAACACACACATTGATACCTGAGAGTTATCTTGTAGCTACACCTCAAATCCGATCCCCAGTAACAAAGTTTGATGATATATTGAATGTACAAGGGAACAGCCTTCTGAACTGACAAAGTTAGTTTCTCATTTGACATACGGCGTCTTAGCAGTGTAGAACCCAGTGGTGGGATTGATTTTTTTATGATTCAAAACCACCTATTTCTAATAATTTCCCTCTATTTTCGTTTATCTTCATGTCTTTACTCATAACAAAGTTCAGCTTTGGTCCTAAAATTTGATACTCCCGATATTAAGAAGTTTGTTGGATTCCTACATACTCCGAGATTAAGGTTAACATGGGCAAATCAGTAATCTGTTAGAATTCGCATGGCGAGTTGATAGACTATTTTGTCTGTAATTACTGTATCTTTTTGTCCACTCTTGACAAGTCCTGGCATGTCTCTGTAATAGAATTCTGCATATCTATTTTCTAACTTACTGCAAGCAGGACATTCAATTAGACATTCCTCTACAACTGTAGAACTTCGGAGACAGTATCCAATTCCACTAACAGCTCTTGTGTTAATCCATTTTAGAATAAAATTTGCGAAACTATAATAATAATTCAAGGCGTCGTATGTAGACAGTAGCAGACAACAGAAAGAAGTTCCATGAATAAATAACAAATCATATTTGTGCAATTTTCAAGGAGGCAAAAAGGGTATATTTGAGCGCAATGTAGGTAAACTAAGCTTCGTTTCATTATTATCAAAATTACTTTCAGCTCCTATCTTATATTTTTTCTTTCATTTTTAATTCCAAAGGTCAACTCTCTCTCTCTCTCTCTCTCTCTCTCTCTCTCTCTATATATATATATATATATATATATATATATATATATATATATATATATATATATATATATATGTGTGTGTGTGTGTGTGTGTGTGTGTGTGTGTACTGGGTGTCTGAAACAATGTATACAGTACTTTGAATTGCCATAGAACATTTATTTTCCAACCTACAAGGCTAAATGTTCTGAAACAAGTAAAGTTACAGCCCAATTTGGAAAAATAAGTGTTCTTCCTCGTCGTGAACTAAATTTTTGAAATGGTTGTTAAAGTAAATGTTCCAAATTGTGAAGGTCTTTCGACCTTTCTGCACATCACACACAGTTCCATGAACCCGGAATTTGTCTCGGACATTAGTAATTATTACCTTTGAGGATGGGTCAGTCTCTCACTTATGTCTCCAGTGTCTCTGAACCGCAGTAACATTTTCAAACCTCTAAGTACCACTTAATAAGCTGCTTCTGCTCTTCAAAGCTCAAACATCCGTCCGCCATGTTGATGTCATTCTTTTCCTACTACTTGGGATACGCAGCTAAATCGACAATTCTGCTGCCACCTGTTGACGAAAGCGAAAATTACGTTATCCCAGAAATTTAAATTTCATATCAGAAGACAAAAAGTGTGCATAAAATTTTCGACGCACCTAGTATTCTTACTCTTTCTTCATCTCGAGAAGGAGCTATTCTAGCCCACAGAGAATGCGACGAAAAAAGAAGAAAATATACCTAAATATCTATATGATAGACACATGTTCGTGACCGTAACCGTTAAATCTCGAAGCATCTGGGGCGTCGAAGGGCTAAATTTCATCAAAGAAGTAGGCTAACGTATTGCACACATTACTGGTGACAAGCGAGCTACTACTTTTCTGATACTACGTATCAGCACAGCAGTTCAGAGAGGCAATATGGCTTCCATTTTAAGTACATTTCTTCCTGAGGTTTTCCTTTTATATCTAACTGTGCAGAATTTGCCGTTTTCTCGTATTATTTTTCATTCTGTGTTTTCTACGCACCATTAGATATAAAAGGTGCGTATATCTATATACGCGTATATATATATATATATATATATATATATATATATATATACTTGGAAACTATCAAGCAACAAAGAAGTGTTGACGTTACCAAAACTAAATAAGATACGGAAAGAAAGTTCTTAGATATATGACATTTATAATGGAGAAAGTCTCATCCAGTGACTGTAACTATAATTTTACGATTTGTGGCAAATTTTAACAGTTGAACTTATATTTCAAATTTATATAATAATAATAATAATAATAATAATAATAATAATAATAATAATAATAATAATAATAGGGGAAATAAATAGGGTATACTATATATAAAACTAGTTGATAGTTAAATCTCCTTTTTGGTAGGTACAAGAAAAACATGAAACGAGAAAATTAAGAGAATTCCATATTTAAGAGATTCCACATTATATAAGTATACATATTATCTCATGTAAAGAAAGTGTGACTTATGTATGTAAAAGTGAAATGTTCATAACGAGCCTAGCATGTCTTTCGGATCAGAGCTTTAATTTGGAAAATACGAAACTCATCAATCAAGAACGATATGATAACATAAAACTGCAACCTAAACGTAGCAACCTGATTTTTCTTTGAACTCCTTCGTGGCTAAACGGTTAGCGTACGCTCCTCTGGCGTGGTTGACCCGGGTTCGATTCCCGGCGGGAGCTTATGTGGTTCGGATTCCATGTTAATCAGTAGGTCCACGTCGCATATAGCCTCGCTGCTGAAAGGGACGGTAAGCTCTAAATCAACTCAACTCAATTGACTTTTCTTCGTCTCTCAATCTATCTATCTATTTTTCCTATATATCTATTCCTTTATTTAGAAAGTTAAAGGATTATCAAAAGATATTTCCAACGGCTGGATTTCTGTTTTGGTTAATCTTAACACTTCTTTAATTACGTACTTTTATGTAGAGACTTTAAAAAAAATTAGTGTATTTTTGAAGACAAGTGTTGACGTACTCTAAAGTGCTGACTTAAATGTATAGTGTACTTTTAAAGACTAGTGTAGAGATAGCCTAAAGTTGCAACTCTTGATCATAATGGAATAACTCTTATTATGTCATGTGCATTCACACCTTACTCCTGTTTGGAAATAATACATTAAATGTAAGTGAGAATTCCAAAACAAAAGCAAATTAATCTATCCACATTTACGAGGCCTATAATAGGGCCTATTGATTTGACTTCCAAACGAGTAAATTACAAAGCCTCCTCATATGCAAATGAGAAGAAATTATGTATCCGATTGTCAGGTACTAGTATTCAAAGAAAAAAAAAGTTAAGAAGATCACGATTGGTTATTTTCTAACCACACGCATTGTGTTGGATGGTCGATTGCACTTGAACTGTGTTACGCATCGTTTAACATGTTAAATGATCACTCTCCAGTTAAACCATTAACTGTACGGCACTGCCATTAACTTCCTGTACAGGACGGTTGTACATTGGAAATCTTCAACTTCCACTGCACTATATACCTGGGACTCTGTCATGCTAATTTGATTCAGCCATTGAGATACTTATGAGTTATGTGACCTCTGCTATGTAATTAGTTGTGTTACACATTATGTGTGTGTGATAATGGTTCCATTTTTCTCCACGCTCTCTTTCTCCCATGATCTCAGTACGTCTCTCTCTCTCTATTTTTTTTAAAGCTTTTCCCTCACTCTCTAAAATCCATATCGAACCATAAATTTGTAAATACTTCAGAGAACGTGGCGTTATCAACATGATTTGTGTTTCCGCATTAGTCTTTTCCGTGAAATCTGTCAAATTATTCATAAGCCTGCTTCATTGCAGTGGACAAAATACTAACATCCTTTCGTGCCCAAAAGGTTTTTAAAATTCTAGTCGGATTAATTCTTTTCAAATACGTATCTTCATTGGGTACATATATAGAATAATGTACCAAATTTCACATAAGTAAATCCCCACGCTAAGCGGGTTTGCATATCCAGGCTCCTAACTATGAAAATATTTACGATCACTCCAACCCCAATCATTTCACAGATTCAACCTGTTGTATATAAGTTATTAGGACGTAAAATTGAATGTAATTTATACGAAAAACCCTTTTATGCATTGCAAGACCTGTAACGTCCAAATATTCACCACAAACTTATAGTTGTATCGACATAAAC
Source organism: Thermobia domestica (assembly GCF_964235325.1). Classification (NCBI taxonomy): domain Eukaryota; kingdom Metazoa; phylum Arthropoda; class Insecta; order Zygentoma; family Lepismatidae; genus Thermobia; species Thermobia domestica. The sequence goes on along the minus strand of NC_137461.1, from coordinate 218,382,099 downwards.
AAACAAACAAACAAAAAAAAGTGTGGAGCAGGAAACCACTTTACACAAAAGTCAAAAGACATCATTGAAGACATACGAACTGGTCGAGCGGTTTGTGTCACTAGTCTATCAATCAGAAGGTTCTGTGTTCAAACCCTGTAGAAAATATTCGTTTTTTTTTTTTGAAACGTGTGTTCCTATTTTCATCAGAGGACTGAGAACATTTCTTTGAATAAATCTTTGGAAACTACTTTTCTCTCAAATTCGATTAGAAGCGAACATTATATGAATTGAAAATCTAACATCCACAGCTGAGAACAAAATATTAAGTATGTTCAATATGTCATTATTATCCTTTGATTTGTAGTGAAAAACTAATTATAAGCATTGACAATTTCAGAAGATTCTCCCCCGGTAATGGTCAATATATGAATGAGAAAAAACTGATAAAACATTATTAGTCCATTTCAGCATGATCGAAGATAACTTATGGCCATGAAGGGGAAATTTATGTCGACAGGGTCTCAAATTCTCCGACAGGTCATGCCCTAAAATCTTAACTGTTTGAAAGGTATCCTTAACAAATAGGATATTACATTTATTTCTCCTTCTACGTTTTGAAATGGAAAAATCATAATTTTAAATAGAATTATAATACGATAAGCATAAAGATTTATACAACTAATGAAGTAAATATTCTTGTGTAAGCTATCGATTTCTATTCGGATTAAAACTCGAATACTCGTTTGCATCACACTTTAAAGTAATTCCTCTCTATATATATATTTCCTACTGGAAAGCATGTTTAACTCCAATTACTTAATCAATATTTTTAATAATATATTTTTATTGTAATACTCTTACTATTCAATGTTGTATGCACTTAATTTCTCAAAGCAAAACCTCACAAATGTATAATTGACTAGTAAATATTATCAAATAAATTATAATTTAGTTTACGTAAACATTGCATCGCCTGATTTGAAACTTCGTATTTTAAATAATAATAATAATAATAATAATAATAATAATAATAATAATAATAATAATAATAATAATAATAATAATAATAATAATAATAATAATAATAGTAGTAGTAGTAGTAATAAAATCATAGCCATATCTTTATCAGATATTTGGGCTTAGTCAATAAATGAATTCAACATAGTCTCTATTCGAAGCTCTATTTAATCGAATCAGATAGAAATACGAAGAGGAACTTCGAGAACAGGCAAAAGAAAAATGTTACTTTGGTGGGTTTGGAAGTAACTTTTAAGAGTTTTTTTTTTTTAACAAATTACAGACAAATGCCTTGGACACTTTTTTTCTTTTCTTTAAGTTAACTGATTCACCGAACGTATCTGACATATGAGTAACTTGTCTCTATTTTCTACTCGGTTATACACGTTTTACACTCTTTTCCATTAACCTTGAACGACAAGAACACGAACACAAAAACATCCACATAGGTATGACAGTTAAAATTCCTAACTTCCCCCACGGGGAATCGAACCCGGGACCACATACACCGGAGGCGCACGTGCTAGCCACTAGACCAGCGGGAAGAGCAAATGAAATGTATTTTGTAGTGTCTGAAGTTTATAGCTATTTCATCCTGTTGTAGTATGTCTATTGATTTTTTAATGTTTACCGTATTCGTTACTTTGAGGAATGATATATATTATTGATATAGGTTTTATTACATATTCGGCCATAAATATTATATAAATTATCAGAATTATTCATGATCTTCCATGGAAATTCACTGGTGCATGCGCAGTAGAAACAGAAGAACACAACTTTCTGATGTTGGTCAGAACACAAATTTCTAACAGGATGTCTGAATTCCTTGGTGGAAAGCAGTAGTTCCCAACCTAGGGACCCGCAGCTTCCTCCTGAGTAAGCATGAAGAGCGAGTAAGGTGGCGAAAGCTACTGGCATAAAAGAATTGTGCAATAAATAAATAAAGCACTACTTATTATGACTTTCAAATTCAGCTTGACAATTTTATAATTGCCGTTTTACAAAAACATCATATTGCACTAGGAGGGTATGCAAAAGTCTTGCTGGAAATAAATATAAATTCCTGGGATTATTATTATTATTATTATTATTATTATTATTATTATTATTATTATTATTATTATTATTATTATTATTATTATTGGTCTCCTACTTCTTGGCCAAGATGTGAAATATTCACTACCTTCTTCATACCGCTAAATCAATTTCTTCACTGTTTTCTCGTCACAGCTCATACCCCTAGCTATCTGAATGGCAATTTGTCTAATTGTTGCTCGACTTATGATTTTCCCTCGCATAGTAACAGATAGTTTTCTACAGCTTTTAGAGCGAGGTATTTTGACAACCTGTAGAAATTTGCATTGTGATTCGTATTAGCAATGACAGTAAAGTGGATATTTCTGTTCCTACTGTGCATAATCAGTATCATTATATCAGAAGTATTCCGCCATTACCAGCGGGTCACTTACCGCAGCTGAGAAGCTGCCATGCTCCACGATCTTCTGTTAACCTCTCCATCTTCACATACGATTTTTCTGTTTTGATATCGCCAATAGCCTAATTCTGTTTCTATATAGTCTAATTCGTCCTCTCCCTCTCTTCCCTGCCACCATATCCTCTAGCACATCCGTCATGATACAGTTCCTTCTTAACAGTTTCTACAGTTTCGTCCATGTTTATGTCCTATAAATACAGTAAAATACAGTAAACGAAGCATTTTATGAGTCTTTTTCTTTACAACTCTATTCGTGGTCCCCTCAAAATACTATTTCCTCCATCCTAAAGGCTCTTTTCGCCATTTCTATCCTTGCTTTTATTTCACGTTCGCATGTCATATCATCACTAGTAATAGTACTCAGATATCGAAAACTAATCACTTGTTGTTTTTTCCCGCTCCTACTTCTATATTTCACACCGATCGCTTCGTTTCAATCACCATGGATTTTGTCTTTCTAACATTTATTTTCAGCCCATATTCTTCACAAGCCTTTCTCAAGTTTTCTACATCTTATTAATTTTCTTTTTAGATTCTGCAGCAACAACCATATCAACCCCAAACCGTATACACCTCACCATTCTATCTTCTACGGAAATTCCATCTTCATTATGTAGACTCGTTTTCGTTATCTCTTCTAAATAGTTATTAAATAAAATATAATCGGCGGAATATATAACCTCTGTTGAACTCATCTTCCAATTACACTGTCTGTCTACTGTGCATGCACCAGTGAATTTCCATGGAAGATCATGAATAATTCTGATAATTTATATAATATTTATGGCCGAATATGTAATAAAGCCTATATCAATAATATATATCATTCCTCAAAGTAACGAATACGGTAAACATTAAAAAATCAATAGACATACTACAACAGGGTGAAATAGCTATAACCTTCAGACACTACAAAATACATTTCATTTGCTCTTCCCGCTGGTCTAGTGGCTAGCACGTGCGCCTCCGGTGTATGTGGTCCCGGGTTCGATTCCCCGTGGGGGAAGTTAGGAATTTTAACTGTCATACCTATGTGGATGTTTTTGTGTTCGTGTTCTTGTCGTTCAAGGTTAATGGAAAAGAGTGTAAAACGTGTATAACCGAGTAGAAAATAGAGACAAGTTACTCATATGTCAGATACGTTCGGTGAATCAGTTAACTTAAAGAAAAGAAAAAAGTGTCCAAGGCATTTGTCTGTAATTTGTTAAAAAAAAAAAACTCTTAAAAGTTACTTCCAAACCCACCAAAGTAACATTTTTCTTTTGCCTGTTCTCGAAGTTCCTCTTCGTATTTCTATCTGATTCGATTAAATAGAGCTTCGAATAGAGACTATGTTGAATTCATTTATTGACTAAGCCCAAATATCTGATAAAGATATGGCTATGATTTTATTACTACTACTACTACTACTACTATTATTATTATTATTATTATTATTATTATTATTATTATTATTATTATTATTATTATTATTATTATTATTATTATTATTATTATTATTATTTAAAATACGAAGTTTCAAATCAGGCGATGCAATGTTTACGTAAACTAAATGATAATTTATTTGATAATATTTACTAGTCAATTATACATTTGTGAGGTTTTGCTTTGAGAAATTAAGTGCATACAACATTGAATAGTAAGAGTATTACAATAAAAATATATTATTAAAAATATTGATTAAGTAATTGGAGTTAAACATGCTTTCCAGTAGGAAATATATATATAGAGAGGAATTACTTTAAAGTGTGATGCAAACGAGTATTCGAGTTTTAATCCGAATAGAAATCGATAGCTTACACAAGAATATTTACTTCATTAGTTGTATAAATCTTTATGCTTATCGTATTATAATTCTATTTAAAATTATGATTTTTCCATTTCAAAACGTAGAACGAGAAATAAATATAATATTCTATTTGTTAAGGAAACCTTTCAAACAATGATAATTTCAGGTCATGACCCGTCGGAGAATTTGAGACCCTGTCGACATAAATTTCCCCTTCGTGGCCATAAGTTATTTTCGATCATACTCAAAGTAGACTAATAATGTTTTATCAGTTTTTTCTCATTCATATCTTGACCATTACCGGGGAGAATCTTCTGAAATCGTCAATGCTTATAATTAGTTTTTAATTACAAATCAAATGATAATAATGACATATTGAACATACTTAATATTTTGTTCTCAGCTGTGGATTTTAGATTAGCAATTCATATAATGTTCGCTTCTAATCGAATTTGAGAGAAAAGTAGTTTCCAAAGATTTATTCAAAGAAATGTTCTCAGTCCTCTGATGAAAATAGGAACACACTTTTCAGAAAAAAAAACGAATATTTTCTACAGGGTTTGAACACAGAAACTTCTGATTGATAGACTAGTGACACAAACCGCTCGACCAGTTCGTATGTCTTCAATGACCTCTTTTGACTTTTGTGTAAAGTGGTTTCCTGCTCCACACTTTTTTTTGTTTGTTTGTTTGTTTATGTCGATACAACTATAAGTTTGTGGTGAATATTTGGACGTTACAGGTCTTGCAATGCATAAAAGGGTTTTTCGTATAAATTACATTCAATTTTACGTCCTAATAACTTATATACAACAGGTTGAATCTGTGAAATGATTGGGGTTGGAGTGATCGTAAATATTTTCATAGTTAGGAGCCTGGATATGCAAACCCGCTTAGCGTGGGGATTTACTTATGTGAAATTTGGTACACAAAACATATTGGCAAACAATATTTAAACACCTCTGACTCTTGGCTTAGAACAGGGGGCATAAGGTGATTTAGCAATGGCGCTTTCAACTGTGGTGTAAGGGTTCAATAGTTCAACACCCTGTCACGCAAATCTGTAGTAAATAACATTGTGTAAATCTTTTTTACGATATTATTTGGTTTTCTCTTGCATTCTCATTTCTCCTGTTGTTTGATAATCACTCACTTTCATTCGCCACCTGTTTCCTTTAACCTAAAGAAGATAGACGGGGAACGTAAAATTACGAATACTATTTTATAGACATTCTTGCTTTGTAATACATAGAAGATTTGTAAGTTTACAATCAGACTTCCTTCTTAATTTACAGATAATACGTTAAAAAGAAATTGAAAATAGTTACGAATTGAAGAATAAACAGAATAGATTGTATTCTCATGGACGTAATTTAAAAAAATAATAATTGAAGGAGAGAGTAGATAAGATAAAACGATGGTACTAAATTCATACTAAAATGAACAAGGTACAGAAAGTTAACAAGAAAGGACAGTGTACATCGTAACGTTTCGTTACTAAAGCAGCAGTGTTTCAAATATTCTTGTCTCTGATAAAGATAGTGCTATAGTATTGAAACCTAATGTTATAATATCGAAATGTTAAATTGTCTGCTACTTTTTAAAGTTTGTACTTTGTTCACATTACTACAAGTATACAAGTGAAATACAGGTAATCGTAAAATGATCGCCCTACATTTGTTTTCTTTTTCTATCCAAGGCTAACTTTTAGTTGCTATTAAAACAGTATTTGTGACGTTTTTTAATATATTCAATACCTTGTTTCCCACTTGACCATGCAATAATCAGGATTAATATGATAATACCAATAAAATAATAAGTGAAATAACACACTTTGAAATGACAGAAAAATTATACTCATAATCACGCATACATCACATGCACACCTAGATTATTACAAATAAACATGTAATATATTCAGATATGTTTAGGGAACAAGAGAACAGATAAAAAGTAAAAAATAAAAATAAAAATAAGCATATTTGTCAGATATCATTAAGCCTAGAGAGACTCATGGAGGGTCTGCTCAACCGACTTCTTAAATGGATTCAGCTAAATTGTCGTACGGAAGGTCATTCCGTGCACGAACAATGGATGCAAAGAAAGCGTTCGAGTAAATTTCGAGGAGTATAGGGGAAGAGAAATGAGTTTATTTATATATGATCTTGTATCGTGATCGTGATGAGTATTTAATGGTTGAAATTGCTGAAGTAAGTAGGAAGGTTGTTGAAAGTGCAAAGTCTTAAAAAGAAGTGTGAGTCGATGCAGATAATGTCTATCGGCGAGTTTCAGGTGTTTTAGTTGCCTCTAGTATGGAGTTAAATGATTTGATCGTTTGCGATTATAAGCAAACCACATACTGACGTTTTGCAAAGGTTGTAAACGTACACTAATTCTCATTTAAGTCTAATAGAGATACATCACAATATTTAAGGTGAGAAAATATTAGAGATTTTACAAGTAGTAACTTCGTTTCAGTGGGTAGAATTTTCTTTGGTCTGGTGAGTGAATGCAAAGACCAGAATACTTTCTTACATATCGCGTTGATGTGAAGTTTCCATAGCCGTAGCTAGTGTGGTTGCCCCGGGCGTTGAAAGCAAAGGAACGGACAAGAAGAAATAAAAATTGTTGTAAAAGAGCAAATGACGCGGCGCCCCGTATGAGTATTGGTGCCCTATTAAATAAATATTGTTGTCGGTTTGCAAAGAGAGAAATTTGTTAAAAATTTTCTTGCTGGTTCCACTCGCAATTCACAAGTTTCAATAAGAGTCACAAAAAGTTTTTACTTAGTACTTTGATTTGTTAACGACAATGTGATATACAAGGTGCCGAGAAATGACTTATAATGTAGGGAGAAGCGGTTTCAAAATCGGAAACTGTCAAAGTCTGAAAAACGTGTTCGGCGTTCTGATGGTGATGAGTTTGCTTATTTAACCATGCTTTTCTTCCCAATCGGATTAATCATGGCAGTAAGAATGAAGGTATGAAAATGGGAGGAGTGTGACAACACATGCAAGCTACTGTTTGCGCGGGGATAATAATGAACGTAAACAACTTTATTTTCGAACTTTAACTAAACCTCTTCGCTTTTAGATGTTGAATATTTCCTTTATTCAGTGATGATCTCCCTCTTATCATCGCTGCTAACAGATAGTGATCAGTATCACAGTCAGGTTCTCTGAACGACCGAACATCAATTATGCTAGACTGTCTTTTTCTATCTACTAAAACAAACAATTTCATTGTGTGTTCTTCCATGTGGCGAGGTCCATGTGTTTTTATGAACACGACGATGTTGGAATTTTGGATTCTTCATGATAAGGTTTTTTAATGTTGCAAATGTCAGGATTCTAACGCCGTTGTCATTACTTTTGTTATGCAGACTTTCTTTACCTTTCACATTGAAATTCCCGATTAGAAATTCCATATGTTATCGCAGTAGTTGGCGGAATACCCATTCTACCACTTCTTCGTAAACACTGTCTTTTATATTGCCATACTTATCTTCTGTTGGAAAAATGAAATGAAATCTTTAAGTTTTACGTCCCACGGTTATGCCGGTTAGGCTAAAGGAGACGGTGATGATGAGTAATGAATGAAATGGTGGAATGAAGAAAGTGGGAGGAAACGGGAGAACCCCGAGAAAACCCACGCACACGGTGTTTGTCCACCACAAAGTTCACTTGGCGGGGGCTGGGATCGAACCCGGGACCCCAAGCACCAGAGGTGAACGCTCTACCACTGAGCCACCGCGGCCCCTTATCTTCTGTTGGAGCATACATATTTAAAACAATATTATACCGCCAACTCTTAAGAGTATTAAAAGACAGTCTATCATTAACAAATTCAACCTGTTTAATTGCTGGTATTAAAGGAATCGAAATTAAAATGCTATTTGTGTGGTTATATGCAGAATAAAATTACAAAAGTTGACAATTGTTACTAGAAATTAATACTGTCACCTATTTCGAACATTTTAAAAGCAAATAGTTTCCAGTGTATTGAAATTCCATTTCTTATCGACAGTATGAAACGTTTAAGTAGCTGTAAATTTTCATGGCTGTTTTTCAAATAGATGTGTATACAACCAAATATATTTTTGTGATATTTTAGTCCAAACAAGCCTCTTGAAAACAGTTCTTACTTCTAAAAGAAAACATAGTGATCGTTTTTGGATGTTCCAATGGTCTGTCCTAGCAGCTTGGTAAAAAATTAAGCATAGCATAAAAACAACAGCTGCTTCTATTATATTCAAACAAACAAACAAAAAAAGGAAGCAAAAGTTTGGTATGGTGAATATAGGGGACCCCGAATTCTGCCTCACCCCGGGCGACGAAATCTCTAGCTACGGCTCTGGAGGTTTGTGCTCAAAAAATTGATCTGACCATTCCTTTCTCTGGAACTACAATAATACTAATTTTGATCCCGATCGGATTAATTCCGTGTATAACTTTTAGTTTTCGATAATGTAACTCACAGTTTGATCGCCTATAACTCAGCAAGCTAAAGCATATACACCATAAACTTTCACACGCTTGTATAGCAGATCAATTTCTACCTCCATGTAATGCTTGATTTAGATCTATGAATTCAGCGTATGACTTGTATTTGGAAATGCGAATCAATTCGAGAATCAATATCCTGTATAACATAATAGTTTGCACTCTTTTATATCAGACCAAGATGTAAAACTGTGCTAACTTTTTGATACTGATAGAAGTGCTCGGTGTATGGCTTTTTGTTTACGAAAATCAAGTTCAAAATTTCACCAATCATAATTCGGAAACCGAAATCCTGCACAGCATAATATTTAACTCTCATTTATACCTGGTCTAAGCTTACCCTCATTCCAAGTTTGATCTCGGTTCGAAAAGCTCAGTTGAATGTTCGATATATATATATGGTGCACTTGAATTTTCAGGGAAAATCGGATTAAAAATTAAAATGTTCACAGCACAGGGTTAATCAGAAGTTTTATGAAGAACAGTTACTATTTCCTTTGGCTGACGACATTCAAACTTCAGAGTCATCGCTGCCATTTGTGTCATCAGTAATTACATACACATGGGTGGAATCTCTTGACAGTTATATGCGCCTTATTTCAATGCTATCTAAGCTTCCGGCAGCTCGCATCAGTAACTACCGATTCTCTTAAGAATTTAATATTGCAACGAGTACAAGGATATAACTACCGATTGTGATAAGACAAAGAATGGTAATATATAATCAACTATACTCACTAGAATCTATATTGCAATTAAACAGAAAATGCAATGCTGGATTATTTGACTTTACCAAGGACCTACCAGTAGACCGCCATGTTGTGAGAGGTTTGTCATACTCACTACATCTTTCGTTATTGTTTTATGTTGAACAGAATGTCTATAACACCTTTAGCGAACTACTTGACAAATACTTTCCAAAGGGTGTACGATCTATTTTATTCGCAAAATCCTCTGGAATGCTCTCGAATAGTATTTCAGTCACATCGACCCCAATCTTACGTTTCCAAACTTTTGAGATACGTTAATGGTGCAATCATAAGAGATACGTTAATGGTGCAATCATCAATTTGGCTCGATGTGACTGAAATACTGTCAGAAAGTGATGCGTAGATTAGTTGTACCATAAGCTGATTTAGCTACAAATGTTACAGATTTTACAGTGCATTTGTAGTAGAAAATGGATCGATCTGGGACAGCATAGAACAACTCACGAGCCCCTGGGAAATTGAGCACCTTACACCGTGAACCCACGGTCTTTTACGACCTCTATTTTAGGGGTGAATTTGTTCCCTTTTATGAGCACTTTTTAGGGGGCGTACTCGTTCTCTTTTATGACCACTTTTTAAGGGGTGAACTCGTTCCCTTTTATGAGCACTTTTCCAACCCCTACGAACACATAGAAGAGCAGATAACACATAAGAGTACGTAACACACAGCAGAGCAGATAACACATAAGAGTACGTAACATAACAAGGGTGAACTCGTTCCCTTTTATGAGCATTTTTTCAACCCCTATGTTAACATAGCAGATAACACATAAGATTACGAACACATAGAAGAACAGATAACACATAGCACTATTTTAACATAGCAGATAACATATAAGATTACGAACACATAGCAGAACATAAGACTACCTAACATAACAAGGGTGTATTCATTCCCTTTTATGAGCATATTTTTCAACCCTTATTTTAACATAGCAGAAATTACACTGAGACTATGAACACACAGCATTTAAGGGGTGTACTCGTTCTCTTTTATGAGCATATTTTCCAACCCCTACGAACACATAGCAGAGGTGTATTCGTTTTCAACCCCTTAGCATAAGACTATGTAACATAGCAGTTATGAACACATAGCAGAGCAGATAATAAACACAACAACCTCCATTTTAGGGGTGTATTCATTCCCTTTTATGAGCATATTTTTCAACCCCCTACTATAACATAGCACATATTACATAGCAGATCTAATACGGCTTATTTTCCAACCCTTATTTTACCATAACAGAGACTACGAAACATAGCGGACATAGCACAGGGGATGTATTCATTTTCTCCACCCCTAATTGAACATAGCAGAAATTACACTGAGACTACGAACACACAGCAGACCAGAGAATAAATTTTAAGGGGTGTACTCGTTCTCTTTTATGATTACTTTTCCAACCCCTATTTTACCAAAGCAGAAATTACATAAGATTTTTTTTTCAACCCCTATTTTAAGACAATGAATACCTATGTAACATAGCGATTCGATACGCTCTTCGAACCGATTTGGATGAAACTCGGCATATGAGGGTTTTCGACCATGCTGAGTACGAATATCATACCTATTTTTACCTGGGTCCTATAGTTTATGTGGCATACGCCCTTTCTATGACAACTTTAACCGATTTGGGTGAAACTCGGTATATGGGGGTTTTCGGACATGCTGATTACAAATATCATACTTATTTTTATCTGGGTCTTATAGTTTATGTGGGATACGCCCTTTTTATGACAATTTTAACCGATTTGGATGAAACTCGGTATATGAGGGTTTTCGGACATGCTGATTACGAATATCATATTTCTTTCTACCTGGGTCTTATAGTTTATGTGGAATACGCCCTTTGTATGACACTTAAAACTCAATCACTCGTAAACGAAGCAACATATTGAGATGGTGTTTCCACATTTAGTAATTGGTCATCAACGACTACAAGTTCCAAAAATAATGACCATCGAGGTCAAAGGTCAAAATACTTAAAACCTAATAACTCAAAAACAAAGCAACGTATTGAGGTGCTGTTTCCAAATCTAGTAATAGGTCATCAACTAGTACATGTTAAAAAGTACTGACCATCGAGGTTAAAGGTCAAAATACTTAAAACCTAATAACTCGAAAACGGAGCTAAGTATTGAGATGTTCTTTCCACATTTAGTAATTGGTCATCAACTACTACAAGTTCCAAAATAATGACCATCAGGGTCAAAGGTCAAAATACTTAAAACCTAATAACTCGAAAACGGAATCACATATTGAGATGTTCTTTCCACATTTAGTAATTGGTCATCAACCACTGCAAGTTAAAAAAATAATGACCATCGAGGTCAAAGGTCAAACTCGAAAACGGAGCCAAATATCGAAGTGGTGTTTCCACATTTAGTAATTGGTCATCAACTACTACAAGTTCCGAAACAATGATCATCAAGGTCAAAGGTCAAAATACTTAAAACCTAATAACTCGAAAATGGATTTACATACTGAGGTGGTGTTTCCACATTTAGTAATTGGTCATCAACTAGTACATGTTAAAAAATCATGACCATCGAGGTCAAAGTTCAAAGTACTTAAAACCTAATAACTCGAAAACGGAGCCAAATATCGAAGTGGTGTTTCCACATTTAGTAATTGGTCATCAAATACTACAAGTTCCAAAATAATGACCATCGAGGTCAAAGGTCAAAATACTTAAAACCTAATAACTCGAAAATGGATCCACATATTGAGGTACTGTTTCCACATATAGTAATTGGTCATCAACTACTACAAGTTTCAAAAATAATGGTCATCGAGGTCAAAGGTCAATCTCGTAAATGAAACCACATATTGAGATAACGTTTCCCCATTTAGTAAATTTGTGTGATCTATACAACTTTGTACAAAGCAGAAAAAAAGTGAAGAAGGAATAAATTTGAGTGGCTTTTTTACTTTTGTATTAATGAGAAAGAAATCAAAGAAACACAATTTTAACTAGCGCAGAATTTCTGTACCTTTTTGGGCTTTTCAAATGGATTAACAAGAAAGAAAGCAAATATATGCCATATTAACTAGCTGAGAATTGTATGTCATCTTGTATTATTTAAACTAAACAAAGGTCTAAATTTGAGAAAGCGAACATGGACCATTTTACTCAAATTTGGATGGAGTATTTATCTTTGTATGAACCAGAAAAAAATTAAGAAGGTTCAATATTTCTGTACAATTTTGTACTACCCAAATAAACGAAATTTTATTTTTGTACCAATCACAAGAAAATCAAAGAAAGGTCATGATTATTGTGCTATTCAAATAATAGAGGGAACAAATTTCAGTGGTCTATTTTATTTTTGTACCAATCAGAAGAAAAGCAAACATATGCCATTTTAACTATTTAAACAAACGAAAAGATACAATTGAATGACCTATTCAATTTTGTACCAACGAGAAATGCCATTTTTACTAATCAAATAAACAAAAAACCGAAGAAGGATCATTTTAACAAGCTCAGAATTTATATACATTTTGTACTAATCAAATATACGAAAGAATAAATTTAAGTGACCTATTCAATTTTGTACCCATGAGAAATTGCATTTTAACTGGCTCAGAATTTTACTACTCAAATAAACAATGGACTATTTAGTTTTGTACCACCGAGAAGAAAAAGTGAAATTGCACCATTTTGGAGTATTCAAATAAACAAAGGACTTATAATTTGTGTCAACTCTAAAAAGGGTCATTCTGTATTATTTCAACAAACAAAAGGAAAAAGCAAAAAAGGACAATTTTAAACTAGTCTAATAAACGAAGGCATAAATATGAGGGAGACCAGAGAAAAAAACGAAGAGGACCCATTTTAACTAACTGAGAATTTCTGTACCTTTCTGTACTATTTAAACAAACGATGGAATAAATTTGAGTGGTCTGTTTTTTGTACTAACCAGAAAAAGCGAAGAAGGTCCAATTTAGCTAACTCAGAATTTATGTACCTTTGTACTAGCCCAATGAACGAAAGAACAAATTTGGGTGTTCTACTTTTTTATACCAAACAAAGAAGAACCATTTTAACTAGCTCAAACACAATTTTAACTTGCGCAGAATTTCTGTAACGAAAAAATTAATTTGGATGGAGTAACAAGAAAGAAAGCAAAGATATGTCATATTAAATATTTAAATAAACGAGGGGATAAATTTAAGTGATCTATTCCATTTTGTACCAAGGAAAAATGCCATTTTTATCTAGCTTAGAATTTCTAGTGCATGTTGTATTATTTAAACAAAACGAAGGGCTAAATTTGAGAAAGTGAACATGAACCATTTTACTCAAATTTGAATGGAGTATTTAGCTTTGTATGAACCAGAAAAAAGTGAAGAAGGACCATTTTAACTAGTTCAATATTTCTGTACAATTTTGTACTACCCAAATAAACGAAATTTTATTTTTGTACCAATCAGAAGAAAATCAAAGAATGGTCATTTTAAATAGCCAAGCAGAAAAAAGGAAAGAATTAACACTTTGTACTAATCAAGTAAACGAAGGTATAAATTTGTACTGACCAGAAACGGAGAAGACATTTATTGAGGTGTCCTATTTCCTTTTTTACCAACGAGAACCATTTTTAACTGGCTTAGAATTTTATACCTTTTTGAAAAATTTGTATCAAATCGAAAAAAGCAAGGAAATACCATTTTAAATAGCTCAGCATGTTATAGCTTTTTGTGTTTTTGGTCTACCCAATTTCTTGACCATGTTGTACTATTTAAACAAACAAAGGAATAAATTTGTGTGAGCTATTCACTTTTATAGCAAGCAGAAAAAGCCTCTTTTAGTTTTATACCAACCACGAAGGTCCATTATACCATTTTGTATTACTCTAATAAATTTGGGTGGTCTATTTCATTTTTGTAACAATCAGAAGAAAAGATTAGAATTTTATACCTTTGTGGTGTTACATTTTGTATATTTTTTGTGTCATCCAGAGAACAATTTAAATTGACCCTCCCGTCACTAAGAAAGGCTCATAAAATATTTGAACGTGAGATTTAACAAACCAGAGTTGCGTAATAATTCAATTATAACTTAATTGTGTAGAACAGACTACATAGCAATTAGCGTTCTAAAGAAAACTGATGAATGACGACAAATCATAACAGCATACTTGGCCATTTTGAATCACAGCAGAAGAAGATATTATATCAAAGTAAGAAAAGTTTTCATAGTTCCATGTTCCATACCATCTATAATGAGTGCTGCAGATATTTAAGCAACGTTACGAATGCGTTACCTAACATTTGTATTGCTAGTATAGTGAGAGTCCTAAGGTACTGCCTATTGATCAACGATTCAATTATTTTTTTAAATTTTCTTTCCTCGTCTAAGTCCAAAAAGACAAATATATATATTTTTGCATTTATATATTATATTATAATGGAATATAAGTTTATGGAGTATATTTGGAAAATAATAGAACATACATCATGATGTTATATTGCCTTGAAACATATTAAACACGGAGAATGCATAAAATGCTTTTATTCTAGGTATATAAATAGATGTATCACACTTGATTTGTTTTTGCTGAAGAGCAGAAAAATGACTAGCATGGAAATTGTTTATGTTTCACCTAGAGAAAAAGAAATTCAGCGTGAAAACGAAAAACCTATACTGTTAATTCACCCGTCTGACCTCGATTTGCCAGATGAATTACGTGATAAAGTGAGAATCATATATCCAACACAGGAAATAGAAGAAGTGTATTATTTTAGACGGTATAATAGATATAATGATGAAATACTCCCAGAAAGTGATGATGACAGTATTTCAAATATTACCTGTTTTGAAGTGGAAGCTAATGAGTGCGGGTGTACTAGTGAAGGTATTAGTAATACATGTGTTATACAATTATTTAATGAGTATACACCAAATTCAGTATTATTATGTGAAGCATGTTCTAAACATAATGAAAATGAAAAAGATCACAACTGTTTGCTGCAGTATGATTACGAATTATTACAAAAGGTGTGGACGATCTTAATTAAACGTGAAATGAGTGAGAAAATCTATAAACTTTATTTAAAGAAGCATTTTAAAGGTTGCAATATTAAGAACACTTATACTGTGGAGAAAAAAATTAATCTGGTATATGAATACATTACAGAGTGTGATTATTATATCAAGGAAATAGTAGAAATGTTTTTAGAGAAAGATAAACAATTATTTAATTCTGTAACTGAACACTGAGATACTGTGGCATATGCATTTGATTGTGCAAGAATAGAAGAACATATTAGAGTTAAAATTACAAGGGGTTACAGAGAATTGAACTGTTAAATGGATCAATTTGTAGTATTGTAATATTAAGAATTTAATAGATTACAAACGTTGGACTAGCACATGTAAATACTGAATTACCGGCAACTGAATTGTCAGGGAGAGTCAATTTAAATTGTTCTCTGGATGACACAAAAAATATACAAAATGTAACACCACAAAGGTATAAAATTCTAATCTTTTCTTCTGATTGTTACAAAAATGAAATAGACCACCCAAATTTATTAGAGTAATACAAAATGGTATAATGGACCTTCGTGGTTGGTATAAAACTAAAAGAGGCTTTTTCTGCTTGCTATAAAAGTGAATAGCTCACACAAATTTATTCCTTTGTTTGTTTAAATAGTACAACATGGTCAAGAAATTGGGTAGACCAAAAGCACAAAAAGCTATAACATGCTGAGCTATTTAAAACGGTATTTCCTTGCTTTTTTCGATTTGATACAAATTTTTCAAAAAGGTATAAAATTCTAAGCCAATTAAAAATGGTTCTCGTTGGTAAAAAAGGAAATAGGACACCTCAATAAATGTCTTCTCCGTTTCTGGTCAGTACAAATTTATACCTTCGTTTACTTGATTAGTACAAAGTGTTAATTCTTTCCTTTTTTTCTGCTTGGCTATTTAAAATGACCCTTCTTTGATTTTCTTCTGATTGGTACAAAAATAAAATTTCGTTTATTTGGGTAGTACAAAATTGTACAGAAATATTGAACTAGTTAAAATGGTCCTTCTTCACTTTTTTTTTGGTTCATACAAAGCTAAATACTCCATTCAAATTTGAGTAAAATGGTTCATGTTCACTTTCTCAAATTTAGCCCTTCGTTTTGTTTAAATAATACAACATGCACTAGAAATTCTAAGCTAGATAAAAATGGCATTTCTCCTTGGTACAAAATGGAATAGATCACTTAAATTTATCCCCTCGTTTATTTAAATATTTAATATGACATATCTTTGCTTTCTTTCTTGTTACTCCATCCAAATTAATTTTTTCGTTACAGAAATTCTGCTCAAGTTAAAATTGTGTTTGAGCTAGTTAAAATGATTCTTCTTTGTTTGGTATAAAAAAAAGTAGAACACCCAAATTTGTTCTTTCGTTCATTGGGCTAGTACAAAGGTAAATAAATTCTGAGTTAGCTAAATTGGACCTTCATCGCTTTTTCTGGTTAGTATCCTCGTCGCCATAAGTGCCTTTACATCGCAGTGACGGGTATGTGACCGCGCAGTACTCCAAGGAAGGGATGGTTTTATAAGAATTTTTGATTAATTTTGAAGAGTTTTTATTTTGACTAGCGAACTAACATAGGTATAGGGAGTAAAGACACAGATTTGAAGCATCAGTGCACGAAAAGATTCGTATTCTCAGTTTTTCTATTTATTGCTTTATATGTTAAGTTAAACACCACAATATGTATCACTGATATCGCAGATCGAATTATTTTGTAAAATGGTGTCTGTAACCTATTGTCAAAACATTCATCTCAAGACATGATGTAGAGAAAAGAGAAAGAGATAAGACATCTGTAATATATGTATAATTACTCAATAAGTAATTATAAGTAAATTAGACTCAATAAGTAATTGTAGAAGTTAGTTAAAGGACACGTAAGAGAGCGAAAAGTAGGTCTAGAAGTCTGAACTTCTTAGAAACGTCTTAGATAGGTGAAAATATATTTAAAAATTGCAAAAAGGTTTCATGTAATTTATCTTTCTTTTCTTATATCCTAGTATACTTTTTTCTTTCACATCCAAACATCTCTATTCAGAATTACGAGATAAAGGTGAAGAGAGAAACATTTCCATCTCAAGAATTATATCAGAAAAAAATCTTTTGACTTAGGCTAGATTCGAACTCGTAACCCTTGAATCTATAAGTCTGCGCTCTACCGATTGAGCTAACAATTGCTGTTGCAAAAGCCTGATTTCTACATCTATCGATTGCTGAATGGTGTGTATTAACAAAATTGGCCGAGATAATTGCTTCATATAGCTATTGCAATAATAATAATAATAATAATAATAATAATAATAATAATAATAATAATAATAATAATAATAATAATAATAAAGAAGAAGGTGAACAGAATTTAAAAAGTCGCATTGTTAAAAGTTTGGTGTGCGAAGTCAGTCCTAATATGAGATTTTATTAATTATATATAATAAATGTAAGCGTGGTTTTTTCGTGCGTGCTACTCAAACTGCGCAACTCATAAGGGTTGTACGCGTATGGTACAGTAGCCTTGCGTCCTCCAACCGTGAAGAAAGATTCGGTTTGAACCTATGCGTGTCCTAAGAGGAAGGAGGAGAATCAAAGAAAGAAAAGTGGTTTAGAAATTATGCAAAAATAGAATATCTCACGAGGTGAGGTGATATAGAGTTCAGCGTGTCTTTCAGCTGTGACTCTATACAAGATATGCATCTACGACGTAACGTGGAACCCGAACCACACGACTCCTGCCGGGAATCGAAACCCATATCACCTCTAGCTCTATCATGGGATACACAGGGACGTGTAAAAATAATCGAAAATGAACGATATTAATGTTAAATCCATAGCTTTCGAGGTCCTAAAAATTCCTAATTGAAAGATATGAGTGTCTATTCAATAGTTTTCGGGGTCGCTGAAGTGAATAATGACACTCCCAATACCATAAAAGCCCAAGTTTTTATTCTTCGTTAGCGGCAAGTTAATTCATTTGCTCCTGCTGGAAATGGATTCGTACTATTTCATTCCGATACAAATATGTATTCTACTGGGAAAACTAATCTCAAATATATCTTTGAAATATAAACCTATTCTTCCCGTGCAACGCCGGGTATTTCAATTAGTAAATAAATAATTTAAGAAACAATGAGTATATTTAATGGAAACAGACATATGTATTTTTGAATGTTGTGTATGAATTGCTAATTCATACTTTATCTAGTAGGAAATGGTGCATCCATTATATATTCTGAAGCAATAGGGAGAACTATTGGAGGTGTATTTTATTTATCTACTGTCGAATTTAGTGTGGAATAATTTCAAATAATTTATTTCGAAACTATCGAGACGAGACTGAGACCGCTATTTGTCGGTTGAAAGGAGACTAATACTGTAAATAGTCTCGTATTGTCTCGTTTTGATACCAGTCCTACTTCGGGGTTTGTTCTCTAGTAACTGGTTGCGTAGTGCACCTACAGTATATAAGACGTCGTATATTTAAATGTTTGAGAACTTACCCCACCTCCACTTGACGGATCGTTCTAACTAAAACTACCAGACCGTTTATGTAATTTTGCGTTTAAGTACAGGTCCTATCCTTATGTCAATTATTTTCTTGCAACAGAGAATGAAAAATGTAACAGTTATAATGTTGATCGCGCATAATCCTGTATAGATAAAAGGCACTTTATAGAGTGTCGGACTCAGTGCCCTAAATACAGTAGTTATTGCCTTGGTAAGTTCATCACTGAACGCATTTCCGTCATATCGTGCAATGACGTCACCTTTGACATATGCTCGGGACAGGACCACAGGAGGAGTAACGCTGTTTGCTTACTCGGTGCTGTTTATTCTCTTTGGAACCTGATGTTAAATTACTGCTTTCTCCTTACTTTGAGCTGTTTTTGCTATTTCTAATTTAGATGTCTATTATATTAGTGGAATTTTATTCCATCATGGAAATATATTTTATTTCTTTTTAAATGTAAATAAAAAGAAAAGTCTATTTGGACAAGTTTCCCCACAACTCTAGAGGTATTGTCTTGGGTGCGCTTTTTCTTTTCTTTTCCTTTAGGGCCGCGGTGGCTCAGTGGCAGAGCTTTCACCTCTAGTGCTTGAGGCCTCGGGTTCGTTCCCAGCCCCCGCCAATTGAACTTTGTGGCGGACGAACACCGTGTACGTCGTTTTCCTCGGGGTTCTCCCATTTCCTCCCACTCTCTTCATTTCATTCATTACTCATCATCACCGTCTCCTTTAGCCTAACCGGCACAACCGTAGGACGTAAAACTTAAAGATTTCATTTCATTTCTTCAACACAAATGCAATTAAAACCTGATTCTGAGAGCGCAACAATGTTATCTTGTTCGAAGGGTCAGTGATTTTGTGTCGAAGGTAATGTCACGCGAAGAGACAGGCTGCGCGTGGGCTTACCTCATCTTACGTTTGGTAACATTGCTCTTGATCAAGTGGCCTATTGCTTATGCCTTTAGGTATTTGCCCTAAAGCCATACAACGAGCTGTGTACGTTCTGTTACTCCCTCCCTGCCCCTCGCGGTGTTTGAGAAAATATTATTTGCTTTTCATGCATTGTCCTAAGGGGTAAGACATACCTTGGGCAATGAAAGGGAGTAACATATAAAATGATCGAAAGCGACAACCGATGTTAATGTAGAGTTCATAGTTTCGAGGTCGCTGAGATGATTAGGCGTAAAGCTATCAGCTATTTTCTGTAAGTGGTTTCTTCATATACGTCTACCAAGTTAACGAACCTTGACTTATCCGCGTACAGTAGTTGGTTAGTGTGTCCTCGATGGCTATTTTTACTTTTTCCATGATCATCCCATACCATACAGTATTTTTTTTATATTTTGAAAAAGCTTGATTTTATCAATTCGTTAAACAACAATGTTTCTTTTTTTCTAACCATGTTTCTTAGTATTACCCTCTTCATTCTAACTAATTTAAATATTTTCAATAATTCAGAATTTTGACTAAAAAATGTTACAATAATCAAGATTTGTATAAGAAGAGGAGCCTTCATTTCTAATCATTGACATAAACGGAAGGGAAAACTTATAAAAAATTGAAATAACTTAGTAGACGTAGAAAATCGATAGAAATAATGAACATCAACTATTAGTTGACTGTTACAAGTATAGTAGATATCTCTCTCTCAACCCAAGTAGAAGATGCACTCTTTGCTTCATGAAAGTAATAAATATTTTTGAAAAATAATTATAGAAAAGTAATTTGAAGACATTTACTGAGCGAACGAAGGTTACTGGTTAGTGTTGACGCTTCGTAATTGAGAGTCTCCCGGTTCAAATTTCGATACGAGGCATCCTGGCTAGTGATTTTGCAGTACCACTGGGCGAATACCAGGATACCTTTAATACATAAGCTTTGGCAAATTTTCTTGAAATATTTGTTCTCATGTTGTTAATGTTTCAGTGTGAAATGGCATTTTGCTGCATTGAAAATATTTTTAGTAAACAATATATAGTATATGAATGGTTAGTGTAAGGGACTCTTACTTGTATAGCTTAGGTTCAAATCCCGACTGTTCTTATTGATTTTTTCTTTTAGCTACGCTCATATATTGCACTCCAGAAGTTCAATTATGAATTAAATGTAGTCGCAGCTAGTTTAAACTGAAATTAGTTTCAAAACTATTTGCTATTACATGTTTTTGTTTTACTTGCGATGTTTCAACTTTGATATTAGATCTTAGAACCCTAATGTAACTCATTTCCCTACGTCATATCATGATGAATGTTTTCACAACAACGATAGTCGGGCGGTAATACAGAATTTCATTGTTACTGCAGAGCCGGATCTTGAAGCCTGCGAACTACGCGTTCGCAGGAGGCGCCAGGTGAACAGGGAGCCAAATTAGAAAAATGAATTTTGTTTTAAATGTAAATATTTATTTAAAAAAATGTTATGATGAAAAATTTTCCTCATATAGCTTCAAATAAATATTCTACAGACTGAGACACAGATAAAATACATCAAAAGGACAATAAAGTCGAATCTTTGCGTGGTTGGCTGTAAAACACCCTTTGCAAATGAAATGGACTCGTACATCAATTGATGCCAATACCACACGCACAAGTGATGCTAGTTTGAGGAAAATTTCCACGGCACAGGATAGACCTTTTTAAAGAGGGAAAAGGGATATTTTACGAATATGAGATAAAAGTAAGGTAAATTTAGCTTTCCAATAGATGTTGTATTAAGCACTATGACCGTAGAGCTAAAGACAGTGGTATTCTTTCCACAATCCCACCATATGCACAAAATACAAATATAACAGACTCTTCATTCCTTCCTCAACAATCCTTCCGACACCTTGCTAGAGAATATCATTGCCAAATATGTCTTTAAAATCCGAATGGATCAACAAACGAAAGGAATTCAACCGCAAGTATTGTTTATGGATTGGGTGGCATTATCACAGTAGAAAGAAATGTCTCCAAGGGTGCTCCTCCATCTTGTCTTAAACAGTGTCTTCGCATAGTACTTTGGTTCAATGACCTCAGTTAAGGGTTGAGAAAGATCGCCGTAAATGAAATTCACATTATCAAAGTTGAAGCAAGCATGGGCGCTCAAAAGGGGACGAGGGGGCCGGGCCCCACCTGGCTTACGACAAGTATAATATATATGTATAATTTCTTAAGATTTTCTTAATACAAATAAAAATACCAAACGTAATATACCAACCAGGAAGATGACCCCTCTAAAAAATTCTTCGGGCCCCCATGCAAGCAAGTAGGCTTTTCTTGTCCATTCGCCCAGGGAGTGGAGCGAATACTAAGAAAAGACGGGCGGTACAAATGGATTTTTTAAAAATCATTTCTGAGGGAAATTTTAACTTAAGTTCCTAATGGCTCAAATCGCTGTCCGCTGCTTAATGCTCACTTTGTTTAATATCTATTAGTTCATTTGTCGTTCGTCAAGATTTTCATTTCTATCCTGTCATTTCGTTTTTGTTTTATTTTTTAAATTTATAATGATGTGTGCTTTCACTTTTTAATAGTACTTTGTTTTTCATGTAATAATAATGAGCAACGATATAAAACCAAGTGAGCATTTTATCGGAAAAGAAAGCTACAAAACATGAAAGAAGATAAGAGGCAACCGAAGGCTCTAAAAGGTTTCTTTCGCGTTCTGGACAAAATCATACAAATGTTGAGGTGGGGAGTTGTCAATACCAGTCACTGTTAACGAAGCATTTGCAGGTCGACATTCTTTTAAAACTGTAAGGTTATTTTACCTGATTGCAGTAATTTAATTGTTGAATTAAAATGGAACGATACGGTCATTTCTGTTACGGGTCTGAATTAAATTTCATGTATTTCAAAATATGTTTGAATACAATTAGTTTTCACGCGGCATATAAGTATATAACTTGAAAGGATATAATCGAAAGCGATGAAAGGTCATTTGGATGACAAGTAGTTTTTTTTTCTTCAGTAATCTCACTTTCAATCACAGCAGCATATACAGATGCTTGTTTTATTATAACAGTATAACAAAAATTATTAATCCATTCTCTGTTATTAAATTTAGATGGAGCGATATTTTAAATTAGTAATAATTCTAATGCAAAGTAGAGTTTGATTATTAGTTACTTGTGTTCAGGGATGCACCGACATAGGTGCTAGAGATGCGCACGAGACGAATCGAGACAGGATTTTCCAGACAAAATTCGAGTCGAGACACGGTTCTTCCAATAGAGAAATATACATTTTTCGAGTCGAGACATCACTTTTACAACACATTTTCGAGACGAGACAGCTACACATCTTGTCTCGTGGGCATCCCTAATAGGTGCAGTGCATTGGCGGATTAAACCAATTATCTTGGGGGGGCTCTTTGTTGTGGAGTGGGATATGTTCCCCGAAATTCCACCCCCCAAAAAAAGAAAGGTAAAACGGATTCAGGAAAAGAGGGTAAACGATAAAATTGCTACGGAATTTTCACCACAATGCCCCCTCCCCCAAAACGATATTCTGTCTACAGGCCTGGTCGTGGCTATGCTTTACTAAATATTTCGCTAGAAAAAATATCAGGTTAAAATTTTTTTAGAACGCTCATAATGTTTCTGTATTTTAGTAGAATGAATTAAACAAAAGGACAAAAGAACTTAAAAGTTACACTCGAAACACCCTTTTCGGCGAATACCACCCAAGGCGTATCTGTCGATATAATATTGTCGCGATCTACGACAATGTCCCTATGACATTTAAAAGTGCTAGTTCCTTCAGCCGCTTTTCGCCAGAACGAGATCGCTACCACGTTTTCAGTCGGTGCAATGTGGATTAAGATCGTTCTGCACTGGCCACGCTCGAATGCAGGGTTACAAGTTGAGTTGATGTTGAGTTAAACGTTCCTTTCAGCAGCGAGGCTATATGAGACCTACTGATTAACGTGGAATCTGTACCACAGTGTTACATGTATGCGCAGCAGTTTTAGAATAGTCACGAGAAGATCTTCGTCGCTGGTGGGCAAGGCCTCCAACGCAGTCCGTGATAGAGTTCCACCTTCTTCTTTAATTCTCTTCCATTTAGAAGTGCAGATTGCAAATTCAGAACTAAAGAGGGAAAACAGCATTTTTTTCTTGAGTTCCGATAGTTTTGTGAAATGTTTCTGCTAGAATGCGGAAGTTGTTGCTCAGAGTTTAGTCAGTTGCGCGTGTTGGCATAAAAATGTTGATTCCGTATACATTGAAAACTTCCTGCGCAAGACGAGTTTTGAAGTCCTCTACAACCGACTCTATAAACGTAATGTAGACAGTTCTTCAGTAGTAAGATGTCGTGTCATCTGCTCTGAAGTTCGTACGATGTGTTTGTCTTTGAGTGAGATGAGGAGTTTGAATCTGCACGTCGACACTAGCAGCCATTCTGGATATTGCTCCGAAAGTTGCCTTGAATTCTTCTTCGCTGTTTGAACGCTTCTTGCTTAATGCTGCGATAGTGCCGTGAATGGCATCTGACGTTGCATTCATGTCTAAATTTGTCTTCTGCAAAAGTCGATTGAGGGGAGTGTTATCGTGAGAATATCCTGAAGACACGTAATAGTTACGATAAACTCGCTGTCGTGCATGGCAGAAGAAAGTGCCCATGCTTTGGCTGCTGTATCTAACTCGGACCACTTGGAACACAATGTAGAGCCTCATTTATTTATTGAAATTTCACGTGAAACTGTAATACCGCGTCGTTCCGTTCAACCCATCTCGTTTCACAGAATGTCTCCAACTGGCCACTAACCGTAAGCTTAAGGACAGTATTACGTTTTGAGATGCGGTGAAAAGCACAATGATCTCTTTCGTTGTTCCCAGACAGTTTCTCACGCACTGTACTGACGACGATCTTGAAGATGGACAATTTGAGGCTGTGACTACAATATGAACAGTGCAGCGCATTTGAAGTCTCCTTCTGGATCTCCTGCACTGCCCGGCGACTTTGAGAGGTCGTAAAGGCGCAAACATCTGTACCAATACCAACGCAGTTTATCGGGTCTATTGAGAAATCTCGTAACAAAGATAGAACAATTTCTCCAATTTTTCTTCCAGTCAGTGAGAGTTCGGGCGGTTCTGCGTCTTCGGATTCCGAGCTCAAACCAATATCCTCACCTTTCAACTCTGCTGGTGGAGGATCAATGAAACCGAAGCAGTCTCCTCTTATTTCACCCATGTGTTCGTACCTTAGAATCAAAGACAGCTGAGATGTGTGCGAAACGACCATAGTCTCATCAAACATAATAGAATAAAACTTATCCTCTCGCACTCGATTGACAATTTTGCAGACGTGATTTCTCATCCACAACCCTCAATGAGGGTATTTTGTGGTGTTTTATTGGCAAAAGTGGTCCTTTTCGATGCTTTCTTCCAGTGATTCTTTAAGAGATCGTCACTACAAGCCATTCTAAATTTGAGCAATTCTCGAAAATTGCCCTCGTTGAACTTAGTTTCTGCACCGTCACCATCTGAGGTCCAATTATCCACACAAGCATCGTCCCTGTGGCCTTGAAAAGCAATACCTTGCCTTCCAAGGAATATCACATTCCGCAACATTAATTTCAGTTTGTCGCGATTTTGGATGAATTGTCTTCTTGACGAGTTGATTTGATTCTCGACTGATTTCACTGGTTCCCAGTAGGTTTTCAGAAACGCTTTTCCGACCTCAAGAGCGTTAATCTGATATTGTGCCTTGTTGTGAGTTTCTAAAATACCGTAGAAAGTAGCGAATATCTTCAAAGATTTAGTCCCAAGAGTTTGGAGGGGCACGTTTCTTCGATAGCCCTTCCCTCAAAAAAAAAAAAAAACCGTTGCAAAAAGTGAGCAAAATTTATAAAAAAGATCCCTCTCCTTATGGGAAAGAACCAGCCATGGGTAGTTTTCCAGATGTTCTAGCCTCAAGTAACACCGCCCTTCTTCTTGAGATTTATCTGATATTATGACTCGAGTTATCGTTTGCGTAAACGCGTCATGCCGGATAGAGACTATTTTTAAATAGAATTTAAAGAATTAACCCTCTTTTGAAAGAACGCAAGAACGATCCCAAACTTTCGTTCTTGTGGCGGTAAGCTACAAGTGGCAGTATGTGTAATTTTAATATTTAAGAGGGCTCTTGGGGGGGCGATCACCCCCCTCGCCCCCTCCTTTAATCCGTCCATGGTGCAGTGTTCCTTTCAGAAGAAATCTTCCGGGGGGGTACACTTATTCAGAGGGCCACTGCTGCTACTCTTTTATTTATTATTATATTACAGACGTATTATTTTGATCTCCTCCCGGGGGAAAGTGGCTCCCTAAAAATATGTGTGGACGAAACATTGCACAGGTAGTCTGAGAGTCTGGATCCTTCAATTAGCACAATTTCAGGGGCAGATACACAAAATTATTTGCATTTGTAGGCTATTCCGAAAAATCTTCGGACCCGAAAGAAAAATCTTGGGTGCATCTTTGCTTGTGTTTACATTGTGTTACTGCCTGATTTCGTACGTTTATGTTGGAAAGAATCATGAAAGAATTGAATTGTTCTATAGGCCTAAAGGGCCCTGAAAAGAATTTTTGCGAAGGAACCTGATTTTGAAGTGCTGCCACTGGATCGAGGACAAATTAAATATCAATTAAGACACACACTTTTGTCATTTGTTGTGTATTGAACTAGTTTAACTAAAATTAATAAAGAATTATTTGAAATCAATTATATCTCAAGAACGATTAAATGGACTAGCTTTGATGGCCATTGAAAATTACATTCTGAGTGAAATTGATATTGATGCAATAATAAGAGATTTTGCCAAATTGAAAGCCAGAAAAGTGTCTTTATAACATGAACTTTACAGTAACAAAGAAAACGAGAAATTAAGCTAACTACCATATTTGTATCAATAGAAAACACTATTTAAACATGGTTTTAATGAAGTGTAAGAGCATATCTCTTTGTCAAAATCAAACCTGTGATAATGTTAGACTTAAAGCTCATTAGTTTTATTCTATTTCGACTTTTATGTTTCAACTGTATTTGTCAAAATACATCTTAGGTATACATTTTAGTTGTTTCCTGTGCTTATTTAATAATATATATATATATATATATATATATATATATATATATATATATATATATGTAAAATAAAACAGGAACTTTGGTCAGGATTCATCCACAGTTAATTAGGTTTAATTTCGCCATTTTCCTTTAATACTCACAGGAAGACTGAATTATTATATATTGAAGAAATTTGTAATTGTAACAATTATCTGAAGAATTTTTGTCCATTACAGCATTCTATTCTTTTATTATCATTTAGGCGGGGGCGACTAAATATTGTTTATTTACACTTACAAAATGTCTACAACCGATCCTGTTACTGTTATATATATATATATATATATATATATATATATATATATATATATATATATACATATATATATATATATATATATATATATATATATATATATATATATATATATAGAGAGAGAGAGAGAGAGAGAGAAAGTTTTGATTCAGAAAAAAGTACAGTTGAACGTACGATGCAAAAT
Organism: Thermobia domestica; assembly: GCF_964235325.1. Classification (NCBI taxonomy): domain Eukaryota; kingdom Metazoa; phylum Arthropoda; class Insecta; order Zygentoma; family Lepismatidae; genus Thermobia; species Thermobia domestica. Next base: position 218,354,468 of record NC_137461.1, on the reverse strand, counting down.
GGGCTCCTGGAGGGATTTCAAACGAATTTAGTATCTGAACAATTTAACCCTAAAAATGCTTTCGATCACTGAAATAAATTCCTGCCTACGCTCCTGTAAAGCAGTAAGAATTTTAGGGACTGATCATGGGGTAATGCCTCCCTGGAGTAACGACAGTTCCCCAGAAATCATACCTCTCATAGGTCCGGATGTGACACCAGTATTTGTGTATTACAAGTCCTCACTCTAAGTGTATTGAAACTTAAGTCAAAGAACTGTTCTGAAATCTTCACCGGTTCTCTCCTCTGAAACCGCATGCGAATGGGGCCAACCTTGGTCATATACCACATCTGGAATATTACCGTTTATGTCAGAGATAACGAAAAATATATATTCGACACAAATAAAGGATGTTTTCGATTTTATTTTATTTTATTTATTTATTTATTTATTTATTTGCCTGTCACCCTCCCACTCTGACCTCCATGCCAACCAAGGCTTAACTTGAACTTAAGCAACATTGACAGTGTCATTATTCATCTGCGACCACGAAAACTAATACCATAACGATTTCGATATTAATATTGTTCATATTGAGTACTTTTACATGCCACTTCCCCCCTTATTACGGATGGCTTCAGTGTCTCGCCCCCACAACTATGGAGCAATTTCAACAAACTTACGTATAGCTATAAACCACCATCTGTAAAATAAATGTGCGGGTGACCTTTTTCGGGGAGGAATTCATTAGCTACTTTACCAATATCAATGTGGTGGCTTTTTTCTCTTTCCATGCTAAAGATTGCCGAAGAGCTCAACTGCATTTGCACCACTGTCCTATGAATATAGATTTTAATGGCATTTACTTTACTAAGTGCTTGCTTAGGTGTTACAGGAAAAGTGAGATTCTGTTATAAATGAGTAGGGGTCTAAACAAATACGGAAAACTATTAGCAATGACACTACTCGAAATGAGTTTTCGCAATATAATAGAACAGTATTTTATTCGAATGTGAAGGAAATCATTGCATAAATTGACCCTTCCCCTCCTTAGAAGTCTAAGCTACAATACGTATCTAATAATTTTGAATTAGAAATATATGCATCGAGTTTCATATCCTTAACTTTAAGGTCTCCTGAGTTAAGTAAATGAATAACCTTCCTGCTAACGAAAGAGTAAAGCTTTGGGCTTTAATGGTATCTGGAGTGTAATTATTAATTTCAGCAACCCCGAAAACTATTGAATAGACACTCATATCTTTCAATCAAGAATTATTAAATTTTCACCCCTCCCATTAAACCTCCATGCCGATAATGCTAAACTTTGATGTGAACGATATAGAAGGTTTCATAATTCATGTACTCAAAAGCTATGGATTTAACATTAATATCGTTTATTTTCGATTACTTTTGCATGTCCCTGTGTCTCCAGGGGCGTCCATTAAGGGGGTAAGAGGGGGCGATTGCCCCCTCTAGAGGAAATTATACTTTGCAAGATCGAAAACCCAAAAATTGTTTGAATATTTACCCCAAAATTTGCAACTATATTTGAAATGTCCCTTATACTTGCCCCCTTTGAAAACCACAATATGGGCGCCCTTGTGTGTCTCTCATGATAGAGCTAGAGATGATATGGGTTTCGATTCCCGGCAGGAGTCGTGTGGTTCGGGTTCCACGTTAAGTCGTAGATGCATATCTTGTATAGAGTCACAGCAGAAAGACACGCTGAACTCTATATCACCTCACCTCGTGAGATATTCTATTTTTGCATAATTTCTAAACCACTCTTCTTTCTTTGAATCTCCTCCTTCCTCTTAGGACACGCATAGGTTCAAACCGAATCTTTCTTCACGGTTGGAGGACGCAAGGCTACTGTACCATAGGCGTACAACCCTTATGAGTTGCGCAGTTTGAGTAGCACGCACGAAAAAACCACGCTTACATTTATTATATATAATTAATAAAATCTCATATTAGGACTGACTTCGCACACCAAACTTTTAACAATGCGACTTTTTAAATTCTGTTCACCTTCTTCTTTATTATTATTATTATTATTATTATTATTATTATTATTATTATTATTATTATTATTATTATTATTATTATTATTATTATTGCAATAGCTATATGAAGCAATTATCTCGGCCAATTTTGTTAATACACACCATTCAGCAATCGGTAGGTGTAGAAATCAGGCTTTTGCAACAGCAATTGTTAGCTCAATCGGTAGAGCGCAGACTTATGGATTCAAGGGTTACGAGTTCGAATCTAGCCTAAGTCAAAAAATTTTTTCCTGATATAATTCTTAAGATGGAAATGTTTCTCTCTTCACCTTTATCTCGTAATTCTGAATAGAGATGTTTGGATGTGAAAGAAAAAAGTATACTAGGATATAAGAAAAGAAAGATAAATTACATGAAACCTTTTTGCAATTTTTAACTATATTTTCACCTATCTAAGACGTTTCTAAAAAGTTCAGACTTCTAAACCTCCTTTTCGCTCTCTTACGTGTCCTTTAACTAATTTCTACAATTACTTATTGAGTCTAATTTACTTATAATTACTTATTGAGTAATTATACATATATTACAGATGTCTTATCTCTTTCTCTTTTCTCTACATCATGTCTTGAGATGAATGTTTTGACAATAGGTTACAGACACCATTTTACAAAATAATTCGATCTGCGATATCAGTGATACATATTGTGGTGTTTAACTTAACATATAAAGCAATAAATAGAAAAACTGAGAATACGAATCTTTTCGTGCACTGATGCTTCAAATCTGTGTCTTTACTCCCTATACCTATGTTAGTTCCCTAGTCAAAATAAAAACTCTTCAAAATTAATCAAAAATTCTTATACAACCATCCCTTCCTTGGAGTACTGCGCGGTCACATACCCGTCACTGCGATGTAAAGGCACTTATGGCGACGAGGATACAAAAAACAGACCACACAAATTTATTCCATCGTTTGTTTAAATAGTACAGAAAGGTACAGAAATTCTCAGTTAGTTAAAATGGGTCTTCTTCGTTTTTTTTCTCTGGTCTCCCTCATATTTATGCCTTCGTTTATTAGACTAGTTTAAAATTGTCCTTTTTTGCTTTTTCCTTTTGTTTGTTGAAATAATACAGAATGACCCTTTTTAGAGTTGACACAAATTATAAGTCCTTTGTTTATTTGAATACTCCAAAATGGTGCAATTTCATTTTTTCTTCTCGGTGGTACAAAACTAAATAGTCCATTGTTTATTTGAGTAGTAAAATTCTGAGCCAGTTAAAATGCAATTTCTCATGGGTACAAAATTGAATAGGTCACTTAAATTTATTCTTTCGTATATTTGATTAGTACAAAATGTATATAAATTCTGAGCTTGTTAAAATGATCCTTCTTCGGTTTTTTTGTTTATTTGATTAGTAAAAATGGCATTTCTCGTTGGTACAAAATTGAATAGGTCATTCAATTGTATCTTTTCGTTTGTTTAAATAGTTAAAATGGCATATGTTTGCTTTTCTTCTGATTGGTACAAAAATAAAATAGACCACTGAAATTTGTTCCCTCTATTATTTGAATAGCACAAAAAGGTATAAAATGACCTTTCTTTGATTTTCTTGTGATTGGTACAAAAATAAAATTTCGTTTATTTGGGTAGTACAAAATTGTACAGAAATATTGAACCTTCTTAATTTTTTTCTGGTTCATACAAAGATAAATACTCCATCCAAATTTGAGTAAAATGGTCCATGTTCGCTTTCTCAAATTTAGCCCTTTGTTTAGTTTAAATAATACAAGATGACATACAATTCTCAGCTAGTTAATATGGCATATATTTGCTTTCTTTCTTGTTAATCCATTTGAATAGCCCAAAAAGGTACAGAAATTCTGCGCTAGTTAAAATTGTGTTTCTTTGATTTCTTTCTCATTAATACAAAAGTAAAAAAGCCACTCAAATTTATTCCTTCTTCACTTTTTTTCTGCTTTGTACAAAGTTGTATAGATCACACAAATTTACTAAATGAGGAAACGTTATCTCAATATGTGGTTTCATTTACGAGATTGACCTTTGACCTCGATGACCATTATTTTTGAAACTTGTAGTAGTTGATGACCAATTACTATATGTGGAAACAGCACCTCAATATGTGGATCCATTTTCGAGTTATTAGGTTTTAAGTATTTTGACCTTTGACCTCGATGGTCATTATTTTGGAACTTGTAGTAGTTGATGACCAATTACTAAATGTGGAAACACCACTTCGATATTTGGCTCCGTTTTCGAGTTATTAGGTTTTAAGTACTTTGACCTTTGACCTCGATGGTCATGATTTTTTAACATGTACTAGTTGATGACCAATTACTAAATGTGGAAACATCACCTCAGTATGTAGATCCATTTTCGAGTTATTAGGTTTTAAGTATTTTGACCTTTGACCTTGATGATCATTGTTTCGGAACTTGTAGTAGTTGATGACCAATTACTAAATGTGGAAACGCCACTTCGATATTTGGCTCCGTTTTCGAGTTTAGCCTTTGTTCACGATGGTCAGTAGTTTGGAACTTGTAGTATTTGATGACCAATTACTGTATGTGGAAACAGCACCTCAATATGTGGATCCATTTTCGAGTTATTAGGTTTTAAGTATTTGGACCTTTGACCTCGATGGCCATAATTTTTAAACTTGTAGTAGTTGATGACCAATTACTATATGTGGAAACAGCACCTCAATATGTGGATCCATTTTCGAGTTATTAGGTTTTAAGTACTTTGACCTTTGACCTCGATGATCACGATTTTTTAACATGTACTAGTTGATGACCAATTACTAAATGTGGAAACACCACCTCAGTATGTAGATCCATTTTCGAGTTATTAGGTTTTAAGTATTTTGACCTTTGACCTTGATGATCATTGTTTCGGAACTTGTAGTAGTTGATGACCAATTACTAAATGTGGAAACACCACTTCGATATTTGGCTCCGTTTTCGAGTTTGGCCTTTGTTCACGATGGTCAGTAGTTTGGGGACATGCTTGTGTCATTTCTGCTATGTTAAATTAAGGGTTGGGAACGAAATCAGTGCTACGTTAAAATAGGGGTGGATAATGTGTTCATAAATTTCTGCTATGTTAAAATGTTCAAATAGGGGTTGAAAAAGTAATCATAAAAGGGAACGAGTACACCCCCTAAAAAGTGCTCATCAAAGAGAACGAATCTTATGTATTATCTGCTCTGCTATGTAATTTCAATTAAGAGTGGAAAAAATGGTCATCAAAGAGAATGAATGAATACACCCTCTAAAATGATTATCTGTAGACCGTGGGTGTGCGATTGTAATCTTTGCTCGTTATGTTAAAATAAGGGTTGGAATGAGTTATCTGCTATGTTACGTATTCTTATGTCATTTCTGTTATGTTAAAATAGGGGTTGAAAAATATGCTCGTAAAAGAGAACGAGTTCACCCCTGCTATGTTATGTAGTCTTCTGCTCTTATATGTGTTCGTAATCTTATGTGTTATCTGCTATGTTAAAATAGGGGTTGAAAAATATGCTCATAAAAGGGAACGAGTTCACCCCTAAAATGGAGGTCGTAAAAGAGAACTAGTACACCCTTTAAAAAGTGCTCATAAAAGAGAACGAGTTCACCCTGCTATGTTATGTAGTCTTCTGCTCTTAAATGTGTTCGTAATCTTATGTTACCTACTATGTTAAAATAGTGCTATGTATTATCTGCTCTTCTATGTGTTCGTAATCTTATGTGTTATCTGCTATGTTAAAATAAGGGTTGAAAAAGTGCTCATTAAAGGGAACGGATATACCCTTGTTATGTTATGTGTTCGTAGGGGTTGGAAAAATATGCTCATAAAAGGGAACGAGTTCACCCCTAAAAATGTGGTCGTAAAAGAGAACGAGTACACCCCCTAAAAATTGGTCATAAAAGGGAACAAATACACCCCTAAAATGGAGGTCGTAAAAGACCGTGGTTTCACGGTGTAAGGTGATCAATTTCCCAGGGGCTCGTGAGTTGGCTAATGTTGGCCTATGTTGTCCGAAGGTGGCCCAGATCGATCCATTTTCTACTACTTGCATTCCTCTCGTGGTTAGGGTTTTAGCTGTCAATTCTTACTACTTTTGTAGAAGCTTTTTGTCACATTGAACCTTCCAAAAAAGTTGAAAAAGAGGAACCAACGACTTATCACTATCATGGTGAAGGGGAAAAGAAATAAGTATTAAAACATAAATATTCAAAAGTATTTCATCTTGAAATACAAATAGAGTAAGAAAAGTTAAATTTGCTTTCGGAAGGTACCAGAAAAGGATGACAGTAGAAAAATATAGACACAGAAGTGATTGCTGAAATAAAAAGTAACTCTCAAACTTAAACATTTTCTCCCTTCCCCATGACCTATACTGTTCAGTAACGACGTCACTAGTCGGAACTCTGTACCATTTACGTTTTTCTACCAGATGTAATGCCACTATGCTCAGCTGTAAAGCTATTGTTTCCACCCATGGCGACAGCAATATTCTTAGTACTTAGCTAATCATATAATAGAAGATGGGTGGTGAATTGAATTAAAAGGAATGACATATACTTCAAGTTGAAAAGGTTTCAGCTTGTAACCACATCGCATGAAGTTTTCTCTTTTTTATATATATAAGTAGCTGTTCACTGCTTGTGTTGGAGCATAATTAATATTATCTCGAAAATAATATGCAAATCATATTCTACTGTGTTTAATAACTGTTCATTCTTATGCCTTTTATACAAAAAGAAACATTTATTTACAAATGTTTGTGGAAAAACTGATCTGTCACGAATTTAAGAGATACCCATTTCCTCCCTCTCAAAAATAAAAAGACTCGCAATATAGCTTGTAACCAATCTGAAAGCACAAAATACATAATCTCAATATATGTTTTCCGTCAATGTTTTCTCCTTTCAAAAACAGATCTCTAAGATAAGGTGAGAAGCAATAACAGCTGTCAAGATATTTACAAATAAGTGATGACCATACGTAATTGATGACGAAACAAACACAAACAAACAGAAAACAACTAAGCGTAACAAATACTTCCCATTTTCTAGATGGTAACAAATACAGGTAAACATTAAAACAAGGAAAATTACGTGTAGTAACTTCTTTATGTTCAATTTTCCTCTCGCGCAGATCACTAAGGCAATGTTTTGCTGTTCGGTCTCTGTATCCAGATTAACTGTCTAAACGATCAAACCGATCAAGACCTAAGCTACGAACATTTAACAATAACTACCTAGTACATGAAATCTACATCCCAATTATAAAAGGGAAACATCTCAGACTGTTAGAAACGCTAATTACTAAGAGTAAGTAGTCGCCGTAATATATGTTTCTATTCAATAGATGTCATTACCAAGCTGGTAATTTGATAATTTTTGAACCATTGTGACCATTTAATTGCAACTTGAAAGCTGTATTGATTGAATTAGCTTATTTCAAAATAGGATAACCATATTTATTGTAGATTTGAGCATGAGTGTAATTATTTGACAATGGATGACGTGTACTGCTTTTATTATTAGCTCAAGGATTACAATCATATTTAGAGCTTTAATATTTTGTAACCTAATACTGGTTGGTGAGCAAGCTCAAAATACATAAATCAATAAATTTGAGAAATTTAAACAATAAGAGCTTTGAAATAATGATGACCTTAACATATAGTGTACAGCAAATCAAAGGTTTGGACGCCACTGTTTTCTCGAAAATAATAATAATAGTCAGCCTGAAACCAATAGCCATACCATGCAAAATTACCTGGTAAACGAAAGGTTAAGAAAAATATTTTTACAGCTAAAAGTCAAGTGATTCAGGTGTGAATCTTATGATGGCGAGCTACATTCTTTTTATTTAAACATGGAGTAAAAAAAAATAACAAATTCTACCTGTGTTTCTTTTAATTTTTATTTCATTACCATTTGATCATTTAGCTATCACCATTCTATATTATTCAGTTATCTTATACTTCAATTCAACATTCATTCCTTAGTGTTGAAAAGTTGTACTAGTAATTGATTGTAATGAAGCTTGGTTTACTACCAACATATATGCTTCATTTATTGTTGAATTGAAGACTCTATAGGGCTATTACCAATCTATTCTATCGATATTTAATATTTTAACCTGTAATAATTCATTGTTTAACAATCTATTAAAATGCATAAATATATTAATATCCATAAATATATTAAGTGACAAATAGCACAAATTAACGTCTGTATATTCTTTCGAAGATGCATTTAATACTGTTTATCTCTCATTTTCCTAACATATTTTAATTTTATAAATATAATTTCATTCTTTAATTGTGTCAGGAAGATTTAGGATTGAGATTTCTGAGCTTTCGGCATCTATGACCATTCAGCCCGTCACGTTTTAGAGGGATGACGTCCGCACACTGTCCGGGGAAAGGGAAGGAAGTAAGGATTGGGGAAGGAAGGAAACGGCCTGGGGAAAATAACTTTGGTACCACCTAGGCATTTACATGATGTGAAAACCTCATTTAGAATGACTGACCTAAAAAATCTTTTTCCGCTTTTTCGACCGAATGTCCCCACCGGGAGTCGAAGCCGAGACCGCTTGCATCGAAGACGAGAGCGTTAGCGACTACGCTACACGGGTCCACTTGTGTCACGAAGAGTGAGAATGTTAAAAGACATATGTGAACTCCGAAAAAAAAACTTGACACTGTGCGGTTCAGTATTAACTCTGTGCTCTAGGATCGAACAATGTCCATTTGCAACTGAAGCGATTTCTCTACTATTGGAACACTGTGGATTTATCTTTGTGCAAATGAAATTGAACCACGAGAAAAAGTGAAATGCATACCAAATCTAACAAAGAACATTGTGAATCTTTTATATATATATATATATGCTCCATTATTGATAATTCTCGTGAACAAACTGGTACTAGTTCCCAAATGTTCCAGACTTCCCGCAACTTTTTACATTGTGATCCATAGTCGTAACCAAAACTTGCCTTATGAGTGTCTACAATAGAAAAATTAAAAAAAAAGTCATATGAATGTGCACGAAGGTAATTAACACTAAAAATTCATGGCTCATTTTCTCTCTCTTATTCTTTTATTATAACGTTCTTTTGTGCTCATATTATTGGGTTATAACTTATAAGTCTACTAAAAATTAAATAAAGTGGTATTTCAATCAATTACAGATAAAATTTTAGAATGAATGACAACTGATTTAATAACAATAAAATAAAAAAAGATAATCAAATCGTTTCATTATGGTTTGCAGGCCCAGCCGGCCCAACCCGTACGTAGGTCTATGTATTTGTGGTTGCATCGTAGTAAGATTTTTCAATATAATGACAGGAGTAATAGTTGGTATTTACCACAGAGGATTCCCTTCGGTTTACCTACGCCAGTGATCAATGCAATATTATTTCAAATTCTTGGAAGACTGCTCTTTGTAGATGATTTGGAATTAGGGAAAAGCTTCTGATTAGGATATAGTCTACTTAAATGAATATGAGTCTTAGGGATTACTTCAACGTACGTACTAGAATTTTATTACTATTATTATTATTTTTATTATTATCATTATTATTATTATTATTACAATAATAAAAGCATCAAACTATTTTATAGTATCATTTATATTTTAATGCACATTAATATACATTTTACTTTCGTTATACTTGACTATCATAAAATTGATTTCGTTGATTATTTTCAACATTGTATTATTTTCTAATATTATTTTCTAATAGGGATCAATATTTAAAGTTGAAATCTGCGTTCTATAAGCTTTACAACGATGTACGTCATGATACTGTGGTAGTTAGGATGGTCGTAGGTCGCAGGATGTTCTTATGTAATGATATATTTCCTCCATTAAAATCGGTGATACAGCCCATAAAAGCTATCCCATATTGGAACACCTTCCTCGACCTAGATCTCAGTGGCTGTTGTGTATCGTACTCAAAAATGAGTAAGGTATGTAATAACGAATTTTTTTGTGCTGCTTTACACATAGTGTTGCCAGAGATAAAATATTTTCGGAAAATATTGAGTTTTTTCCGATTTTTAACATTTCTTCTTCTTCTAGTCGGTGAGCAAAATGGAAAACAATGTTACATCGTTGGAATCTGCGCTCTATAAGCTTTACAACGATGTGCGTCGTGACAGTGTGGTATTTAGGATGGTCGTAGATCGCAGGGTGTTCTCATGTAATGGTCTATTTCCTCCATTAAAAACGGCGATACAGCCCATAAAAGGTATCACATATTGGCACACCTTGTTCGTCCTAGATGTCAGTGGCTGTTGTCCACCCCACACACAAATGTGTAAGGTATGTAATAACGAAATTTTGTTGTGCTGCTGTACACACAGTGTTACCAAAGATAAATTATTTTCGAAAAAAACTAGTTTTTTGTGATTTAAAAAAAAAATCTTCTTCTTCTTCTAGTCGGTGAGCAAAATGGGAAACAATGTTATATCGTTGGAATCTGTGTTCTATAAGCTTTACAACGTGGCACTGTGGTAGTTAAGGTGGTCGTAGATCGCAGGGTGTTTTCATGTAATGGTCTATTCCCTCCTTTTTTTAAAAAATTGGTGATACAGCCTATAAAGAGTATCCCGTATTGGGACACCTTCTTCGGCCTAGATCTCAGTGACTGTTGTGCATCTTACACACAAATATGTAAGTTATGTAATAATGAATTTTTTGTTGCGCTGTTGTACTCACAGTTATGCCAGAGATGAAATATTTTCTGAAAGAATCGAGTTTTTTGTGATTTTTAAAATTTCTTCTTCTTCTTCTTCTTCAAGTCGGTGGGTAAAATGGGAAACAATGTTACATCGTTGGAATCTACATTCTATAAGCTTTACAAAAATGTATTACTCACTGTTCTATGCTGATTAGAATGTGCACAGAACGTGCATAAGTGAGACTTTGCGAATATTAGTAGCGCGTGTCGGCCATGTTGGAAAACTTTCCATAGCGGCCTTACCCAAAAGAGTGGTAGACTTTTCGCCATCGTTTACCTCAAGTATTTTTCCATAAGAACCTGTTAACAGAAGTTGTATTGCAATTTGTTCCCGGTTCAAGAACAATTTGTCTAGACTAATAGGAATCTGTACATGTTATGTGTTTCGAGTTAAAATCTTATGAAAATATCTAATTGGCGGAGTTAATGTTCAAGTTACTTTTTTCAACTATCCATTGGACTATTACACAGAAGATACTCTTTCAACGATTATTATTTACGGATATCATAAAGAAATATTAGACTACATTTATCAACAGATGTTTCTTTTCTGATCAAAGATTTAATTAATTAAATAATTTCATCGCGCGGAATTAGTCTTACCAATCAGCTAAGAATAATCATATTTTTCTTAATTACTGTATTTCTTATTTCTAAGATATAAGGCCTCAAACAATTCAAAAATGCGCTGCTTATGTCAAGGAAGAAAAACGATTCTTCTCTTGCGTGAGATCACATTTAGGATCTCCTCTCGATACTCGTATAAAAATCTCCAGAGAATGATCTTTCTATTGCAGTACCTTATTGTATATTGCGAATAAATATAATGGAATATATTACATCATTACATGTATTCTAGATATACCAGCAGGGTTATTTTATTATTAATTTTGACCAGGAATATAGAAGTCGAACTAATACATCAATTCAGATTTAGAATAATGCATCGAGTTCCTTTGTGACTATATGACTAACATTAGTGCCTTTGGTGCGGAAGATCCGTGCTTGATTCTAGGCGGGGGTGCTTGTGGTTCATATCCCACTTTGAGAAGTAGATTCACTTCCCATATAGCCTTGCTGCTGAGCGGAACGCTAACATTAATCAATAGTTAACACAATAAGAATATCCAAATCATTATATTACACCAATAACTATAGCTCTTCTTCTTTCTTATTTTCATAGCTCAGCTTCCAGCTCCTGCCAAGCTCATGTTTAATTCGTGACTATATACTTTTCTCGCTCTTTGTCGTACATATTAATACTTATTTGGAGCATATATTACGAATGTAGTGAATCTGCTAATATAAAATGGCTACAAGTAAGAATTTTCTGCAGCAAAAAATCTTTATATTTTCTTTTACATTTACTGTGCACATTAGTAATTGGTCAACAAAAACCATTACTGCAACAATGATTTTCTGTTTCCTGGTAATATTTCTTAGTGCGGTATTATATTAGTGACTTTAAGAACATGTAACGATTGCGACCTGCGACAATTGCGAATATGTGAAAACCCGAGACAATTGCGATCACTTTCTTTTGAGGGTCATTTTAAAAGTAATTGTAATTATTGCGACTACATTGTTAATCATCTTGTTAAGTTTGCAACAAATTAGGATTATTATTCGATATCGAGATTAAATAGTACCCGAAGACTTTTGAATGAGAAAAGTACTCATACAAAGATATGATAAAAACCGATATGTAGCTAAGAAGACTACAGCAGCACTATTTTGCTCTTTCTTTTCTGTTTCCAAGATCGAATGATTGCATCTTAGATATTCCGTCAATCGGTGCTCAATGGAATGGTAAAATGGATTGCAATGGATTAAGAGGTGAAGTAAACAATTTACAAAAGTTTAACCCATTCATGCTGACTTCCAAAGCATCAAATATGAAATGATTTATTTTAGGGTGAAGGCTTATTCGTTAATGGTGAAGCTTCTGCTAATGGGGAGTTAGAAGAATACATGAAATATTTTGTACATTAGTAGCTGTAACACAAATAGATTTCTGTGGAGATGTTGGCTTCAGCGGAGACACAGTACTAATAATACTGTAGAAAGATACTTCTCAGTAGATTCCATCTGAAAGTCCGAAGAACAAAAGCACGAACGTAAGTTTTTGAGAAGGCAAATTAACATCAAGAGCATCAAAATAAAGAATAACAAAATGAAGAGAAATACAATCATTTCACTTCTTATGCTTATGCTCTTTTACCTGAAATAGAACTATAATTAATGGTAGGAACGATTGTAAAATAATAATTGCCGTAAGAATGTTGGTGAAACGAGAGAACTTTAAAAATGCCCACGGATACGATATTGTTCACCACATCATTTGGTCTGGGATCGAACCAGGAACCACTAGTACCAGAGGTGAGTCTCTATCATTTTGAATTTGCTTTTATTGCAAAACTGAAATGAATTACAGAAACGAGAACAAGAAATCAAGCTACCGTATATGTTACAATGTAAAGTATAATTATAATATTTAGCAGGATGGTAGCAGGCAGAGAATTTATGGAGAGGTGCTGCTTACCCAAAGGTGCATATAGTTTTTGTCGGATTCGTTGAAGAAAATCTAAGTATCTAGCGAAGGGAAATAACGGTGGATATACATGATGGTATCTGAAATAAGATACAAGGCTGTGTTATGTAATGTGAAGGGATACCAATGAAAATCAGGAAGGAGGACAATCTCGACTGGAAAATCGCGTAGTTTGCGATACACTTCCCACAAACCATAAACGATTCGAGGAAGAAAGACCCACCGAATACAAATAGTATCAATGTTCTATGATATCAATTAGACGACGTAACGTTCAAGGTGGATCAGAGATGCGGCGTATGTTACGAAACCATTCATCGATGGACAGTAATAACGGATAATTGTATGCCATTCAATGTGCATATAGCTCACTAAAGATTAGGCAATTTTATTTCACCATATCTGAACCTACTGGTACTGAGAAAACAAGTGAGGAATTTGCAACTGGGGAGAAGTTATTACTGAACTGATAATTTTATGATAAGTTCCCAATTCTAACATTATTAAACTGAATCAATACAGTTTCTAAGTTGCAATTAAATCGTTACAATATATTATTGAAGAAACATACTTGAAAGGTCCAGGGGAAAAGGGGTATGTCCACTTTTGGGTAAAATTTAGATTTTCATGCCATCTTGTAGAGCACGCTGAGTAGTTTCATTCAATATATCGAAAAAGTGGGGAAAGCAGTGTTCGAAGTGGAAAAAAAGCAGAGGTGGTATGTTTTATTACGATTTTTACTCGACATACCGCCTATCTAAATGTTGAGATACAGTGAGGGTATCTTGCCCAAAAGATTGCATTTCTCTTTTCATGAAGACTGAAAACCATTGGAGAGCTTCTCTTTAGTTATGGGGTAGAGGGGGTATGGAAAGACTTTGATCCCCCACCAAAAACTTTCTGATTTTTTTTTTAAATATCTCCTTATCTTGTATTAAACAGATTATACACTAAAATGCTCAAAACCCGAGATTTTATATTAACAATTTCCTGCGGGAAAACTTCCGGACCCCCCACTCGACTGAGGGGTATTCCAAACCACAAGAAGATCCGTCCTCCACAGCAGACTAGCCCTAAATCTGCCCATGCTCAAAACATGATATTTATTTGCATTAAGGCAAGAAGACATGCACACATATAATAAAGAAACAATTCAATATGGCGCATCAAAATATAAACTAGATGCACTTCTTCAAAGATACCTCATTTTAAAAACAAAAGATAGGATAAAGGTGAGAAAAATGTCGGTGTTGTCCACTTAGAAATCATTTCTACACAAAAAATAAAATCTTTTTACGTCAACGGTATTCGTCAATTACTGTGTATAAAAATGGATTTATTAAAGAATCCACTGTCCAGTGACGGTATGTCTTGATCACTGAAAAAACAGAGGCGGTATGCCTTCATCACTGAAAAACCAGAGGCTGTATAACATACCACCGCATACCGTCTCACTTCGACCACTGGGGAAAAGGTTAACGGTTAGCCTGCTATAGCCGTTTAAAAAATCCTTGTAAAATGAAAGAACGGGGTATTGTCATCACTTACAATGGAAAAAGGGGGGATGTCCACTTTTGGACAAAATTTAGATTTTCATGCCATCTTGTTCTGTCATGGGCATTCGTGCAATACAGGAATATTAAATGAATCATTATATACCAAGTGAGTTAAAAGTATATCACTCTTGCCCCAGAACTGATTTTTAACATTCTAATGTCGTCAAATTTGTTTAATCAACTGTACCTTTCCGTAAACAATGTCAGATATTCGTTTATACGACATTGACTTATCAGGTCAACAAAATCAATGATACTTTGTACCCCACTTGATCTCCTTGCCCCACTCTCCCATCCTTGATACTGATTCGAGGATAAAGGTACATTTCCAAAATTTTCGTTGTACATTAAAGTACCAGGTTAAATCGGTTGGAATCAGTTTGAATAGGATGATATGATCAACACGATAATTATTGATGTGATTTTTAAGCCCTTTCCTCTTTTTTTAAAGGGACGTTGCCTATCTCGGAAGAAAAGTGGCAGGATCTGCAAGTTTTGAAGGTCTTACGCAGCCCAGATGCTCAAACCTTCTATATGGAATTACCAAAGAAATAATTAGTGAAGTAAAGCTAAATAAAAATGACAAAGGAAGAAAACAATCTATTTTTAATAATATTGTTTATAATTTGACAAGCAATTCTCTCTTTTCTCCATTGTTTTGTCTGCAATAGACCCCTTTTTCCCCAGCACAAACCAACCTCATGTCGTTTTTTTGTATTTCTTATTTACAATAGTATACATTGAGCGTGTGATTTTATAATATACAGTTAATAAGCTGCAATTAAATCGTCACAATATATTGAAGAAATACACAAATATCAATAGAGGCTACGGTGGTTTAGTGGTAGAGTGCATGAAGACCTTGGTTCGATCCCAACTCTCGCCAAGTGAACTTCGTGATGGACAAATACCACGTGCGTGGGTTTTCTTGGGATTTTCCCGTTTCCTCCCACTTTCTTCATTCCACCATTTCATTAATTTTTCATCATCGTCTCCTTTAGCCTAGCCAGCATAACCGTAGAACGTAAAATTTCAAGATTTCATTACAGATATTAATAATCAAATATGTTCACGGTTCCTTCCCTATCTGACATAATAACATTGAATCAATACGGTTTCCAAGTTGCAATTAAATCGTCGCAATATAACATTGAAGAAATAAACGCATTAATATTCAAATGCTGTTACTTTCCATGCCTATTCTGATATAATTAAATTGAATAAATACAGTTTCTGAGCTGGAATTAATTGATCACAATAGTTTCTATTCCACTAAATACCTCCAAGCTAGTGACATCTGTTAGCACCAATCAATGCAGATAGTGACATTTATTAACGTAAGTTTGTCTATAAGGAATTAGTGTGACAGACATACTGACACGTTTCTCTTTTATAATTAGAATATTTTTCTTATATATTTACATATTTTCGTTAAATAAGTTTTTCGTTTAGTTGTAACAATAAGAAAAATCCTAACAGTAGATCAAGAAATCCAGAAATGATTTAGTTTTGAATCATTATTGTGATCACGTATTACCGAATGATATCTTTTCTATCTAAGTGTAATATTTTGTGAATTATACCGATGCTTTGAGACGTGAATCTACTGTTTACGGTTGGATACTGACAACGTTGAGTTCCGACTAGGAATCGAACTCGGTTTATCCACACCGAAGACGGAAATGCAAACCTCGTTGACACGAAGGAGTATGCTACGTTATTACTATTAGGACATGAATATTATTCTAGTACGTGTGAGTACTGGAAAACACATTTTAAATTTTAACCATTGGCGGATAAGGAGAAAACTGAAAACATAGGCCTACTTGACAACTATGAGTTCAGACTAAATAGTTTTTAAATGTGTGGATTTAAAAGTACAACTAAATATGACACAAGGGCTGAATTTTATTAGAATCAAAAGAACAGGAAATATAGAGTAATTATTTTAATCTCTAGGCGTTAAACAAAATACAATATTTGTATGTCTTAGAATGGGACTTTAGAATTTAAATTATTAGTTATTATTTTCATTGTTTTTTATTTTTTATTTTCAACTTCTGACTTCACGATGTTTTTGCAATTAACGAAGAGTATATTGTCAGAGTTTACTTTTTTGTTTCTCAATGTTAAAGCTAATTATTATTTCTCTTTTTATACATAATATTGTTACAATAGTATTGAAATATATAAAAAAAACAATGCATGTTTACAATTCTTCTGCTCTCTATTATTATTATTATTATTATTATTATTATTATTATTATTATTATTATTATTATTATTATTATTATTATTATTATTATTTCTTAGATCTAGTAGTAATAGTATGTTTTCTAAGTTCAAGATTAGCGTCTCTTTTCAGCAATGAAGCTGTTTGAAATGTGAGACTAAATTTGAGGTGGAATATGAAATGTCATTAAATATTAAATATTTTTTATTGCTCTTGCAGTGGGACAGAATCCATGAGGACGTACTCCGAAGTCATACACGCTAGTTATTGGACTAAAGGAGTGGGTCTAGCACAGTAGTAGTAGTAATAGTATAAGTTGTAGAAGCAGTAATTATTATTTATAATCTAAAATGTGCATAAAATATTAGATTTCTGAGTATCAAGTGTAAATGTATTGTTTCGTTAAAAAATATTTAGAGGGTTATGTCGTGTAATTAAGAAAAATAAAGAGGTTTCTTTCCTTACTTAAAATAATAGAGAATAAAATTTAAGGAATAAATGTTTCTGAAATGGCCATGATAATATTCAAAGGAAGGATTTCTGCAGATATGAGTACAGTTATTCTTGAGAGTTATTATTATTTTTCAGAAGATAGTTTCTTAGAATAAGTAAACAATAAAATATAGGTTGCTGAAATCTTGATAGTAAATTGAAATATTGAAAAACTAAGTTAGATGCAACTATCTATTTATATTATTGATATAGAGTTAGATTGAATTTAAACTAAATCATTGATATAAAACAGAATTATGACATGAATAAATTAAAGACTTCCATTCACATGAACTTCTTGTATGTTGTTCCTTTACATAACTGAAATGAGAAGGTTTCTACTTACAGGATGAATGAAAGTTTTGATACGATGTTGACCGAATAATTAGACAGTCAACTAACTTCACGATACAGACAATAATGTCGTTTTTGACCATGCATGTAGGCAGAAATTTATTTCGGGACGGGTCCAAATTCAATATTAGGATAAATTATATTAATATATATAAAAATAACCCCTAAAATTAGACTAAATTTATAGAAAACTAGGGATTTCGCGGGAGGTTCAGACCCCTCGGTTCTTCCCCTTGCCTGTTCCTGCTTCTGACCAATCTGCGGCTTCTCACCAGATCTCACCCTTTGTTTATTTTATTGTCAATTTATATATTTTTCTGTCTTGGCCTTTCACCTGTAAGTTCCTTGTTTATTTCTGTATTTTGAGTCTATGACTTTCATTTCTCTGATTTCACTTCCTTGAAAGTGAGTTTGCTTGTTTTGTAGAGATTAAACCTTTGCTTTATTTTCAATAACAATTTTTTTTAATATATATTATATTAGAATTACATTACAGTATAATAGTAGTAAGAACAGAGGTAACGGCTTAAATTGACTTTCATTAAATCATACCGTATTTAAGGATTCCTTACACATGCAGTTGAAACTGTATATTTACAAGTTAAAGAACTCAAATAAGAAAGGACAAATTAGGGCTGTCACACTTCGTCTTCCTGTTAGAACTAAAGAAAGACATATACACAGATGGATGAATCTTAAAATCATTAACAGTCATCGTTTGTTTTCACTCCGACATTTCCGTGGTTTTTCTTGTCTTCTCTCTTTCTCTCACAGCAGTACCGAAAATATCTTCCCGACAGTAATGCATGCGTTAACCCGTGAAGTGATCCTTATCTGCAGAATGTACCGTCAAAGGAAACGGCGCCTTTGCAAGTGTTAGTGCGTTCTCAGTCCGGAGAGCGGCAATGTTGAAAGGTTATAAGATGTCTGAGTTCTGTCAAAAGGGAAGAATTACATCAGAGGATTCGCTTTGATGTACTTTCACGTTTGCCTATATGACTGATCACTTTCTTGAGAAGACTCTAGTTAATTTTGTTGTGAATTTTTAAACTTTCATTTTTCTTTGTTTTCGCAAACAAATCCGAGTTGGTTATCCCTTTGTTCTAAAGACAATCTAGAAGGAGAGGTCATTTTAGGGTGTAATAACATTAATAGTAATAATAAAAAGTAGAAGATGTTTATCTATAGGGAGAGTCACAGGATACTAATTCATCTCCTGTTTCTCGCTAATGTTAATCTTACAACTAGACATTAGGCCTCAATAGAAAACGCTATAGAACATACACTACCTTTAATGAAACGAAGTTATTATTTTTGTAATGTAGGTTTTTAATAGATAACAATGGATTAATCCCATTGTCTTTGAATAATTTAAATTCCGAAATAATAATAATGAATTCCTAGTTTTGTGTCACATGTCTATGTCGTTTAGGTTAATAGAGACTAATGATTAATGAAAATGAACGGTTATCAAAGAATTGGCGGAACGAGAATGTGGAAAGCAATAGGGGAACCTAAATAAAACCTACGAACACAATGTTGTCCATCTCAAACTCGCTTAAACTAGTAACAAAATTATGCGCTCTACGACTTGGACACTATGTCACCAGAAATAAAAGGAGTGAGTTTTATATATATTAAATTCTAAGAACTGTTGCTAAATTTATCCTGGAACATTTTTAAGTAGAATGATAGGGAGGTACATTTACCTATCTTAACCAATTTCAACCCGAGGTGAAGAAAATAGTTAGATACACACAAATAAACTGCAAATCATATTGCATCAAAATCAATTTTTTTTTACGACAGTTCTTTCAGAAGCCATTACAAATGAAACTGTATAGGTAAAATCAGTTTAACTTGTAGCTACTTTTAAACACAATTAGTGCAGATTACTGGGAAAGCCTCAAAGAAAATATTTCGCATATTGCAACAATATAAAATAATTCTTGCAAAGTTATATTAGAAAATGATTTTGATATTACCTTATCCGTGTGAGCAAGCTTCCAACCAGAGTGTATTGTTATCTTTGTTTGCTCATGTGCATTGCATGTGCATAAATCTGGCAAAACCCGTTTTCGGAAAGAAATAAAAAAAAAATAAGCTGATCCTTTGTTTACGATTGTTCTCATGAAAGTCTCGTCTGTTCACGATTTGTAAACAGACATGATAAACAGAAAATAAAATGAACGCTTTCAATTTCACGTACCAGAACTCAGTTCCATAAATGAGAAGTAAACTACTCAAATCGTTCGTTCACAATTGTTCACATAAAATTTTCATTTGTTTACGATTTGTAAACAGTTTATATAGAACACAAAAATAACGCTTCCAGTTTCACATAACAGTACTCATTTGCTTTCTTTCGTCCACGATTTCTAAACACAGTTTATCCTAAACTTGCCATTAAACAGTGCTTTGAAACCCGGTGAATAATTTCGACTACCCCTGTATACTTAATATTTTAATATTAAACTATTTTTTAAAAGAAAGTAATGTGTTTATATGGAAATAAAGTTGTAATGACTGTAGATTTATTTGTAACAAAGGCAACAATGATAGACAAGGGGTCAAGGGGGTGATAACTCTCCCCTTTGGGAAACTTTGTCACTATATTAGAATTGTTCCTTAGAGTCTTTAGAATCAAAAAATTGTATTTGTTCAACATATAAGTGCAACACCTGGGTTCTAGGGCCCTTAACCCTTTAGCACCCATGTATATTTACAGACATCGATGTAATATCTTTAAATGACCGTAGAACAGAGCGTTAGTGCAACACTGGAACAAGTTATACCTCGATCGATTTGTAAGATTATAGGCTTTCAGTTTACGTAATGAACGGTATATTTTTGTGTACGAAGGAAAACTAATTTAAGGATATTTGAGAAAATTTCCCTTAGAAACGCCAATTCTTGCGATTCTTTTATTTATTACGTGGCAACACTGCAAACTAGATGAATAATAATATGTATTTATGTGTTCCGTTTTATGTTCAAATTAAACTGAAAATTTGGTCTTGATACTTCAAATAGCAGCAGATGAAATGTGTTTTTTTGTAGTTTTCACAGAGTTCATAACAATAGATTTTCATGGAAGTACGAGTACGACTTTGTGTCAAAGTTCCGACAATCATTGCAACACTGGAACAAGTTACACCTCGATCGATTTGTAAGAGTGTAGGC
Organism: Thermobia domestica; assembly: GCF_964235325.1. Taxonomy (NCBI): domain Eukaryota; kingdom Metazoa; phylum Arthropoda; class Insecta; order Zygentoma; family Lepismatidae; genus Thermobia; species Thermobia domestica. Next base: position 218,333,343 of record NC_137461.1, on the reverse strand, counting down.
TTGCAGTATACGTGATGAACGAGACATTTCTGGTTACGTAGGAAAGAAAATTGTGGGATGTTCAAAAACAATTCCCTGAAAAACCTTTCTTGTGATTCTTTTAGTTATTACGTGCCAACACTGCAAACTAGGTGAATAATAAAATGTATTTATGTGTTATGTTTTATGTTTTATGGTTATGTTGTAATACCAAAACAACTAGTATTTTCAAAAGAACATAACGTAACCACACAACAGTAAAATTATTTCTTTGAAATAATTTCTATTATATCATGGACCAACAAACCATAAAACCATCCTGGAAGATTTCTCGGTACCGGGAATCTGCCATAATGTAACGAATGATACAATCAACTAGAATAACTTGTTTTCTATAGATAAAAAACGGAACATTGTTGACACAAAGTCATACTCATACTTCCATGATAATCAATTATTATAAACCCTGTGAAGTCTATAAAATACATATTTCCTCTGCTGCTATTTGAAGGATCACGACCAAATTTTCAGTTTAAGTTGAACATAAAACAGAACACATAAATACATTTTATTATTCATCTAGTTTGCAGTGCTGGCACGTAATAAATAAAACAATCGCAGGAATTGACGTTTTTAAGGGAAATTTTCTCAAATATTCTTCAATTAGTTTTCCTTCGTACACAGAAATATACCGTTCATTACTTAAACTGAAAGCCTATAATCTTACAAATCGATCGAGGTATAACTTGTTCCAGTGTTGCACTAACGGTCTGATCTACGGTCATTTAAAGATATTACATCGATGTCTGAAAATATACATGGGTGCTAAAGGGCTAAGGGCCCTAGGACCCAGGTGTTGCACTTATATGTTGAGCAACAGCTATTTTTTGTTTCTAAGGGCCCTAAGGAACGTTTCTAATATAGTGGCAAAAGTTTTCTAAGGGGAGAGGGAGTTATTGGCTCTTGGTCTATGAAGTTAAAATTTTGTAGCTGCTACTACTAATTCATTGTCATTTTCAAGAAATTGAAATATTATTGCTCCTTTAAAGAAGCTGCGGCGACATGTATTTTTATCGATTTCCATAGTGTATGTTTGGTTTCCAAAAGTATGTTCTGCTACGTGAGGTTGAGAGCGTCAGTTTTGTTTCTAGTAAAAATTGTTTGCAAAAAAAAAAAAAAAAAAAAAAAAAAAAATCCTTATGTAAAGAATTGCGAAAAACAATGATCAAACGAAATGAATGATTTATTTTTGACTTCCAAAACTTTGTTCAGGTACGTAAAGCTGGAAACGTCTACTCAGTATCAAGTATAAATTGTTTACAATTCGTAAACAAGCGGAAATTTTATGTAAACAATCATAAACAAGCTATAAGCAAAGATGTACATGGTTTATTTGAGATTCATGAAAATGTTTCGGCTATGTGAAGTTGGCAGCATCCATTTTGTTTTTTGTTTAGAATGTTTTCAAATCGTGAACAAATGATAAAGAAACGATCTGCTTTATTTTTGCTATCCTAAAATTCGTTCTACCTGTCTTTCTGTTCGCCGAATGGCTTTGGCTACTAAATTATCTCACACTTGGGCAGGCAACCATCTTGGGCGAATCAACAATTCCTGATTCCTGCTATTAAATCCGGAATCAGTAATTCTTGCTGCTGTTTCCAAAACTATTTAAAGGAAATTTATATTCAGAAAAGGGTTTTTCCGAGCAAAGTTTAAACTTTTTTGTGGCTTTTGATTTGTGTGATGCTGCCAATTTTCATTGAGAGTTAGGCTGATTATGGAACAAAACACTCCACTTAGAGTTAAGTGCAGAAAATATGTTTTCTTTTCTTTTTATAAAATTTCTAAATTAAATTTAATAATTTCTGATTCATTGTTATCTCTCATTAACTGTATTTAAGACTGCGAGAGAAGAGAGGAATCAATAATAACTTCATTATTCGATATAATTTCGGTACTTCCTTGATAAGATTTTAAAAAATGTGTGGTTAAGGAAATCTTATGATTGCCAGATATGAGAATTGAGCTTTAAAGGTACCTGCATAATCCACTACATCTTCCACACTTTGCCAATATGCATAAAAATAATTTGGCAATTCAATCTAAAAATTATTCACACAAAATAATTTGAAAAACGGTCTGTGGATAATCTTAAACAGTTACATCAGGCAAATAAAGTCAGTTGCAAGTCATGAGAAAAAACCTTCATCATTACAATAGTAAAAAGACTGATATCTAAATCGAAAATAATGTGTAATTGTTGTATGTAATTGAGCTTATTGTACGAAACCTGTGATATTTAAATTGCTAAACAACATCAAACTCCAAGTATAAGAATACGTCTTAAGACTGTTGACTGTATCCTCTAAAGTAAAAACAAAAAATGTTCTACATCTAGGGCTACACTACCTTGGTAGCCTATATGTAAATAAAAAATATCAAATAAAACCAAATTTAAAAAAAATAATATTTGCAAACCATACTAAGAAAAATAAAATAGAGATTTAGTAGTTATTTTCCAAAGTGGTGACTTGGCAACGTGAATTTCGTGGACTTTCTCTGAAAGAAGAATATTGTGACTTTTCTCTTTAAAAAAAAAAATGTTTTTTGTTCAGGAGCATAAAATTATTCCCAGGACAATGAAATAGATACTTTATCTAATTCATAATACTAATCCTCATTGTAGATGCGTAGCCAGAAAAATATAATTATTACTGATAATTTTTAACTTAATCTTGTTTCCAATAACAATTTGATACAATAGAAATATATAACAATTTTTTCTCCCCAGTAACTAAGATGTAAACTCAAATATAAGGAACATTTATAGAAAAGTGGAAGGGAAGTTATTATGTTGCATGGTAGACACATATGAGAGATATAAGCAAATGCTTGTTTGTGACTAGCAAAAACTGCCAAATGTGAACAAATCTTTATCTCTGATTGGTAGAGAGATTGGTGGGTGTGTATAATAGATTCGGCCCCATAATTTTGAGGGAATGATCACGAGTAAAAAATCATTTCGGGCAGAAAAACGCGATGGGGAAGCTTCACATCGCGCGAAAACAATGCCACGAAAATAGACTCTATATGATTACAAACTAGAGTTTATGAAATTCTTCAAAATATGCAATATAAAACAGATTAACAAAAAGTGTCAAATGAAGTTGACAGATAAGAAGCCGATTTTCATGGAATGCCATGCAAACGTTTGAGCGGAATGCCAAGACTGGCTGCAGACGGTGAAAAATACTCTGTCAGGATTGTCGATCATACAGCTTTTGCTCCATTCTCCCGAAAGATGATGCTGTCACGTTATCCCTTTCACTGGTCTGCTCTTTGCCAAGTTCCGTAAAGAGAACTTTTCTCACGCCGTTATCGTAATAACACATCAAATCACTTCAGAAACGTGCTGCGGATGTGTAAACAGTCACTTCAGGCAAATAATCAGATGCGGCTTTGAAATGATAGTTAATAGTCAATATTCGTGCTATACAAATTGAAAGAAAAATCTCTACAGCCATTAACACACTACATGTATATTTAAATAAAAATTATTTTCAAACTAACAAAATGAGACTTCAAAATAAAATGTGTGGCTTCCAAAAAAGAAACCTTGTCCATTACAGTAGTCAAGAAATTGTATCAAATAAACCGAAAAAAAAAACGTTCTACAACTATGAACAAGTTGTACGTAAATAAATGATTTCTAAATTAACAAATGCAATCAAAATCAAGAGATTAAAATAAATGTGCATATATCCAGAGTAAATTGAGAAAAGTAAAATTATTTGTGATCACAGTTACTAATCATCTAATCTCTAAATGAACAGAGTATGAAACAGCAACAACATAATGGTTTAAGTCAGTGTGACCAGTACGAAGTCTAGTCTTGAGTACTTTAAAGCGTTCGTTTATACGATTCCATTTCATCTCTTGTGGCTTAGAATAATATCCAACTTCCAACATGGACGTTAATGTTTTGTTATCTGATTGTTTCTCGTGCATCAAGGTAATAAACCTGTATATATTTGGGTGATCAGTAATTGACTTTCTCCTCATCTTCGAATGATATCTCTCAAGTTATCATTTACACATTTAATTTAGAAGTTTCTTGGAAAGGAAAACATATTGTGTACCTAAAAAGCATATAACAAGGAAACATCTGAACACTGATTTAAATGAAACTTAGTATACTTGCAGAACATTGAAAAAAAATCGACACGTATTGTCTTATTATTATTATTATTATTATTATTATTATTATTATTATTATTATTATTGTTATTGTTATTATTATTATTATTATTATTATTATTATTATTATTATTATTATTATTATTATTATTATTATTATTATTATTATTATTATTATTATTATTATTTCGGCAATGGTGTGGGTTTAAGGGTAGAAACCACTCTTTGAACGTTAGGGGTGGTCTCCAACCATAGAAAACAATCATTTAATGTAGAAGAATACGTACTCTCAGGGAGGTTAGGACAGCTGATTCAGAGTCTGATGTCAAAATTACAAAATTCAAAATGGTGGATCCACTATGGTGATTACAATTACAAAAAGTCTTCTAGTTTGAAATGCTCTGCAGTTAGCCAAGAACAATTATACCCCTATAGTTGGCATGGGTTGCTGTTAGAAGGTTGCAGACCAATTTAAAAACCCCTATATGTAGGTCTACTTATTTTATCAAGGTATTTGATTAAACTAAGTCCCTGCACCTGTCAGTATTCGAAGTGCTTGTTTAAAGTGAATTTTTTCTCGCCTCTCACTAGTCGGGGTGCTTATTTATAGTGAGTCCCCTCGTCTTCCATTATATCAGAACTTCATATATCCTCAATTATTATAATTGTGAATTTGTTGAGAAAATGTTTTACGATAGTGATATTCCGTAAAATTGTGTGCGATACATAAACATTGACTGCATCACGCACACCTTATTACGGCAATAGCTGTGCACAAATCCCAAAATGCTGTACAATTTTTGAAACAAAATGTTACACGCTTTTCAAATCCAAGTGATTTTTCTTCCAAATAACCACTTTTGTACCACGCATATCTAATGAGTATTGCCCGGATGTTGAGGAAAGATCCTTTTACGAATGTTCGTAGACGAGGCTTAACGTAATATATGTTCATTTTGGGTCATTGTAGGCCAGAAAGTGGTGGATTTTATTTGTCTTTTTTTTTTAATTTTTGCCTTTTTCGGCATTTGTTGTTTATTGGTCTTTTTAAAGCTTTTTATAGGTCTTAACGTCTTTTTTTTTGAACGCCGTCTTTCGACAATAAATTTACTGGCCATTAACTCGAATCACCACCACCACATCTTTTCTTTAGTAAAGAAAATTCAAAAGATAAGACATTTTTCAACGACTGGACTGATAAGACCAAATCTGCAACAATCACAATCACAAGACAGATAAGGAGGCGTAACAATGTCCTCCAGCAAAGGGGGTGAGCGTGGAGAAGTTTTCTTAGTTTAGTTTGTACTTCAGTTTGTGAAAGAAGGACAGACCGCACCAGAAGCTTGTAATTCTTGAATACTATATCCATTAAATATGTAATTCTAATTAAAATGGGTCTTATTTTTACGACCTTTTTCCCAGATTTTAGATCATTTTTTTGAAAGATGTTTTTAGGTCTTTTTATAGGTCATTTGTAGGCAATTTTTAGGTATTCAACTTCGGAGTCCTACTAATAAGATTTGCAAATCTGGAAGAAAACTGATTATGAATCTGTGATTAGATCTTGATTATATTATTACGAAAATGTAAATTTATTTTGTAGTTGTAGGGAAAGCCAATGCCAGAAAAATGTGTCATGAAGTTTTTCCACGGCCTAAAGAAGGCTGAAACCTACAAGTTGTTTCTGCAGGAATGGTTTTTATTTTGAGATATTCTTTTGTTTTTAAAATAGGTTCAAAAGTTGATGAATTGTGGTCATTCTACAGGCAAGGGGAGTCACTTTAATAAGCACCCAGAATAATGAGAGGCACAGACACGCGGTTTAATCAAGTATCCCGATAAAATAGGGTTTTTAAGTCAGTCAGCAACAAGTACAGATAGGAGTTTCAAATCAGTCAGCAACTTTCAAACAGCAACCCCTGTCAACTATAGGGGTATAATTGTTCTTGGCTAACTGCAGAGCATTTCATACCAGAAGACTTTTTGTAATTGTAATCACCATAGTTGATCCGCCATTTTGATTTTTGTAGTTTTGACATCAGATTCTGAAACAGCTCTCTAACCTCACTGGCAGTATATATTCTTGTAGATTAAATGAATGCTTTCTGTTTATACTTGGAAACCCCTATAATCTTCAATAATAATAATAAAAAAAAAAAACGTGTCGATTATTTTTCGATGTTCTACAAATGTGTTAGGTTTTATTTAAATCAGTGGGTTACACTTCCATAAGACTATTTCTAAGTGAAGTGTAACGCTCGTCGATGATACGCATGCATTTCTATGAAATTTTGGCAACGTTGCACAAATTAACCATAGGAAAATGAAGGCAGATGCAATAAATCCCTTTCTGTATGTAAATTTCCTTTTACCCGACTGCCCACGTGTGCAATAATTTCGTAGCTTAGGGCATTCGGCCAAACAGAGACGAACCGGTTCTACCAGGTTCACGCACACGTGTCGAGTCGCTTTCAGTACCGAAACTCTAAATATTAAGTGCTACAGTTTAAGAAGGAACCATAATGCGTTCGATTTTTTATTGTTCTCCCACTGGTAATCGAACACGCGATCACTTGCTAGCTACTAGACCAATTGATAGGATGTAACCGGAGTCGAAATTATCATTATTCTTAATTAATATCAAACTCCAAATGACAGCGCTGTTTTCAAATACTTTTGGAAATCAAATACCAAGTTTACATAACATTGGGTAAAATTTATAAATATTATCGTGGAAGAGAAAGACAGATGCTTGTATTGTTGATTAAAATCTCACAATATTGGTTAGACAGCTTATCAGTAACATATTTCCAGGTGCTAGTTTACAATGAAATAAGAATAACTACCAGTGGTGGAGTATGACATTTTATAAAATGTTTGCTCAATTTGTACCTTAGGGTGTTTCAAAACAACACCGACAACGTTTGGGAGCTGATTCCTGACACCAAGATAAGACAAAAAGTATAGACCAATCTGGGTTCACAAATGCTTCCTTTCGGAGTTATAGGCTGTCGAAAACTTTTAAATAAATGAAATTTAAAGGTCCATAGCTCCAAAACTATGTTACCTATCGTAGTCGGGTCAAGATTTCACTTAGAAACTAGTATGTGCCCTATCCAAATATCCATGTTTCAAAATTCTATGGTGCTTCCGCAGCAATTTTTACACAGGTAATTTGGCTATCGGTATATAATTTGAAGTACTCATCAACTACCTCTATAACATTTTTGAGGAAGTACTGCATGATTCTGAAACATGGATATTTGGATAGAGCACATATTAGTTCCTAAGTGAATTCTTCACCCGACTACGGTAGTTTCCATAGCATTGGAGCTATGCACCTTTAAAGTTCATTTCTTCAACTTTTCAGCAGCCTATAACTCCGAAAGGAAGCATTTGTGCACCCAGGTAGGTATATACTTTTTGTTTTGTCTTGATGTCAGGAATCACCTCCCAAACGTTGTAGGAGTTGTTTCGAAACACCCTGTACATTTGGTTGGGTATTGTATGTTTGGGAATTGTATGTTACAAAACGGAGTAACCTTTTGGTGAAATTGTACTATACGAACTAATTAAAACATACCATCAATCAAGTAACTTACATGCATATTGTTATTATTATTATTTTTTTTTCCTGTCTAGGATTCCAGATAATTTTCCCATCATCGATTAATCAGCACCTATGGGAGGTTCTCAATTCACAATTAGAGTCAGTATTTATATAACTTGAAGGCTATTGCTCAAATTTGGGAGGTATTATACCTGTGTGTGTGTGTGTGGTGAAAGTAATCCTAGAATTTGTAAGTTACCTGTAATGTATCAATTTTGTTTACTGCAACTATATATATTACTGCTTAATACAACCGTGATATGGAAGCCTCAGTGACTCAACGGTAGAACGTTCATCTCTGGTGCTTGGGATCTCTGCTTAGATCCCAGTTTACGTTAAGTGGACTTTTTGGCGAACAAATATCGTGTCAGTAGATTTTCTCCAAGTTTCCCCATTCCCTCCCAATTTCTTCGGTCTACCGTTTCATTCTTTTTCATCATCACCCTCTATTTTATCCAACACAGCATGTGTTTAGGACGTAAAAACTGAAAATTTTTTATTTGATTTTCCAACCCTGGACTCTTACCGTTGTTCTTCAAGAAGGTTGGTTCTCTCAATTGAGATTATTGGCAACCTAGGAAATCTATCTTCATTAGTCTGCTTCTCAAATAGGTCATTATTCTTTACATAGCTGACAAGCTTACTTCAACAGATGCTAGTAGAACTAATTCTCAAACTAAAACACAAAGTAAAATAAGGCAAGTGCACATAAATATTTAGTTCAAGAGACTGCCCTCGAGAAACTCAAAACACTGGGAGTGAACATTGGTCTGCACAAATACTGGTAATCCTACTGAGCATTGTCAGAAATATGGCTCCAGGTAGTAAGGAGTTCGTAGCTTCGGAGAGAAAATTCCTCTGAAATGGACACTGATTTGGAACAGTTTTTAAGAGAATCTAAATCTAGAAGTCCTAAACTTTCTAGCTTACCCTTCTCGTAGACTCGGTTGGTTAAATGTCCAACCATTGTATCTACAATCTCTGATATATATGACGAGCCATCTTCACTGGAATTAATAGACGAATATTTATCTTACAAGGAAAGTTATTCAACTCTTCGACGAGTATCGCATTGAAACTTGTACAAGTGGAAGGACATACAAAGATGGAATTATGCTTACTCTTACGATTCGCAACGTCGTTGAACCGGAAGTAGAATTATTGTTTTCCCATAGCCCCTGAAAGTTATGTACTCTAGTCATACATGCCAGAATGTGATACACTGGAACCTGTTTTCTCACGAAGACAAATATTGCAAACTCAAGATGATAACAGTCGGTGATGATTGCAGTCTGTAGTACCTCATTGATACGAACCTATGTCAAATGGAGCACGATACGTTACACCGATCGTAAGTTCCGAACGAACACGTTTACCCGCTGGAGAAAAGGGACAGGCTGAAATCACAACGCAAAAATGGCTTTCTATGATTATTATTATTGTTATTATTATTATTATTATTATTATTATTATTATTATTATTATTATTATTAGTAGTAGTAGTAGTAGTAGTAGTAGTAGTAGTAGTAGTAGTAGTAGTATGATTAGTATTAGTAATATGAGGAGTATGATGAGTAAAGATAATAATAATGAGAAGGAGAAGAAGACAAATGTGTTGTTTGGTCCGTTCAGTAACGAAGGACTCTAGCTCTTCTTGAGTGTCCTCTAGGATTGCTATAAAGATTTTAAAATCCACAAACAATCATAACCCAGCCGTAATTCGAAATCGGGACCTTTGAACTCTGCCTTGACTCCTCAACAAACACGAACATGAGGTCGGCAATAATAATAAGACGACGACAAAGAAATAATAATAATAATAATAATAATAATAATAATAATAATAATAATAATAATAATATTAATAATAATAATAATCCTATACCAGTGTTCTTAACCCAATTCCGATCACGACCCCCATATCATCACATCCTCTTGCCGGCGACCTTCTTATAATTTGTTTCTTGTAATAAGCTTGTGTCGAATTTTTAATACATCTATTGCAGAGATCTCACAATATGTATCTATTTCATAATAATATAATCTATTTCTTGTGTACAGTGGATAAAGTAATTTCCCTAAAAGTGAATGAATTAAAACCAAATTTCATTCATATTACAAAAATCGAATCCAATCTTCATACTATTTCAAAATGGAAGCCGTTTGAAAATATTAAATCTTCATAACTCCTTCAATTTTGGGTCATATGATAGAAAAAAAATAAAACAATTGCAATTACATTCTTCTGGTATTTCAATATGCTGTTCTCATTGGTTTCATATGGTATCTCTTTCATTTAAGTTGATTTTTAACCAACTCTGCATCTGTTGAAAATGTTTAGTAGACCAATTTTTTGTTGTTCTTGACAGTATGTATACAAATAAAAGCTGTCTATCAGAACAAAATTCAAAATAATTATTATTTAAAAATATTTTCCGGTATTAGATTCTAATTATATTTATCTCTTTCGCTTATCTTCGCAACCCCCAGGTTGATAAACTCTGTCGTATGCTATTTCTTCTTCTTGGAGACCTCGTGTTCGTGAGGATTAAGGCATCAAACCAGTGACTCAAGGGTCCTGATTTCGAATCTCGTCTGGGGTATAGTTGTCTTTGGATTCTGAAACTTTTATAGCAGTGCTAGAGGATACTCAAGACGGGCCGAATTCCTTCGTTACTGAACGGGCCAAACAATACATTTGTTATCTTCTTCTTCTCATTATTATTATCTTTACTCATCATACTACTCATATTACTAATACTAATCGTACTACTACTACTACTACTACTACTACTACTACTACTACTACTACTACTACTACTACTAATAATAATAATAATAATAATAATAATAATAATATTCATAGAAGGCCATTTTTGCGTTGTGATTTCAGCCTGTCCCTTTTCTCCAGCGGGTAAACGTGTTCGTTCGGAACTTACGATCGGTGTAACGTATCGTGCTCCATTTGACATAGGTTCGTATCAATGAGGTACTACAGACTGCAATCATCACCGACTGTTATCATCTTGAGTTTGCAATATTTGTCTTCGTGAGAAAACAGGTTCCAGTGTATCCCATTCTGGCATGTATGACCAGAGTACCTAACTTTCAGGGGCTATGGGAGAACAACGACGTTGCGAATCGTAAGAGTAAGCATATTTCCATTTTTCAATATGTCCTTCCACTTGTACAAGTTTTTATGCGATACTCGTCGAGGAGTTGGGTATATTTCCTTGTTAAGTCTATTTAAAAAAAATATATATCAGAAGCCGTGTCCACTGGTATAGTGGCTAGCGCATGATTTAGGGTTTGATTCAACAATTAAAGCATTACCGTGGTTTGAGTTACACTTTAAATTGTGTCATATATTATATGTGCTTAAAACGAATGCTTAATTTTAATAAACAAACAAACGAAATGAATGATTTTTTAAACTCACGAACACCTTCAAAACTTCAGTACAGTAACATTTTAATACAGTAGACTAGCTGTATTGTCCATCTAGTAGGCGTTATGTATCTGATATCTACTTGGGTAATACCTCTTTGTAACTGGGAAACAATACATTCACAGTGATAAAAGGAATTTGGAAGGTGCTTGGTGACAAGAGAGTAACAAAAAATTGATTTTGGGAAAACATCATTTAAAAATACTGTTTTCTTACGGTCCAAAGTCAGTAACTTGAATTTGAGAAAGAAGGATATATTATTATTATTATTATTATTATTATTATTATTATTATTATTATTATTATTATTATTATTATTATTATTATTATTATTATTATTATTATTATTATTGTTATCGCTCTAATGAAAACAAAACTGACGTTTTAGCTATCCTCATAAGTCTTTAAAAGCATGTGTTTTCTTTAAAATGAATCTCTTTGTTACGTTTGTAAGAAATAATTTTAGTAACTACATACTATATTCCTATCAATGAGTGATAAGAAAGGGAATCTTTTTACTGCCTACCTCTTCGTTTCTCAAAGTTTAATTTAATCATAGAACGCATCAATTAAAATTGTTTCAAAAACCTAAACTTCTTGGAAACCATACTGAGAAAAATCCGTTCTCCGGACAGCGGTATATTGTACAAATATACGGTATCCTTTTTCTTACTACAGAAATCAATATGAAGCATACGTTATCCATATGCTACATAGGCACTGCCCTTAGATGTTACATCATGCCGTTGCAGAATGTCTGAGATCTAACTATTTTCCGTATATCACATGCATATACTTATGTTACATTCCTCAGCTGTATGTTATATACGTCCATTTGTGTGTGAAATTCTGACCGCCTATATTGTTGCATATGGAATGTACGTATAGATGGAACACTTATACGGAAAGTATTATAAAACATGCGTTTTCAGTTATACGTCTGCTGTACGTTAAGTCCAAAAACTACAGAAATTACTCATGTAACCTACCTTTTTAAGTACGCCACCTACATTTTTTTCTCAGTGCAGTTGATTACCCCATCTCTCCTAAATGACGACTCTATGGATTCTGTCACCATGTTATCTGATATCTCCATCGGTCTTGCCAAGCCGCGCTGATAACAAAAATGAACCTTGCCACAAAGAAGACAACTAACCGAGGTCTATGAATCGTAACGCAGAAAATGATAAAAAGTATAATTATATACCTCTATAATCGGAAACACACTTAATTGTTTGCATACTTCCACAAAACATACAAACACCAAATTTTGCATACTTGTTCGTCATGGGATGTGAGTAATGGGAAAATTCCGATATCACGAAAAAGGCGACATTTTCCATGTAAATGAAGTGTCGAAATTTTTCGTCGTTTCGAAATGCTCGTTTTTAGAGTAGTTCCGCACACCATAGAAACGTCATATTTTGTCAGGCAGTGAAGCTGGGAACATAGTTTATGATAGAAAAAAGAGCATTAAAATTCGTTTTCGTTTCGCGGCGCAAATCGAAAAAATGTGAAATTTGTAATGGCTGTATGTAGGACGTTGAAATTTCGAGGTGATGTTTATTCTGATGCGTAGTTTGCGAATCCGCCCTTAAACTTGAAAAAAATAGTCATGTTCGGTGTAAGAAAGTGCTAGGTATGTTATAAGGGGGCGTCTAATTCTACACAACTTGTAGTAATGGTGGAATCACGAAATTGCGTTCAAGAGTGTAGATTACAGCCAATGTGAGGGGAAAATTCCGACATGTTGGAAAAGTCGTCATATTCGGTTCAAAATGGCGGCTCAAAAATTTGTAACCATGAAAATTGTAAGTTGTGCTCTTGGTAGGTAAACCAGGTTTCGCTATGTTATTAAGGACGTAGTTCAGTTTAAGTGAAGAAACAAATCATTGGAGAAGTCGCCATCTTGAATGCAAAATTGCCATATTTTTGAATTGCCTTCATTTGGACTCTTATGTGGTATATTGAGGAGAATAAACAAACAGAATTCAACGTAGTAAGTTAGCTCCGCGGTAAACTGTCTGCTTTCTAAGTAGCAGGTCTGGGTTCGATTCCCCGCCGCACCTTGTTTTATCTTACGTTTTTTTCTTATCACGTTGCTTCGTTTTATCAAAATAGTTTCTGTTGGCATTGCGTGAACAAAATATTTTCGTTATTACAGACATAGACGAAAAGAATATATTTATACACTAACTGTTGATATCGTCTCGAAACTAGGCAATATGTTCGTGTGAAGCTTCGAGACGATACTCAACTATTTAGAAAGAAACATATGTAGCTTTAGAGATGGGGCAACACCAGTTTTCTTTCAGAAACAATGTTCCTGAGGATCACAGTTAGTATTCCCAGGGGCACTGCTCATAGTATTCTATTTATTATTCTATTATACACATATTATTTGGTCTCCTGCGGGGCACTCTAAGAGCCCCAAGGAGGCAGTGTACCCCCCAAAAACATTTTGGAAAAAAAACATTGAGCATCATTTCCACGATATAGTATACAGACGAGACAAAAATACATTTGGTCTTGCAAGGATAGTGTGTGCTTCGAACCGGAAATAATTGCAAACAATCTCCCTTTTTATACACACACAGACACCCCCCCCCACATATATATATATATATATATATATATATATACGCACCTTTTGATAATTTTCTCGTTGGCAGCGTATATAGTTATAATATACGGGATACGTGGAAAAGTACCTCTTTCGGGTCAGTAGTTTGTTTACAGTACCGGTTGGAGTGAAATGCGTTTTATAATAGACTCAACCTTATAGGCAAACAATATATGCTATAAAAATAAACTTTCAAAGAAAGAAAAAGTGAGGAAAAGATTGTGAGGAATCGAACCCAGGTCTCCTGGCCAGTAGCCTCACGTCAATCCCCTACACTACCGATTTCCTTAGATTTTAGACATCGTTCTTACTGCTCACATAGTACTGGTACGGTGCGGCCGGCATCTGTGGGGAATTATATACCTCTATAATCGGAAACACACTTAATTGTTTGCATACTTCCACAAAACATACAAACACCAAATTTTGCATACTTGTTCGTCATGGGATGTGAGTAATGGGAAAATTCCGATATCACGAAAAAGGCGACATTTTCCATGTAAATGAAGTGTCGAAATTTTTCGTCGTTTCGAAATGCTCGTTTTTAGAGTAGTTCCGCACACCATAGAAACGTCATATTTTGTCAGGCAGTGAAGCTGGGAACATAGTTTATGATAGAAAAAAGAGCATTAAAATTCGTTTTCGTTTCGCGGCGCAAATCGAAAAAATGTGAAATTTGTAACGGCTGTATGTAGGACGTTGAAATTTCGAGGTGATGTTTATTCTGATGCGTAGTTTGCGAATCCGCCCTTAAACTTGAAAAAAATAGTCATGTTCGGTGTAAGAAAGTGCTAGGTATGTTATAAGGGGGCGTCTAATTCTACACAACTTGTAGTAATGGTGGAATCACGAAATTGCGTTCAAGTGTGTAGATTACAGCCAATGTGAGGGGAAAATTCCGACATGTTGGAAAAGTCGTCATATTCGGTTCAAAATGGCGGCTCAAAAATTTGTAACCATGAAAATTGTAAGTTGTGCTCTTGGTAGGTAAACCAGGTTTCGCTATGTTATTAAGGACGTAGTTCAGTTTAAGTGAAGAAACAAATCATTGGAGAAGTCGCCATCTTGAATGCAAAATTGCCATATTTTTGAATTGCCTTCATTTGGACTCTTATGTGGTATATTGAGGAGAATAAACAAACAGAATTCAACGTAGTAAGTTAGCTCCGCGGTAAACTGTCTGCTTTCTAAGTAGCAGGTCTGGGTTCGATTCCCCGCCGCACCTTGTTTTATCTTACGTTTTTTTCTTATCACGTTGCTTCGTTTTATCAAAATAGTTTCTGTTGGCATTGCGTGAACAAAATATTTTCGTTATTACAGACATAGACGAAAAGAATATATTTATACACTAACTGTTGATATCGTCTCGAAACTAGGCAATATGTTCGTGTGAAGCTTCGAGACGATACTCAACTATTTAGAAAGAAACATATGTAGCTTTAGAGATGGGGCAACACCAGTGTTTCTTTCAGAAACAATGTTCCTGAGGATCACAGTTAGTATTCCCAGGGGCACTGCTCATAGTATTCTATTTATTATTCTATTATACACATATTATTTGGTCTCCTGCGGGGCACTCTAAGAGCCCCAAGGAGGCAGTGTACCCCCCAAAAACATTTTGGAAAAAAAACATTGAGCATCATTTCCACGATATAGTATACAGACGAGACAAAAATACATTTGGTCTCGCAAGGATAGTGTGTGCTTCGAACCGGAAATAATTGCAAACAATCTCCCTTTTTATACACACACAGACACACACACACACACACACACATATATATATATATATATATATATATACGCACCTTTTGATAATTTTCTCGTTGGCAGCGTATATAGTTATAATATACGGGATACGTGGAAAAGTACCTCTTTCGGGTCAGTAGTTTGTTTACAGTACCGGTTGGAGTGAAATGCGTTTTATAATAGACTCAACCTTATAGGCAAACAATATATGCTATAAAAATAAACTTTCAAAGAAAGAAAAAGTGAGGAAAAGATTGTGAGGAATCGAACCCAGGTCTCCTGGCCAGTAGGCCCACGTCAATCCCCTACACTACCGATTTCCTTAGATTTTCTACATCGTTCTTACTGCTCACATAGTACTGGTACGGTGCGGCCGGCATCTGTGGGGAATTACACCTCTAAAATCGGAATAGTAATCGGGTTATATATGCGTTTTTTAGTATCTTTAAGGAAATGATGTCTTGTTATTTAATTGTAATAAGAAATGAGAAAGACACAATTCTAATACACTGTTATACTACTATGTAAAAAGTGGTTTGTTTAAAACGCTATAAACAAATTTTCAAAAGCCTCCAATAATATTCATATTCTAAATTACTTAGTTAATATCCGTCTTCATTGAAAATATGAGAGTAAAGATACACGAAGACTCTATGTAATTGCCCAGTGTATATAAACATTTCAAGAAGTCTGGCTGCCCAGTAAGTACATTTTTTACCAAAGGACACCATTATAATAAGATGTACTACGTTACACTGCAAAAACTAGTGTTGAATGAAATGTTATGAACTAATGTTTAAAAAGCCTTAACAAAATTCATTTTTATAAATTACCTACAAATTGTAGTCTTTATTGAAAATACAAGACGAGACATACAGGTTGACTGCAAGAAATTGTCCAGTAAATATGAAATATTTGAAAAAGTCTTGCTGCAGATAATATGTACCACTGTGCCCAAGGTTTACATTATAATCCATTGTACTACATTACAGTACAAAAGTAGTGTTCACTCAAATGCTATGAAAAAAATTTAAATAATTTCCAACAATATTCATATTTGTAAATTACCTAGTAAATTGTAGTCTTCATTGTAAATACAAGAATAAATATGCAGGAAGCCTGAAATATTTTCGCACTCTTATATCACAGATGTGAATTACTTTTATTGAAGGTAATATGTACAATTAACAACAGGGACACTATTATAATACATTGTACGTACTAAATTACACTGCAAAACATAATATTTAAAAGGGTGGAAAAATTCACATTTGTAAACAGTGAGTGTTTTCGGAAAATGAAATGTTTAATTGGTAGGCTATTGCAAGACAGTTTCCGCTGTTTATGTTTCAGAAAATAAATTCTGTTATTGTCTCTAACATGTATAGATGTGCACAAAGTGTATATAATTAGCCATGTACATGATTGCCAGAATAGAAGTAGTAATAGAGTTCTTTCTTATAAATTGTGTGTTTGCTGTCCAAAGTTAAATGGAAGAAATAATACCGGTTCGATTGAAGTATGTGTTGGTAACAGGTGTGTGCTGTAAAGGGAAGTGAATTCCTCAAGGAATAGTTTTCTAGAACTTGACACCTTATGGCAAAGCCATGACCGGGGGTCTGGGGGCGGAGCCCCCAGCGAGCTTTAGCGAGTAATGATCTATATTCACAAGTAAGAAAATCTTTTTATATGATAATACAAATAATAATAATAGGAAAATTTAATTTGTATTAATCAGTGACCTTGAATTTCCCAGTGCTGCCCTGAAATACGAATAAACTAAATCTAGTTTGAAGTAAAATAAGTTGGTAGCCCTGATCCCTGTATCATACCCCACTGTTATCCTTCTCTACAGCAGTAAGATGGAAAAATTAGGTACGTGCAATGCCAATCATAATACGATTCAGCATCATTTTTTTCCTCTAAAATATACAAATTATCATAATTTAAAATTGGAGAGGAATAATAAATATAGTATTTTTTATTTCGATGTTTGATTAAACAAAATACGATATCTGAGTAATACATGTTTATCGTAACACACTGAATACAGAACAGAAGTGAAACTGATGTTTCGACCACGGTGGCGGTAATTTGCAGTAAAGCGGAAAACGCGAATTGAATCTCTTTCCAGCTCAATCATCACTTTACGCTTCTTTATTTTTAACATTCAGTTACATTGCAATCAATTTGACATATTAAACAAGTGCAGTCACTAGTATTTTTTAACAGAAATCCTGGTTGAACTCTTGAATGCGTTTTCTTTTTTTTTTTTTTTTTAAGTATTTACTTCTAAACAGATACAAGTTAATAAATGTATTGTTACAGGAACTCAAGAAAAGATAATTTTAGAAGAAAAATTGATTTCAGTTATTATTGTTATTATAAATTTTCCTTTGATAAGAAAATGTATAGTGTATGGTTGCATAAATCCTTAAAATGTTTGCTGCTTGAAGATAGTGGTAAATCATATTACAGTGGAGTCCCGGTAATCCAAACACGTTTAATCCGAACACGCGGCTAATCCGAACAGGTCCGGGGGAGAAATTTTATTTATTTTTGTGGCTAAAATACGCCACTTTATACAAAGTAAACAGACAAAGTAAACTTTTGTTAAATACATTTTATTCTATAATACCTGTATTTAGGATTTAAGCCACATTACGACACTTACACAACTTTCAAATATAATACGTACTGCATAATATTGAAACCTATAGGTTTAATATGAGTGAAATACAGTAATATAGTAGAATAAGTACTGTCCTGTAACATAAAACTGAACATACAATTCTGGTAGAGTATAGTACTAGTATTATGCTAGTATCTACCATAGTACCATAGTACCGTACTAGTATTACTTGTTACAAGACACGAATTCAGTTATTGTCTTTCATCGCAGTGAGGAGAATCTATTAGACGACGCCTAGTTTCGCCATCGTCTCATAATTATATCATCAGGTGTAACAGTAGCTGTTGTTCCCGGTATCGTAGTACAGTACATATACCGTAGTCAGAAAACGTGTTTTGAAATACTATACGCTATGTGTTACAACATAATAGATCCGTTCACCCGCTTCAAACCGCGATTTTACTGTTATTCCAGCTAATCTGAACAATCACGTAATCCAAACAGGGTTCGTTCCCAATTAGTTCGGATTAGAGAGACTCCACTGTATGCATTTGTAATCACTAACAGAGAAATGAAGTGATTTCTAAATGTTATCTTCTATAATTTGATAATTTATTCTTAATTAGGTTTTCTGTCTCCCTATATCTTAAATTCCTTAATAAAAGTTGTTAGACCGCAGGATTTTGGAACATATATTTAGAAAAAGGACACACTATTTTCTAAGCCATTGCTTGAACTGACTGTAATACGTCTCATATTTTTCGAATTATTGAGCACTAAAGTTTATTTTTCGTTAGTTTCCGCAGTTTATTATTTTGAAATGGCGCGGTACCCATAATACACTTAAAGAGATGTACATATATCATATTTAGATGCTGCTGTGAACATCATTAATCTAGTGTAAATTTCTAGAGTAATGATAAACAACTATTATTTCTGATGCTTCCTTATCACTGGGTTATTCGCGTCACTGAATCAGACCGGGACTGAAAATGAAGACCCAAAGGACAAACGTCATGATTGTAAGTGATCCAAATGAACCGTCACTCGTGGAATCACTACTACTTAAAATACTGTACGTCTTCGGACTGAAAAGGGACATTAAACCTTCAAATCAACGAATCCAATGTTCAAAAATGTCTCTGTGTGGCTAAGTTTCTAACACTCTTCCTGTTCCTCTATAAGAACTTACTTGGATACGAAATATAGAAGCAGCCATTATACCATTTTAAACTGTGCATGTGCATACTATCTCATATAACAGTGGCGGCCGGTGAGTTGTGATGCTGGGTATTGCAGTAAGCAAAATCGGAAACCGAAAGTAGAAATTGGACTCACTAACTAACTGACATCACTGTAACGCACACACCAGTTGACATATAAAAATAAATAGATTTTTAAAGATAATAATAATAATAATAATAATAATAATAATAATAATAATAATAATAATAATAATAATAATAATAATAATAATAATAATAATAATAATAATAATAATAATATCTGTAAATTGAACATACTTTATTCATGGTTCCTCTAAGAAAATTTAAAGCATGCTTGAGAAACATATTTGATGCAAACAACCTTACTGACTTGAGTTGTATGATCTTAACAGTGTTGGGTAAGGTACTTGTAAAAAGGTAACGCGTTACAAGTTACTTTACTTTCCCTTAAAATGTAACGCGATACTTTTAGGTTCGAAACTTTCAATATGTAAAAAAATCATATTACTTCAATTTTCCGCATTATTATTATTATTATTATTGTTATTATTATTATTATTATTATTATTATTATTATTATTATTATTATTATTATTACACATTCCGATTTTCACCAATCATCGTAAATGTTTAGAACTATAGGTTTACCATAGTAGCGTTCCTATATCCTTTCATGTGTTACTTTATTGGAAGTTTTATGTGCTTCGCTGACTTCATAAACATAATATTACACGTTCTGAATCGCTTTATGTAGATGCAAGAACAAATTCTTACTTGACAGCTATACGAACATTTTTATATAATGGAACACTGACTAAAATGTCATACTGCTTATTATTATTCTGCTAAATTAATTATAACATTGCTATGTAAAAGTTAAAAATACAGAATATAGAGCAGCATTGCACTATACCTAATAAAATAACACATGAACTGGGGTGAATCAAAACTTCCCAGTAACTTTAAAATCCATACATACTTTTAAAAGCTAGTTGTTCTAAACTCTATAATCAACTGGACTCTAGGATAAGCAAACTGATCTGAAAGAACTCCAATATTACATATCATCAACAAACTATTTTCTAGTAATAAGATAGGCCACTCATCAGAACGCAGTTTATTCATATTAACCCCTTCTATATATCGTTTATTATGGCCCCTGGCTGTTAATAAATATTTCTCGCTTCACTTCAGACCAGGGATAAAAGTGCGGGGGAGCACGGATTGACGCCGTCCCCCTACTTTCAGAAAATATCTGTGGCGCCGTCCCTCTTTCTAAAGAAATATCAATTGCAAAAATTGGCACGGGAACAGCATGACGTCATGCGTCCCCTTACCTTTCCACTTTTACCCCTGCTTCAGACACTTTACTTTTAAGTTCTGTCCACCATCACCCTCAGTTTTTAAGAAAAAGTATTCTTTCAAATGTTGGAACTGTAAAATATTTTCGTTCTAGATGTTTATAAAAACACCACTGATCAAAGTAAAATAGACCACCATGGCACTTGTAGTTCACTCGCTGAATGTATTGATTTGGAGCTATCAAAATCTGACAAAACCTTACAGGTGCTTGTAATCAGTATATGTGATTTTCCTGAAGTACTCATCTCCCAAAAACAGCAAGTGTCACTAAGATCTTATCTGTTTGTCTGTATGTTGGTGAGTGACTGTCGGTGACTGACATTGCTCATGCTCCATTTCACTATTCTGAAAAATTCACTTACAAGAAAGAAACATTTGTTTCCGAATATATATATATATATATTGTAATTTCTTATTCGAAATGTAACGCAAAACAAGTAACACAAACTAGGTACGTTATTTAAAAATTTGTAACGCGTTACCGTTAGTTACTTTGGGAAAAATGTAACGCGTTACTAGGAAACGTTACTAGCGTTACGTTACTTCCCAAGACTGGATCTAAAGACGGACTCTAGCTTTGCCACTGGCGGATCCACGTGGGGGGCGGAGGGGGCGAACGCCTCCCCCAAAGGTCTTCTACTTCCAGCATGCATCGTTCGGAAATACAAATATTGTCTTTTCCCGGCCGATCCAATCTGTGTAACAAGCCTAGTAGAGTCTAATCAAAATGTGTGGTACTTAATGGTACTTAATCTTAATACAGACATATTTTAATTGTGAATACTTCTGTCCCTAGTTTCTTGGGACGGTTACCATAAGCCGCAAACGAGAGAGAATGATTCATACGTTGAACGAACAGCTGTAGGAAGAAGGAAAGACGGCTGATTCTGTGAACTAAAAATATATATTTTAAAATTGTGTCCTAGAAAAAAAAGTTTTTGTATTCTTCTTCTTCTTCTTCTTCTTCTTCTTCTTCTTCTTCTTCTATTATTATTATTATTATTATTATTATTATTATTATTATTATTATTATTATTATTATTATTATTATTATTATTATTATTATTATTATTATTATTATTATAAGATGCCTATATCATAGGATCACTTACGGCTAGATATATGAAAGTTGTTCTATATACGGCTAGTTTGATTAAAATAATGAAACATGGATTTGAAATGGAAATAAACGTGGTGGTGGGGTGTTGATTGCAATAAGGGATAAGTACGATTCCAAACTGATTGACTTAAAAAGCGAAACAGAATCTTTAGTTGTAAAAGTAGTTGTACGTAGTGTATCATTGTGTATTGTGACTGTATACTTTACACCTGCTTCTTCTATTGATAAGTATATGTCTTTTTATAACATGTTTGAATCGCATCTGGATTTTCAATATCATAATATACTAGTTATTGGTGATTTTAATTTACCTTTAATTAGTGATTACAAATATGATTTACAAACAGGAGGTAGCGCCTACAAAGTTTGTTAAATTTTATGAACCTATACAATCTATTCACCTTGAATGACATTAAGAATAGCAATAACAAAACGCTTGATTTAGTTTTAACTAATATTTTAAATACTGTAGTAACTAGAGAATTAATGCCGATGGTATCTGAAGACAAGCAACATCCTGCTCTAAAAATATCAATAAGTACAAAAAGTAATGTTAGTAGGGTCAAGAACGAAACTATTTATTATAACAATTTTCGAAGAGCAGACTTTCTTCAATTGTATAG
Organism: Thermobia domestica; assembly: GCF_964235325.1. Taxonomy (NCBI): domain Eukaryota; kingdom Metazoa; phylum Arthropoda; class Insecta; order Zygentoma; family Lepismatidae; genus Thermobia; species Thermobia domestica. Next base: position 218,310,771 of record NC_137461.1, on the reverse strand, counting down.
AATGTTGCTTGATACGAATTGGTCTGCCTTGTACAATGCAGATTGTGTAGAACTAGCTATTAGCATATTTTATAATAAAATTAATGAGGTCTTCTCTAGTACGGTTCCGAAAATACGAAAAAGAACAAGTAGAAGATATCCATGTTGGTTTACTAAAGAAATCATTAAGATGCTAAAATTAAAAGATTACTATCGGAAACATATTGCGATAGCGGAAGAATATAAGGAATTATTTAGGCAAGCAAGGAAAAAAGTAAAAACTATGATTAGTAAAGCATACTCAAATTATTTACGAGAAATAGAAAATAATATAAAATCTGATCCAAAATCTTTCTGGAACTTCTTAAATAATAAAAAAGTAAATCGTAATGTAATGAACTATTCAATGAAGTTTCAAGATGTTCCTCTTGAAACTACAAGTGATATAGCGGAAGGATTTGCTAGATATTTTCAATCTGTATACACAGATAGCTCTGTACAACATACACATCACGAAAATATTCTACCTTGGTCACCGAACTCGTTATCATTAGGCTTACTTATGTTGAGTATAAAAGTGCTATAAGAAAACTAAAACCAAAACGCTCATGTGGTCCAGATGGAATACCTCCATATTTACTAAAAGCATGTTCAAATATCTTAATGCTACCGCTATGTGCAATCTTTAATCTTATAATAAGGACTCAAGTATTTCCTGAAGACTGGAAAATAACACGAATTTGTCCAATATTTACACCGTGTGCGTGGGTTTTCTCGGGGTTCTCCCGTTTCCTCCCACTTTCTTCATTCCACCATTTCATTCATTACTCATCATCACCGTCTCCTTTAGCCTAACCGGCATAACCGTGGGACGTAAAACTCAAAGATTTCATTTCATTTTTTTCATTTTTTGTCCAATATTTAAGTCGGGTGATACGCGCAATATTGAAAATTACAGGCCAGTTGCTGTAATTTGCGCTCCGGCGAAGGTTTTGGAACATATCCTATATAGCAGAATTTTTAATCATGTAAAATGCTTTATAGATGTCAATCAACATGGATTTTACCCTGGTCGATCAACAACTACAAATTTAATTAATTTCATTCAAGATATACACAGTTCATTCTCAAATAAAACCAGTACACACACGATTTAGTTGGATTTTAGTAAAGCCTTTGACAAAATAAATCATAGTATACTTTTAAATAAATTATCATCATATGGATTAACTCAACCTTTTTTGAATTTAATTAAATCATACTTATCTGGAAGGAAATATTTTGTTCAATACAAACAATCGAAATCATTAGAATACGTAGCTACCTCAGGAGTACCTCAAGGATCAAATCTGGGTCCATTATTTTTTCCATTAGATATTAATGACTTACAGTTCTCAATAAAACATTCCAAATACTTTATGTATGCAGACGATGTAAAATTATATAAAGAAGTAAGGTGTATTACAGATACAATAGAGTGCAAGAAGATCTTGATTTAATATATAAATGGAGTGTAGAGAATAAGCTTAACCTTAATATTAAAAAATGTGCATTTATGATAATGTCAAGAGCGAAAGAGCGTATTAATTGTTATTCATATACTCTTAATGGTGAAAACATGGAAGAAATTACCACATGTAAAGATTTAGGGGTAAAAATTACACGTAATTTATCATTTGATAACCATATCACTGAAGTGGTTCTTCATGCCTATAGACAGCTTTGTTTCATTATACGGAACACCAGAAATTTAAATGATGTTGCAGCTATTTCTATGGTGTATAATAGCTTGGTTCGGACCTAAATAGAATATACATGCGTTGTTTGGGCTCCATATTATAAATCTCTTCAGGAGAAAATAGAAAGTATTCAAAAGAAATCCCTAATATATCTCTATTTTAAAACAATGGGAGCTTCCGCTATAAGAAACAAAATATCGTATAAAACCCTTTTAGATAAATTTAACTATGTTAGTTTGAGTAACAGACGTGAGTTTTTCCAATTCTCTATAAAATTATAAATTCTTATGTTGACAATAGTAATTTCTTACAAAAAATTGGACTCAATGCTAGACCAGGCTATCTACGTAAGCGACATCTGTTGACTGTAGATGTTCCGAGAACTGAAATGTATAAAGGCTCACCATTATATAGAATGTGCAGTAGGTTTAATAGCATATCAGTGTTAAACAAAGATCTAGATTTAGCATTACCTCTGTCTCTGTATACAAAGAAGTTGAAAAATATATTGTATTAGAATGTGAATACATGTATTTGCATATACATGTGTAAACCAATTATTTGACTTTTAATGTTTTCTTGTAATACTCTTCACGTTTAACGGTTTACACTCTTACGATAGTTATTATTGTCTTTGCCAGATATCTACAGGAATTTTGTCAGTATGATTATATTCACTATTATGTATAATATTATATTATATGAACTATCTATATTATGTACCTTCTGTAATTGGAGATTCTATTCTCTGTTGAAGGACAATAAATAAATAAATAAATAAATAAATTTGAACATTTTTTGCCACTTAACGTAGAAGGGCAAAAACAGAGGCGAGGGTTCACTAAAATGTTTGTCAGGTGTTTGAATTTCCTGACAGCATTTTAGCTCAACCCAATTCTATATGAAAGACACAGAAGGGAGAACGCGAAATATTGTGCCACAGTATCACGTAGAAGGATTTGCTTTATTGTGCGAAGCCGTATTCCGAACAAATTGGGGGTCTGGGAGCAAAATCCCACCTAAGCGAAGGCTACTATAATATACTTTTATTGCTGTTGTAAGCATAACTATAATTATACATGTTTCTAAATTCTGCTTTTAAGAAATTACCTAATAGAGCCAATTTCCAACCCCGTGTTCCTAATCTGGTCTAATGCGTTTTTTTTTTAACGTACCCAATTATACCACTGCAAAGCGGAGTATTCGGACAAAATACCCTATACGGTGCTCATAGTTCCGGGTTCGATTCCCGGTGAGGGTACATTTTAATGAAAAAGGTGGTTCGAATTCCACTATAATCAGTAAGTGGACGTCTTCTTTAGCCGTCATGTCATTACCGTGGAACGTTAAACTCAAGCAACAAATCAAAATACCCTATGTACAGAGGTCTTTACTTTTGCAATAATGTCCTATATTTGTCTTCTTGCTCTCTCCTGTTTAAGTGAAAAATTCCTGGATGTACCAGAAATTGAATTCCTTACACATTCTTCTTTAAATACATCAATTGAGTACAGTTGGGAGCTTTTCTTGAGAAATGAACAATTCCATTTGTGTCAAAGTTTATTAGTCAGTGACTCCCCAACTTCTGGTGAATCCTGGGTTCTATACCAATCATAGAAATGTTTTCTTCACCTTTGATACATCAGAAGATTTTGGTACGATTTATGTAGCCGCAATCTTAACGCACACTTAAGAAAATGTCAACAATGTTGACAAACTGAAAGCATGGTGAAAAACGAAACGTAACGCAAATTCAACATCTTGCCCTCAGGAAATATTCTTCGCATAGCCCTAGAGATCAAAGATAATGTCCCTCTCAGAGAGGCACTGAAAAAAAAATGTCATGGATACGGATCGACGACCGAAACATACCCTCGCATTCTATTGGATAATGAAATTGATAGATTTATGTCAAGCTTCATGTTTTCTTGCGATCACTTTAGTGAAACGAAGGGAAGCTATATTTATATACACAGAGGAGAAATGGGACAGGCTTCGTGGCAGATAGATGACAGGATAAATACCATTGTCAATATAGCGCTTTCTTTTGTCCAATACAGCACATCTGATATATCGCGGTGACTAAGTGTGAAGTGAATCAAGATACCGTCACGCCTCTGAAACAGAAGTGCGTATTTAATTTAAATCTAGAGAAAGAATATAATTTCATTTAAAAAAAACTTACAAATTCGGCTCATAAAATATAATCTGGGAATCAAGTTTACACCCCCCCTTCCTCCAGCCCCGGATTCATATGTGTCCCATTTTTGCAAATTGAAGTTCTGGTCACTTTGAGGGTACGCTCATCTTCCAGGAAGCGAACCGCCCCCTCCAAATGATTCTTCTGGATCCGCTAGTGAGCTTTGCGAACATCACATCTCTGTTTCTGTTTTCCACTTTGTGCTGTCACTTCTCCTCTGTATTGAATCTTTCTTTGTAGACTATGTAAAATGTCATTATACTGGTTAGGCTTCAGCAGTGACTACTACCCTTCATTTTTAAAATATGAATATATTAAGGGAATTCCATTTGTTAATTTCTTGTATTGGGAAAACTGATGCTATATTTCAGAAATTTTATCTTGTGCAAAACCTTCTTTACTGGAAACCTTGCCGCTGCACGAGCACTGCAATGACGAAAGCTTTTAACTTCTGGAGTGGGAGAAACTAGATTTTACGTTCACTCCAATAGTCCGTGTTGCAAAATCTTATCGTTGTAATGTCGTAAAATCGCAATAGAAATTAGTTACTCTATAACGGATTGTGAATTAATTTCAATTAATCAGTTCATTCCGAAATTATAATATTTTAACAATCGTATATGGCAGTTAAATCCAGGGCAGGATCGAGGGGGCTTGGGGGGGCTATATTCCAGGGCCTCAAGGTATGCAAGGGCTTCACTTTGACCAAAATCTCAACTGGCTATCTAAAAAGAATTAAGAAAATACAATGATCATCATAAAATAAAATATGACCAAAAGATATAAAATATACCCTTATCTTTCCTACTGTACTTTCACAGAAATGAATTAGGTGCAGTCAGCAGGGGCCACATATTTTTTCTAGCCACATGCCTCTAGATAGCTTAATCCTGTCCTGGTTAAATCACTTTTAAATAATTATAAAATGATTACGGCGCAATTACATTATTCTCAATTTTTCACTTGGAATTTGATCTTCGGCAGTTGTTAATTTCCAATAACACCTCCGGCAAGGTAAATTAAACTGCTTTTAACTCCAGAAAAAAAAAATCCACTCCTTGGCACACGCTATAAACAATTTTGTGGTCACTTCAGAAAGTGTCTGAGCGCTTGCGAAAACTAAGTTCAACGACACGTCTCAAGAGTGTGAGCAAAAAAAAGATTCAAATACCAGACACATCTGAATAATAATAATAACAATAATAGTAATAATAATACAAGCAGAAGAGAAACTGTTGCTATATAGATAAACATCCGAGGTTTTGAATAATGACACTTGCTGGTCTGTCATTTGTCTTGACAATAACACGTTCTTAAAGGCCCTTGTAATGCTTTATTTACATCTTTTTATTCACCTCGTCGACACACGAAGATTTTTTTTTTTTTTATTACGAGAGACGGACTATTCTCCTGGTGGGACATGCGGGGGCCATCTGTGTGTAGCTGTGTATGTTCATACGTACGTTTGTGTCTGTGTGTGTGTTATGTGCTTTAAGTGTGTAGTAGATGGCTGGCTGGTTGCCTTCACTAAAGCCCTGAGGACCGCCTCGAAGGGGTGTGTGTGATGTGGATGCATGCTGCTATATTTAGGGACTGTACTCAGAAATAATCCGCGCTTTGGTGTGTTTATGGTGAGGCCGAGTTAAAAGCTGCGTTAAGCGATGTGCTCCGTTTCTTCACTGTCTGTTTGACTAGTGCCTTCTCCTTTGTGAAGTGTGTATTTTAGTGTGTGCGTGTATATGTGTGTATGTGTGGGAACCCCTGCAAGAACATAAATCGTTGAGTGATCTGTCGATTAAGTGTGCGATTTATAACTTTTTATTAGGTGTTCTATCTAGTGCGAGTGATCGTCACCGTAACCATGCGTTAAAGCCGAAAGTTACGTTTCTCTTTTCACGTTTTCCCAAGTTCATGGACACATCGCTTTACACAACAATTTTTACTACGTAATAATTGATTCTTTACTAATATCTATTCCCGAAGACAACTGGAAACAGTATGCTAGTATGCTTGTAGGAATGTATTTTGAAATGCGTCAAACACCAGGAGTTAGCTTCCTATTCGACTGTTATTTTGATCCCTAAACATGTACTTCCTACGTGTTTCTCGTTCAGTTACACTATTGTTGTTTAACATTTAATTTTATACCCTATTTTGTTTATAAAATTGCGTTTTAGAGGTTTCTTGTTTAGTCAGTTTTACATATAGTAACTTTTCTTTCGACTTTTGTGTGGTGTGTATTGTGTATTTCGAAAAGAAGAATCGAAACGATAAAATGATATATGAAACGTATTATTACAAATGAGGATGTGGTTTGGTTCCTTTTGCGTTCCTTATATTTTATATATTTTCCTTTTTTGATTATTAATTATTTCTTGAAATTTATCAACTTTGTAAACAATTGTAATTAATTAAACTAACAATAATATGAAGTTGTTATTGCTATGTTAGTATAGTATGAAAAATCAACCAATCGTCATGACCGCAATTGGATTATTACTGTTTTTAGTGGTCCTTGCAAGTTTTACACTAGTATCCGTAACAGCTGGTGTTCAACTCACTCGAGTGGTGAAACTGAAACAAGGGGACTTGGTAGGCGAAATTGTGGAACCAAACCACAGACTTTTGCCCAAAGTTGAAAGGTTTCTTGGAATCCCTTATGCCTCGCCTCCAGTGGGCTCTCAAAGGTTTATGCCACCTGGATCACCGCCACCGTGGACCGGTGAAAAAATAGCCAACAGTTTTGGACCAGTGTGTCCTCAAAATCTTCCCATAAATAACACTGCTGTGGCATCCAGTAATATCTCTACAGGCAGATACAAATATCTGAAAAGGTTATTGCCGTACCTTCAAAATCAGGATGAAGATTGCCTTTATTTAAATATCTACGCTCCTGCTAGAGGTAAGTGCTATTTTCTTTTTACTTTTCAACATACAATAACAAAAAGTATTGCTGTATAATATATATATATATATATATATATATATATATATATATATATATATATATATATATATATATATATATATATATATATATATATATACGAGGATGATTCAGAAAGTAATTCCTTGATTTATCTTCGACAGATAGCGCTGATACAGCTATCAGTGGAAAGCTTGCAATGTCACCTAAAAGTGGTAGTAACATTTTTCAATTACTCTCCATTACGAGCAACATACTTGCGCCAACGGGACAAGGTTTTTCATGCCGTTGGCGAAGAATTATGGTAGCTGCGGGCGACACCATTGCCGAACTGTTGTTTCCATCTGCGTGTGACAACTGTAGCGTTGGCTTTTAAAGTGATCCTTAAGTTTGGGGAAGAGCCAAAAATCGTAGGGCGCAAGATACGGACTTTAGGGAGGATGAAGCAGAATGGCAACAACAGTTTGCCAGCAGGTGGGAGAACTTCGCATTATTTTGGCGGAGGAGAGGGCGTGTGATGGTACTCTATCGACTGACAGTTCATTTCCGGATCGTAATGGTGTATTCATGAGTCGTCACCGGCGATGAATGTTCCTGGACGCACAACCTTCTGCAGTCAGAAATTCAATGACAGCCCGCTGTTTCAACCGGACGTCACCACTGGATGCCATGGATTGCTCCATTACTCTGGAACGAGAATAGATAGGAAGGTGAAACAAGTGATATTCTATAGTTAAAACATCATTGCATTAATGATAGACAGTTCAGAATGTTTGCGGTACTATTGGCCAAGTAGTGGGCTTGGAGGCATTACTTTCTTAATCACCCTCGGATAAGATAGATAGATAAATATGCTACATATGAAAATGAAATCGAAGTTGTATGTCGCCTTTGCACAGAGAAATGGATGAACGGTTTGAAATGATTTTTTTTCAGAGTAGTTAGTACTTGGATTTAGATGCGTTATTTCTTTTTGATAATCAATTATACAGAAAATATGACGATTGATAATAAAGATGATATTTTGTTATTGTTGCAGCAAATTACTGCACATATGCATTGATTTTAATTTCACAATAATTGCATAATCACAGGATTTAACCAATAGCAGACACTGTGCTGAGATTTTTCGTTGTTATGATATTATTAGAGTGTTGCTATTTGTGTTATTCCAAACCAAGAGACTTTGCTGAGGTAAATCTTCCAAAAGAGGACACTTTGCTGGGAGATTTACTTTAACTTCTTCCATCAACAGAAATTATATAACCAGCAAGAGAGACGTTTTTATTTCATATATGTTGGATTTATCAGTAATGTTGGTAGGGAAAGTAACACGCATTGTAGATTTATAGGGTATACAATGAACTGTATCCCATAACATGGTGCGCTCTGCTAATCAAGCGCAGCATAAATTATGTAGCGTTAATGTAAAGGTATATAACGTACATTTCTAAATCCAAGGCGAGGCGTCCTTCTAATTTTTTTTTTTTTTTTTTTTTAAGAGAGTGATATTAGTATACACAAAATATCAACAGCGAATACTGGGTATATTTTCAGAACGTAGTATAAAACTGCGGTAAAAGTCAAATCAGATACAGACCTTCCCTAGTATTCCTTACTGGAAAGCTCACTAAATCTGCAAATGTACTAGGCTAACGCGGCAGGCGAAGAGAGGTTAAAGTTAAATTGAAACTGGTGATTCTGTTCAGTAAAGGATACTTCACATCATATCCCACGAAAGCAAGACGACACCACATTTTTGAACACGAAGTTATCGCGAAAAAAATAAATGTCTTGGATTCAAAAATATACGGTAAAACCATGGACGGAGCTAGGAATTGTCTGTTGGGGGCAGACCTTTTGGTCGGTCTCGGAGGTCTTGTTATGTGGCCATCTTATAGGTGGCATTTTAGTTTCTTGTCAAAAAATAGGGGGTCAATGCGCCCATGCCCCCCATAACTCCGCCCATGTGTAAAACCGTAAATAATTCTTAAGAGTACTAGAATGAGAATAGAGCACAAAATAAAACAGAGAAGGAACCTTCAAGCGAAGCTGTCTTGGTTAAGGTAATTCTAGACGTTGTCCTATTATTTACAACTCTATTTATTTCGCCTTGTTTGCTAATTTTGTTTTATTTCCTTACCATTTTGAAGTTTTTACAAGTATTATGCGCGACAACAAAACAATGAAATCTTTCAGTTTAACGTCCCACGGTTTTGTCTTTAAGACTATGGGATATGGATGATTAAAGCAAATGAATGATGATGGGAGAATAAGTGGCATGAGAATGTAGGGGGAAACGGGAGTACCGGTACCCTGAGAAAAAAAACACGGATACGATGTTATCCACGACAAACTTACTTAGTCAGGGGTCGTACCGCAACGCATAAAAAATAAGCGTTCTACCATTGAACCACTGTGCCCTTAACTGACAATAAAAGATCAATTAGTATTGGCAACGAACGACGTAGCTTTTATCCGTTTTTTGTGGATTTTCTCAAAAACTGCTCATGAGAATTTCTTCTTCAAGTATGTTATTTAGTTTAGCTCAATTTGATCTACTGATTGAGGTACATGTTATCTCTGGGCAACATTACGGTTAACCAAACATTGAAGTTTTAGAATTAAACGTATTTGTGTTTTATACCATTAACTATGCTATATACTATCGTCTTACTAGTATCATATTGAAGAACTCGATGAATGTACGTTCCAGTATCACTTTCACTTTTATAGGTGGCGCGGTTGCCGTACAGAATCATTTTTAAGATTATATATATATATATATATATATATATATATATATATATATATATATATAAACTATTTTTTTTTTCAAAACTACACAGGAGGTTTATACTCACCCACATCATTTGGTTTAGACCAATGAGACTAATTGATTGTTGTATATCTTACCTTTTGGACAACTTTTCCTCGTTAAGGTCGATCACTAGGTGTTCTTGGTGCCATGCAAAACGCTGCTTGAATAGTGCAGCGTTGCCAGATAATGTCTAGTGTTACTGATGCCAGATAACAAAGGAAGTAATGATGGAATAATGCTTGGGTAATTACTGGAGAAATTAGTTTTCTACCTTTGCCCCAATTCACAGCTAAGTTCCGCCTCTCAAACTGCAACGCTAGAATCCAGGAATTTTCTTATTGTGACTACCACAGTAAACGTTCAAATTTGGCAATAACGCATTATGGCGCTCTGCGCAAGTTTCTTCTCAAAATCTATTTCCTTACATGTAAATTAATATTTAAATAAAATGTGAAACATAACACGGAAAACGGTCGAACAATATATCTATTTTGTAATAAGATCGTTATTTTAAATATTCTACACATACAATAAATATTTCGTAAAAACTGAGCACTTCTAGTAAGATCTAACAGTAAGTGCCATCTTGTGTGCTCATTGTAAAACGAATCAAATATTTTCTTTTATTTGTTACCTTTTACGATATCAGAAGGCACAACCAAATGAATCAGTATCTTGTGCTGTGGTAATATATAACGTTTCATTGCGCAGTAATTAAGGGAATGAGCTAAAATATGTATTGACTTCCGGGTGGAGATCCACCTTAATCTAATACGTATATAAAATTGAAAGTGATTATGTTTTGACTTTATATCTCTTGAACCACCCGACCGATCTCAATCAAATTTTCAACATAGATCAGGTTCGGACCTGGGTTAGTTCTGTCATTTCACTTTGAGTCGAATTCATAGTTTTCGGAGTCGCTGAGATGAAGGATAACACATTATACTGTTTAAATCCAAATTCAGCCTTTTATGTTCAAAACGAAACGTATTGTCTCCTTGCGAAGAACGGGCAACCTGCTAGCTATAAATAAAATTGTCGAATTAAAAGAATTTCCTTATAGATTTCTTCACTTTTTTTTAAAAAAAAAATTGTTGCTGTTGCTTTGGAGTTCAGCGTCCCATTCAGCAGCGAGGCTATATGAGACGTGGATCTACATCTTAACGTGGGATTGTAACCATATGAGCTTCCGCCGGGAATCGAATTCGGGTTTGTTTTCACTTTTTAACAAGAATTTTATTTCCTTAACTGATCCCAGCCAAGCACTTGAACTATGTAAGCTAGTGTTTAAATAAAGGGGAAAAGTTTTTAAAATCAGGTTATAGTACCGACAAGATGCTGGGTAATATGGATATTGATTTCAGTATTCGAAACATTACATACTTTTCTGCCGCTTTATTCATATATCCATTGTTTACTGTAACACGTATATTTCATATCGTAACATGTTGACAGATAACTCTGCGTAACTAAGATATTTGATGTTTAATCTCTCGTTACATGAAGTCTGATGATCACGCACTCATACATCTACATAAGATAAATATGTCGAGCTGCAATTAAGGGAAAACAAATAATGAATAAACTAGTCAGCTTTAAAGAGCCTCTCTCAATTTTCACTTCTCGAATCCTTTATCAATGGCCTAATGTTAATATCTCGCCTAAAACCCAGAATTGTTTCCTAATTTCGTTATTTACAGAAAGACAATTTTATTCACCGACTTGATCAATCTTACAGACTGATAGATCCTACTTAAAAGACTGTCTTTTTTAGTAAAGAATTCATGTGCGTGTGTTTCACCTTCTTTGTTTCTGTAGAGCTTATGTGATTAACCTTTAGCACCAGTGAATGGTCTCAATTTATTTTCAAAATTACAAGAAGATTTTTTTTTACAAATTATCATTTCAAATGAAAGTGTATTTCAAATGAATAATAATTTCCCCTTACCAAGTATTTTTATCAACTTGTAATATGTTAACATTATTTTACATTGTGTTTACACATTTTAACATACAGTATGTGCACCCGCAGCATGTTACATTGGAAGAAATAAAGATACCTCTAACAGCCAAGCTACTTACCGGTTAAATCGCGATTTACTAAGATGTTAAAGTTAGAAAAACACGTTTCTCTCGTTTGAAACAAGCTAATGCTTATATTATTGGATAAAAAATATTTTTCTCGTATATTAAAAGCATGGTTTGTGATGGTTTCACGTATCTTTGATGCTATGTAAGACAGGTAGCTCCAGTATTAATTAAAATATGATGCACTACATTTCTCAGGTTTGTATACAGGTACATTATCTTACAAAGAATTGAACACTAGACCCCGTGCACAGAAAGCGCGTACATTATCGATTTTTTTAAAAATTTTATAATTACACTATTGGCTTTATAAAATTGTAATGTTAGTACGACCATACATTCACCAATCCACGCATGACAACTCTTGAACAAAATCAAATTTTTGAATTCTTGTTATCTTTTATTTTTATTGATTTATTATTATTATTTGGAGTTATTTGTTCTTTTACTAAATAACGGTGTACTACTTTAGCTGGCAACAGTGTTTAAGTGTCTTGGTTCTTTTGTTTTTGATTTCGATATTGTGGGTGTTAGGGATGCGCACGAGACGAGTCGAGACAGGATTTTCCTGACAAAATTCGAGTCGAGGCACGGCTCTTCCAATAGAAAAATATACATTTTTCGAGTTCGAGACATCACTTTTACAGCACATTTTCGAGACGAGACAGCCACAAATCTTGTCACGTGCCCATCCCTAGTGGGTGTGCGGAGACAAGAATTGCAATTTCTGCTGGACCATATAACATGGTCGAAGGTCATACAATATACCTCGAACAATTAGCCACCATATCACAAGCAGTTACAACTAAAGACCTTGTGAATATGTTTATTTCTGTGTAATATTATTTTATGCAATTTGAAGTTAAAGTCATTTAAATATGGTGCATTTTATATTAGTTGCAATCGTGTGGTGATACGAATCAAACACTATCAGGCCTACAGTCCATTATGAGTATTTGTTTTTAACATTTTCATTTCATATTAGAGTTAGCACTTCAATTAACTACAAAATTTAATTCTTTTTCAATGGCCTAACAATTATTATTATTATTATTATTATTATTATTATTATTATTATTATTATTATTATTATTATTATTATTATTATTATTATTATTATTATTGGTAACAGGCAGCTTGAGCGATTATCTTCGCCGATTTCGTTGATGAATTTAACCCGTTGAGAGCATCACGGTGACTTTAACGGTGGTAACTGTGACTTTACTGATGCCTATCTATATACCATATCTTATACATGGAAATATGTACTGAGATTAGAATTTGGTTTCGATGATAAAAGGTAAATATTTTCAGAGTAAAAGATTTTGGGATCATCAGATTTTTTTAGGGGGTTTGAACTTAAAGAAATATCGATGAGGTAAAACCATACATACTTCGGGGCAGAGATTGTGTATAATGCCTACACTAGAATCAAATAAATAAGTAAATAAAAATCAGTGTTTGAATTACTTTAGATAGTTTTCTACTTACTTTTTCTCATTGTTTAATGTCCAACAAGCATCACTTCTAACTAGTGCTCTCAACGGGTCGGGTCGGGTTGAAGACCGACCCGACCCGACCCGTGACCCGAATTGACTGACCCGACCCGATGACCCGACCCGACCGGACTGACCCGAACCGTGATCCGACCTGATTGACCCGACCCGATCTGACCCGACTGACCCGACCCGATAACCCGACCCGAGTGACCCGACCCGATAACCCGACCCGAATAACCCGACCCGATAACCCGACCCGAATAACCCGACCCGACAACCCGACCCGAGTTGACCCGATTGACCAGACCCGACAACCCGACCCGACCTGACCCGACTGACCCGACCCGATAACCCAACCCGAGTGACCCGATCCGATAACCCGACCCGACTGACCCGACCCGACAACCCGACCCGAGTTGACCTGACCCAACCCGACCCGTAACCCGACCCGAGCTGACCCGATCCGAGTCGGGTCGGGTCGGGTCACGGGTCAGGTCGGGTCAACCCGATCCATTTGAGAGCACTATGGTCACAACACTGGGTGAACACCAAAATGCACTCCCATTGGGAATTGAACCCGGACCACGTGTACCGAAGTCTTACACGTTAACCACTAGCTAGATCAAGCGGGGATTTGTATATGCATCTTAATGAATATTTGGCACTTTTGAGGTTTGGTTATTTCTTTTTATAACTGATACCAATGTCCGACGTGGGAGAAATTTATTTTTATTTTATTTATTTATTTATTTATTTTTATTTTATTTTTTTTTTTTTTTTAGTTCTATGTGACGAAATTTTTCTTCAAGGTCAGTGTTCTCACCTGCTGGGACGGCAGGGCGTCTTCTCGGAAGGCAGTAGCAAGAGTCTCTTGGCGGAGACAAAAGGAAATCATTTAACTACAATGATAAGGGTTGAGGAAACAGGAGAACACCTGTGGTTTTTTCCAACCCTTCAACTTTCATTCCAAAATAGGTTCTTATGATTCCGGGACCCGTACCACTTTGATTTTTCTTTCTCGGTAATTAAAACGTATTTTACAGTATATATAGTTGCACGTAAGAAGATACATAATATGAATTTAAAAATACAGATTGATATTTAATTATAAAGCACTAATTTTATTTCATCACTTTCAGCCCAACAAATGAAATTCAAACAATTCGCTCCCTAGGTCTTGGTCATCAATACTGCGTCTTATTCTTTGTCTTGCAGTCAAGTCTTGGTCCTGCATTTCGTAGTCTTGGTGATCTTTCATGCTATACAAGAGCCAAGAATGCTCACCTCATCGGTACAAATGAAGACCAAGTGTGATTTTGATTATGGTATTTCATACTATACGGAAAGCTAGAAAATACGCTCATCGCTACTTGGTGATCACCAAAACAAGGCCAAGAGCAAGATTACTATGCAATTCGTCTTGCATATCCAATCTTTATCTTGTTCTTGTATCGATGTCCTTGGGCTTGGTGAAATAAAATGAAATATTCACTTTAAGCAGGGGTGTAGCCAGCAGGTTCGTGTAGGAAGGGCCCGTCGTTTTTGAGGGGGGGCGGCTACAATGTACAAAGCAAAAAATGTGTTGCTGCTAGTGTTTTTCAGGCCTAAAAGAAAGGAAAATTTTGGTTTCCTTCTGGAAAACTAAAAACACTATTTTATCTTATTTATTATTATTATTATTATTATTATTATTATTATTATTATTATTATTATTATTATTATTATTATTATCCATAAATTAGGTCTATATTCAAGATAGTTTCTATTATGCTTAATCAAGAACTACTGCCCGGGACCAAACGCTATACTTTTGTGCATAACTATAAAAATAACCAGAAAGTTCTGTCCCTTTTCGTGGAGGCCTGTGTTCAATTGGACCTCACACCGTGAGTTGAATGCGAGTGGAGATAAGGCGAACGTCAGTTGTTGGTGTGGGTATATCCAACATACTACCTGGTTGTGGCAATTCAGATACACAGTGAACTTGCGTAAAGACAGAGGGAACATGGGACATCCACAGAGCGTCATAAGAGCATGTATGCTGAACGAGTTCAAATGGAGGTCAAACGCCGCTGTAGCGGGACAGAAAATATGCCAGGCCTTTGTTGAGGGTGTCGTGACGACGCGGACAGTGCAGCGATGGTTTAACCAGTTTAAGAACGATTACCAAACACCCGAAAACACCACATGCCAGAAGACCAACACATGTACGTACAAAGAGGAACTGGGACTACAATTCAGTGTGTGGAGAAACCATTCGGCAGCACATCCATCAAGTTGGGAAGCACTACAAGTTGGGTCTCACATGTTTTGACTCTGGGCCAGAAGGCAACGCGGCAGTCCGAAACGTTTATTTACTGTTTCGGAGCCATTTCTGGACAGGGCGTTGACATGTGATAAAAAGTGGGTCCTATACGAAGCTCCACGGCGCCGTCATCATTGGTTAGCTTCCCATGAACCGATTTCAAAACAGCCGAAACCAGCACTGTACCAGAAGAAGGTCCTTCTGTGTGTTTGGTGCATCGTGCATCGGGAACTGCTACCAGCTGGTCAGAGTATCAATGCAACTGTGTAGTGTCAGCAGTTGAGCTGTGCTCAACAAAAACTCAAAACTCTGGGGCCATCACTTCTGAATTGCAAATGGGTCCTCGTTTACGGGACAACGCTAAGTTCCACGTGGCTAGGATGACTCAGGACACCATTCTCCGCCTTGGATGGGAAACAATATTGCAACCACTATATTCCCCGGGTATTGCACCGTCCGATTGTTACCTGTTCCATTCTTTGGACAATCACCTTAGAGGCCGCCAATTCAAATCCCTAGTAAAAGTCCAAAATGCACCTGATACCTTCTTCGTTTCACGGCCCACCAACTTCTACCGCGATGAATTCCATGGCCTTCAGGAACGTTTTCAGAAGGTCGTCGATGTTGATGGGGACTATTTTTGATCTTTCAGGTTAGGTGACGTATCGATGTTCGAAGGTGGTGGGTGAAAAAGCAACAAAACTTTTCTTGGTTACTTTTTTATTTAAATTTAAGACCTTGTATACAGAACCTATGTACACAAGATTGAGTTTCTTTAAATTTCACTTAATTTCTTTATAGTTTCCTGACAAAAATATTTATTTATTATTCGTGACTAAAAAAAAAAAAAAAAAAAAAAACAATTATTTTATTACACTGAGTAGAAATAAAAGAGAGCGAATGAAATCCAAACTGAATAAAAACATTGTTTCTCACCAAATTTTCCATTCTCTGTCTTTTAAAATACTTGTTAAAGCATATAAAAATATAATGTACTTACAAATCAGTTTAGTACCTTTGTTTTATGGCTGTATTTATAATATCTTGTTAAAATGTTTGTCTTTAAACTGTCAAATATAAATCGCAGTAAATTGTGTAATCTGCTGTCACAAAAATGTATCCTTTTTTTCGATCGGTATGGAAAAACAATATTTCTTCATACTATTTTACCGTATATTATTAATTGTCAATAACATTGTTACTTTTAAATGAAGGAAGCGAGATAATTTTACTATGATGTTTTTAAAGCTGGTCATTTACGGGGGGGGGGGCAGGAAACCATTTGGGGGGCCTGGACCCGATGGCCCCCCCTTAGCTACACCCCTGAGTTTAAGGTCCCTCGATTCTGCTTCGAGGCTAAGGGATATGGTGACCATGAGAAATGAATGAAATGGTGGAATGAAGAAAGTGGGAGGAAACAGGAGAACCCCGAGAAAACCCACTACACGGCGTTTCTCCACCACAAAGCCTACTTAACACAAGCTGGGATCGAACCATGGACACCATGCACCAGAGATGAATTCTCTACCACTGAGCTACCGCGGCCCTGCTTGGGCTTGGTCGTCCATATCCAATCTTTCTTTTGACCTTGCTTAAACAACTTCTAGTTTTGTTCTAAATCCAGACTCCATATTGGCGTAGATATTAATATTACAGTCGATTGGTAAAATCAATCTTCCACATTTAAAAATTAAGGTACACACAAGTACAAAAATAAGCATTTACCATAAAAACACTAGCTGCAAGTGTTCAAAATACATTTATGGCTTCTATAAAATCACTTGAAAATTGCTATTTTTAATTACGCAGGTAGTGTAAAACAGCAGTTTTCGACTCCAGCCGAGTTTAAGCTCAACCTAAACTTAGTTGACCAAAGTGAACTGACCCGACTGACCCGACCCGACAACCCGACCCGACTGACCCGACCCGAGTGACCCGACCCGATAACCCGACCCGAGTTGACCCGATTGACCCGACCCGACAACCCGACCCGAATAAACCGACCCGACCTGACCCGAATAACCCGACCCGACAACCCGACCCGAGCTGACCCGACTGACCCGACCCGACAACCCGACCCGATAACCCGACCCGATAACCCGACCCGAGCTGACCCGACTGACCCGACCCGACAACCCGACCCGATAACCCGACCCGAGCTGACCCGACTGACTCGACCCGACAACCCGACCCGAGCTGACCTGACCCGACCCGTTTGAGAGCACTACTTCTAACAGTGCTTAATAGAGAACGACCTTCATAGTTAGAACACTTTATACGTTACCAATACCGTCTCATTTTAAGATAGTTTTTGAGCTTCCGATCAGGCATGAACAATAAAATGTTGGTTTTGGAAAGGACATTTAAGAAAAAAATTAATATTGACGTCATACAATTGCACATGAAAAACTTACGAGGGATGGGATTATGACCAGGGACCAGGCGCATAACAAGCACGCGATGTAACGCTGAGCCACCGCGGCTCGTGTGGAAAAATGAAGTCACTGGTAAATATTAATATATAATTCATTCAGTACAGCACTTTGCTGCTAATGTTGATAGCAATGATAGCTGCTCTAGCATTTTAATATTTTAATATACACTCTATTTAATTTCACGTCCTCAATTGTCTCCCATGAAAAAGATTATAATAAAAATTGAATGGTAACCGACTAAAGGGATAGGAAGAGAGCAAAATTATATATCTATTGCATTTAGTTCATACTCGTACTCTCCTGAGTTGGAGTTTGCTACCTTCAATAAGCTCACAATATCCCGACATCTCAGCGTCAATATACTACTATAGTCTTATTGTTATAGATATAATCAAAAATATAATTATCATACTGTACTCCCCAATCATGTCCCAGATATGGCGGCAAAAATATAACATAATTTTGTCTTCAAAGTTATCAACAAGAAGAAGTCTTTAAAGTAAATTCTACTTTTAAATAAACTGTTACAAATAAATAAATGAAGTTGTAGCATTATTTCCACAGGAGCAACGTTACTGCAATGTTAGTTCGTCGTGTTTCTCTTCAGTGGATTTTGTTCAGTACAGGTTGTCAATTTTTCTTCTTACAAATGTGGTAACAATCACAAATATTTGTTACGTAAGTTGTTAATTTAACACGCAAATAATAATGGAATGAATTTCACTCTTTGCCTGTACAATAATTAAGCAAAATGAATGTGTTTGAATAAACGCAATTATTTACAATGCCTAAATGAAGATAAATACTATTAATCAAATTGCACACAAGTTTATACAGCCATAGAAGTAGCAAGAACGGACCTTTAATGATTCTGTTGGATTATCGTGTAGTTTCAATTTTAAGTTAAGCTGCGGAATTTACATTTTTTATAATATAGCCTCACGAAACTGAATATATGAAGTCAAATAAGTAATCAAATGGAATGAAATAAACTATTTGGAATATATTTTGTTCTTGATTTAATATTCACATTTATACGTAAATCAAATTATGATGTTAGAATATACCAAAGAAATTACATTTGTTTTATCTTAAAAATGTATATTTTTAAAGTTTCTGTCGACCACTTGTAGTCTGAAAACTGTAACGTTGCTTACTTGATTTATTATGTAACAATTTAGGATGAAAAACGTATTTTTGTATCATTGATTTAAGTTTTACGAGAAATAAATAAATTCTTTATTTAGATTATTATACGAAAATATTACATAAGAGCATTGAGAAATGTCTCGAAATCCTCCTATACCTGTGCAGATTGAAATTGAGAAAAATATTTCCGTGAAAGGAAATAACAGTAGTAAGATATGGGGAGAAAAACAATGTCGAAGATAATAAAATGAAAAGAAATATTTAGAAAGAAATCTGAGAGGATATTTTCTTACTACAGAACTAGTAGAAGGTAAAGAACGAGTGGAAGAATACACTTATAGTAAAGAATTATTTTAAAGATTCTTCTTAAGCTAAATTTTGAAAGTTTTTTAGAGTACCACAGGAAACAAATGAGATAGATTTGTAACAAGTAGCTCTCAAAAGATAACGCATTTGCAATGCTTTAATAAGACTATTTTTGATTGTTTATTTATTGAAGTTTAGCCATCCTTTTCAGCACCTAGGCTATACGAGATGTGGACCAACAGTTTTAAGTTAGAATCGGAACCACTGTATACCTAATGCCTTTAAATTTTGATGTTCTCTCTCCGAAAATCGAACTTGGAACTGTGCATCAAAAACGCATGCAGTAACCATTAGACCAAGCTTTAACTATGTTACTTACTGTTGTTTGTTAAAGTAAAATCTTCCATATACGAGCATATCCGTTTTACAAGTTTTGAAATAATTGTCTGTAAGTCTCCTAAAATATTCTTAGAAAGTAAAACACATGAAGTTCACACATTGAAATTATGTAGTATTTTCAACTTAGTGTAGTTAGGATTAAAGAATTAATTATGATAGTTAGGATTAAAGAATTAATTATGAGCTATTGAATAAAGACTACAAAGTGAAAAAATAATATCCGTAAAAAACTAATAGAAATAATGTTTTCATAAAAGTAGACTGAAAAGGAGAAAAATATTTTTGATAGGTTAGTTGAATGCTATTGTCATATTAGTAAAAGTTTAGACAAAATGCACTAACAACTAAATTTTTAGTAGGTATAAACTAAAGAAATAGGGTCAAACTGAAGGCATTAAGTATTTTCCGAAGGTTGAAGGGTAAAGTTTTTGTGAAAATTAGGGAAGTGGTTCGCTTGCATTCTGTTTTGTTTTAGTTCCGTATACATTTTTATTCCTCCCAAAATATTATTTTTCACATTTTTAACGCATTTTTTAAAAATATTTCGTTAATAAGGCAATATATCTCAACTAAATTAACTAAAACAATCTTTTATGTGAATTTATAAAACTGTTATTTTAAAACGGTTTGTGTATGGGTATTAGTTTATAAACCCTAATAATGGTGAAAATTATGATTATGACTAGAGAGGTAATTAGAACTGGACTATGATTAAAATATATATATTTCTCAGAATGACAGGAAGCTATGGTCTTTCTAAGCAAGTCATACATGAGGGATGATGTTCCTCGGTGATGGTCTTACCCGGGGAAATGGGGAAACAAGGAAACGGCCTAGGACCTTTATGTTAAGCATTGTTTCGGCATTTGCATGGTGTGAACGAGGAAAACTAGGAAAGAACCTCATTCAGGATGAATTGCCTGAAACGGCTGGTATACATTTTCGACTCACCATCGGAAAGCGAAGCCGGACCACTCGCACCAAATGTGAGATCATTAGCGGCTACGCTATGCGGGACCACGTAATTTGGACTGGTAATACATTCTATTTTAATATTTGGTCTAGGAATTAATTCGTGCGGGTGGACAAGAGATGGCGCAACGAACGGAGCGTCCCACAGTTCCGTGTATCCACACATGTGTTGCAAACCCCTGTCATCGCGTATCGTTCGTAGTATAGGGCAGTGGATTAAAGCGTCAACAACACCAGTTTGTAGTTAAGTGAACATGGCGCAATTTTTGCCTGATAAAGTGTTTTTGCGGGGTGTCCTGCTGCATTACTTTAACATGCAGAAAAGTGCGACTGAAAGTCATCGTATTTTGGTGGAAGTGTATGGTGACCATGCTCTAGCTGAGCGAACGTGTCAGAAGTGGTTTGCACGGTTTAGAAGTGGTGATTTCGGCTTGGCAGACCAAGAGCGAGCTGGACAGCCAAAAAAATTTCAAGACGAAGAATTGACAGCATTGCTCGAGCAGGATTCGTGTCAAACGCAGGAACAACTTGCAGCAGCATTAGGCGTTGATCAAACAACAGTCTCCAAACGCTTGAAAGCCATGGGAATGATTCAAAAGATGTCACATTGGGTTCCACATGAATTGAAAGACAGAGACGTTGAAAGACGAAAAACCATTTGCGAATTGCTGCTTCAACGACAGAGCAGAAAGGGGTTTCTGCATCGAATTATTACGGGTGATGAGAAGTGGATCCATTACGAGAACCCTAAACGAAAAAAGGCCTGGGTGAAACCAGGTGTACCAGGTCCATCACAACCAAAACGAGATATTCACTGTGCAAATATGGTGGGATATGAAAGGTGTGGTGTACTATGCGCTGCTGCAACCGGGTGAGACTATAAATGGAGAACGTTATCGACGTCAATTAATGCGTTTGAAGCAAGCTCTGGCCAGAACACGACCAGAATGGGAGAACAGACATGATAAACTTATTGTTCAACATGATAACGCTCGCCCACATGTCGCAAAACCGGTCAAAACCTATTTAGAAAATGTCGGATGGGAAGTTTTACCCCACCCGCCGTATTCACCAGACGTTGCTCCTTCGGACTACTACTTGTTCGATTGCATGAACAACGATTTGATTGGACAGCGGTTTACTTCTTCAGAAGATATCGAAACATGGGTCTCTGACTGGATCGCTTCCAAGGATGAGGACTTCTTTCGCCACGGAATCCGTACATTGCCTGACAGATGGGCGAAAGTGGTGGCTAGCGATGGACAATATTTTTCTTAAGGTACTTATGTATTTTGTGTTTGTACTACAGCTTCAATGTGTGCGTACCAACCGCACGAATTAATTCCTAGACCAAATACCTTAATATGATACTTACAATACGAGATACCACATTTCTTCCAAGTTCAGGGAGTAACATATAAAGTTGTTTCAATGGTTATTTCGAAAATCTGGTTCGTTAAATTAATGTTACCCCGAAGATGAGAGAATGTAAAAAATGTAAAACAAACTGCGCGAGAGCTACCAGATAATGCTATGATGTCTTTGCTTTAATGCCCATATGTCGGATCGGATTCCTGTTATGTATTATATAGTTTTGCAGTTTGATGGCGATTGGTCTCTCATTTTGACAGGCAATAGAATATCCCATGCATAAAATTATTTTTCTAATTCTGAAGCTATATAAACATATTTTTTTTTCTTTTATTTTAGAAAGTCAATATGAAAAGCTTATGTTTTTCTTATTGTGAAATTTTGTAGTGGTATAGTAATCCGAGATAGTATTATGGAAGAAAGAAAAAAATAGATGCTGTTTCCTTGTACGTACAGCTCAGCGTGGAATATAAAATATATTATTTACAGTGGGAATAGAACTCGGGTTTCCACATAAAACGATAATTGTGGGACAAGTCTCTACAGACTGCTACAAAAGCCATTTTCTTAAAAATAATAGTTCTGGGTTTTTAAATAGAAATATCAACAGAAAAAATTAAAGAAGAAAAGCAATAATAATAATAATAATAATAATAATAATAATAATAATAATAATAATAATAATAATAATAATAATAATAATGTCTCACAACTATGCTAATCGTGTTTACCTATTCGATGTTGGATTGTTTGTTCTGTTTCTAGCAAATTTTTGTACAGTACGGTATAGTAAGATGCATTGGAAAGTTAACTAGGAAACATAACTTCACATTGTAATGTTATTAGGCATTCTCGAGATGTGACAAAAGGTGGTTATTCTGGTTCTTGAGAACAGATCTCGTTCGGCCAATATGCGATTCAAATTACAACAGAATGAAACACCTCCTTACTTTGGTGTACAGGTGAGGAGATTCTTGAATCAGCATGTCCATCAATGAATTGTTTGTCATACTGTGACAAAATGGTCACCCAGATCATGCGACCTAACACCATGTGAGTTTTTGCTACCAGTTGTAACAGATGATCAAATTGTCGTTTGACAAATTGAACTCAAATAGGAAGTAATATTGTGCAATTTGTAGGTAGATGATTCAATGATATGAATTATATATGCGGAGAAGCAATGTTTCACTTTGAATAAACTTTCTTTAAAAATATGTAATGAAATATAATTATTTGTTGGTTTTCTTTCTAATTTTTAAGGAAGTGATGTTTACCCAATTTTGTGTATATTGTTGTTACCTTATTTGTTATTTGTAACCTCTTTAATTATTGTATTGGCACATTTTAAATAATAAAGAACTAGAAAATCTAAATCAGATATGGCCAAATAGCAACCCGGGAACAAAATAATAAATATAACTTTCTTTCAGTAACTATTTGTAGCACCAAAGTATAACTGACAGTTGTAATGTGTCTGAATCCAGACTTGATTTTTAACTATGAAAACATTTTCTTTAAAATCTTCGTTTCTAAGCATATTCTGGTACTGGGCCGCAACAGATTTCATAGAATTACTTTCAGGGTTCGTATCTTAGAAGCTAATTAGCCTACGCACATGGAACACTAGAAAAACGTATTTCATAGAGTTACTTTAAAATATTCGTAACCCAGGGCTTAACTGGACTAAACACATGAAAACCTTAAAAAATCACAGAGCTAGATTTAAAGCTTGTTAGCTCAAGCTATAAATCAACTAGGCACGCGATAATTAAAAATATAGTAACAGATTTCATAGGATTGATTATAAATGTTCGTAACTTAGACCTAAAATTTAACGACATGAAACATTAAAAAAAATCATATTTACTTTTAATGTTTGTACCTCAGTCCCTAGTTAGCCTAACAACATGTAATATTAGAAGATAATGTTTCATAGAGTTACTTTAAATGTTCGTAGTCCAGACCCTAATTACCCTAGTTATATGAAACATTAAATAATAATAATAATATTTCATGGAGTTACTTTTAAACGTTCCTAGCTCAAGCTTCTACACAGGAAACAAGACGTAGGACACATAGAACAGAGATTCAGAAAATAAATTATATAACGTTTATTATATATAATATTAAATTATATAATAAACATAGGCCTATATAATGTTTATTTTGTGCTTGCCCGCAAAGAACTACAAATTGGCCATAACTGATCTGAATGAACAAACGGCTAAGTTTCTTCTTCAGAAAAACTAGGTAAATAATAATGATGTAAAGATGTAAAGAATAATGTATAACCCATCTCATTAATTATATTAGTATGTCTTAGTACTCACTTAGACCTCTATACTCTTGTACTGTCTCTACAAAGATTTGCACAACCTATATAAATTCTTTTGCAAATAATTTTGAAATAAAAAAAAAAAGAACTTCGATTGTCTATTCTGTAAATAAAAATTGAATCACCCTTATATGTTGTCTTTGGATAGGAAAACAGTTTAAAATGAATTTTGGAGCATGGGTAGCACTTGGCTTGATCCAGAATGTTATCGATCGCTTTGAATAAAGTCTATATCCTAAGAGTTACAAAAGGAATTCAATTTGTATGTCAAAAATATGTCTTAAAAAAATGAAACGAAATCATCAAGTTTTGCGTCCCCGCTTATGCTGGCTCGGCTAAAGGAGACGGCGATTATGAAAAATGAATGAAATGGTGAAATGAAGAAAGTGAGAGGAAACGGGAGAACCCCGAGAAAACCTACGCACACGGTGATTGTCCACCACAAAGTTCACTTGGCGCGAGCTGGAATCAAACTAAGGAGCCCATGCACCAGAGGTGAACGCTCTACCACTAAGAACTTTTTAAAAAGTTCCGGAGCAATTTCGATTCTCTCTATATAAAAATGAAATCGAGGATGTATGAAGCTATTTCACAAAACTAAGGCTAAACAGTTTGAGATGAAATTTTGAATATCCAGTAGTTAGCACTTGGCTCTAGCCGGTATTTTATAGTGGCATTTATTTAAAATTCTTGCCCTAAGGCTGGAAGGGGTTAAAATTATAGAGTATCTCACAAGTCTGTCTAGTTAGAGAGACGAAACTCGGCTTATAATTTTCTCATTCGAAATAAATAAATAGTTAGCGCATTCTCGAAAAATTCGCTTCTATATGAAATCAACGTTGTATGCAGCCTTCTTACGAGTAGATGGCCGAATTGTTTGAAATTAATTTAGGGATATTAGTATTGGACCGAAATGTGCTTTCTGTTATTTTACTTTGAAATATGTATCTTAAGCAATTCAAATCTACATTTCAAATATTTTCCATGGACTTTATTTTTCCGTGCAAAAAACGAGCATTTTAGCTAGAGTATATATGATATGTTGTTAATTAGGTGATTTCCTTAAAGTTGATTAACTATACTCAATTTGTCTTACACACACTGTAGATTTTGAGTAAAGAAATTGTGTAGATGGATGTGCGATTGTGTGATAATCTACAGAGAACAAATGAAGAGTCACAATTTCTACATTTCCCTTTAAATGTTATGTCAAATATGAGTACGTACTATATAATTTGCTTGACTAAGCCTTTCTGGTAAGGCTATCGATCCGAACATATCATCTTCAGAGGAGTAAGTAAATGTTTGAAATAAAAATGTGCTCTAAAAACATTTCTTCTAAACTTGATACCTACATTGGCGCTAGTGTATTGAACTATTATACGCCATAATCCTTACAGATATTAACCGTTTCCCAACTCTCGTGGTAGATGAACAACTATGTATAACGGTAAGTGAGAAAAATCAGAGAACAACTATATTTGTAAGTGAGTGCTAAATATCAGCGTCGAAAGAAAATATCTCAAAGTAAAGAATCAAGTTCATTTCTTAAAACAAAATGAAAACATGTCTTTTAAAACAAATGTAGTCGTTCATGTAAAATATTTTCTTTATTATTTCTGTTGTTAATGACTTATTGCGTACATTACCTATTCATTAAACTAATATTGTTTTATTCTATTAAGAATATTAAAGAAAAACAGTTACCATGTTACAATTAAAGAAAAACTGTATATGTAGCTTCTAACACATGTCAAATAATTATGGAAACAAATAATGTGCTTTCTGTTATTTTACTTTGAAATATGTATCTTAAGCAATTCAAATCTACATTTCAAATATTTTCCATGGACTTTATTTTTCCGTGCAAAAAACGAGCATTTTAGCTAGAGTATATATGATATGTTGTTAATTAGGTGATTTCCTTAAAGTTGATTAACTATACTCAATTTGTCTTACACACACTGTAGATTTTGAGTAAAGAAATTGTGTAGATGGATGTGCGATTGTGTGATAATCTACAGAGAACAAATGAAGAATCTACAGAGAAAATTAATTAGAAATATTTCAAAAAACAAATTGAGCCTTCTGGTTTGAGGATATTTGTTGGCGCAAATCTGAATTTACTGAATTTCTATGGGTTCAC